>NC_069381.1:135757500-136065833 GCF_027475565.1 Acinonyx jubatus | reverse complement strand
CAAGGAAAAGATCAAACATAGGGCAATGTCAGTAAAATCTGTACCTTAGGGTTCAGATCAAATCAAATGTATGCCTGTGAGATGTTTCTGGAAACATCCAAAAGATTGGGAATCAGTGTCTTAAAGACTTCCTAAGTCAGACAAGAAGGTTTCCAAGAACTTTAAGTGTGTTGTCCCCTCTGCCATGCAGAGAACATTCTGTCTATACAATATCTGTGGGTGTAACTCTTGTTTGATGGAGTCAACTTAAATAAAATTCCTAGAAAATTCACTAAGCTTTTAAGAAAACTGATGGGAGAGAGCACTGCCAGTTTGAACAAAAAAGAGTAAGACCGTACAAAAATAAAAAGAGGTCTTAGAATCCCCATCCTTACATAGGCAATGGCATGGTGAGAAAGATCTGTAGCACACAAACATGGAATGTTTCTTATGGAAAATGAAGGGTGACACAGGACTGAGCCATGAACCACAGAGAAATATTCCAAGAGAGCAGAATTGGGGCCATAACCAGACATATTCTTTTCTCTTTGAGCAGAGGGAACTGGAAATACACAACTGACACTATTTCAGAATTGCTATGGGACAGATAAATTTCTATATGCATTTCTTTTTCTACTTTTTTTGAATAATCGTGTCTAATGATGTTATTCTGTTCCTGCCCCATTATTTGTTAGGCATTTATGAGGCTGATAACGTAATTTTTAAGTCACCTCTTCACCTGAAAGACTCCATCTGAGGAGCCTCATCTGCTCCTGGGTAAAGACCATATTTAGATGAAAATACCCTATATTAAAACCCTGAGTCAGAAGCCAGAGTGGGATGAAATGTTGGGGTCCTGAGTGAGGGTGGGAATACTTAACATGTGGAACTGATAGGAATTATGATCCCAAACCCACATTAATTCTCTTCTCCTTATATGTACATAGCATTCTTCATTTTAAGAAGAGGAGTCTGTTTTTTGTTTTCTTTTTTCCCCCCTTGGAATTGAGCTAAATTTGTGATGGGGTTTCTCTAGTAGAGTGGGACAGTATTCATGCTGTGCTAATTTCAGTTTCTTTTAAGAGGTCTGGGGACTTCTGCTTCCTTTTCTTTGGGAGCCAGCCATCATGTGAGAAGTCCAACCACACTGAAGCCATCTTGCCAAGCAAAACTAAAGCATCCACATAGCAGGAGACATGCTTATCCACGGAACCCAGTAGTTCCATACATCCCAGAGACCATAGTCATATGGGTGAAGAGCCATCTGGATTTTTTAGTTCTAGTAGACACCATGTAGAGCAAAGAAATTACCCAGCCAGGTTCAGCCCAGACAGTAGAACCATGAGAAATAATATATTGTTTCTAAACAATGTATTGTTTTGAGGTGGTTGGTTTCATACTAACAACTAAAATGTTAAAAATGCATTACTTATATTAGTGATAAAATAAGGTTTAAAATGACTTATTTATATAGAAAGTAATAAGAGTAATCAAATGTTACTGAAAGCCATTAAAGAAGACCTGAGTACATGGAGAAATGTAACATGTTCATAAGTAGAAAGACAATATATTTATAATGTTAACTCTTCACAAATTAACATAAATTCAATGTTAATAAAAATCACAATGTTAATAAAAATAAAAATTCAATGTCAATAAAAATCACAACAGGGGGCACCTAGATGGCTCAGTCTCAGTTGAATGTCTGACTCTTGACTTTAGCTTGGATCATGATCGCAGGGTCATTGGATTCAGCAAGGCATAAAGAAGATCTCTAAATGCATTTAGCTAACATGGGATCCTAAATACACACAAATTTTCATCATTTAGAAAAATTGGTTGAGCAAAGGAATCTGAAGAGCTATTTCACAAAAAGAAAAGATGGCCAATAGACATGTGAAAATACCCTTAAACTTATACATTATTAAGGAAATATGAATTAAAATAAAAAGATACCATTTCATACTCTCTGGAATGGTAGCAGTGTCTGACAATATCAAGTGTTGATGAGAGTGTGGAACAATTTCTGGGTTTAAAGATGACAATGACTGTACAGTAACTAGCCAAGTCACTTGTAACTAAATATATACACTATATACTGCAGAGAAACTCCTACTTTGCACCAGGAGATTCCTATATTTCACAAATCCTGCAGCCAGCCCCAATTAAATGGATACATGATTTGTGCTATCTTTCCACAGTGGAATTGTCTAAATGGAAATTAATAAACTATAGATACACACATTGTGAATGAATCTCAATATAGAATGATTACATTATGAATCCGAACCAGCCAAAATGAAATAATGTATTAAGAAAGCACATATATATGTCTGTGTGTACATATGTGTCCATACATATATGTATATATGTGACAAAACTGTAGAGAAAGGCAAAGAATAAAATCAGGTTTGGGCATGAACTCGGTAATATGTGGATTTTTTTCATCATTATTAAAATGTGTCTTAAAATCATTTTTTTTTCTATAGGATATATTACATATCTTAGAAAATGGGGAAAAAGCATCACTGAGAAAATCAAGGTATGAGAGAAAACGTGCTATATATCAAATACCTTTAAAAGTCTTACAGTGATGTCCAGTTAAATTTGGCAATTATTACCATGAGTAAGGTAATTGTTATATTCTAAAAGTAAAAGCTATAGTATAAAACAACATTTTGATAATCATTTTCTGGCATGAAAATTCTAGAAGGAGCTAACTAACGCTAGTGGGCAGAGAAGGTAGAAAGGCAATTAATATTGGTTTCAAATTACAAAGTGTCAAAGAAAATGTTTTTTAAGGACTAAAATAAGCCAAAAGAAAAAACAATAAACATATAACAGCCCATATTAAAACAAAAACAAATGAGTTACATGTAAATCCAAAATTAGCTGTTAAAATTACAATGACAATTTGACAATAAATAAATTTCCCCAGTTCAAAGAAAAACCAAAAGGGAGAGTAGACTACCAGATCTGTTTAAAAACGAAACTAAACTGGGGTGCCTGGGTGGCTCAGTCAGTTGAGCATTCAACTCTTGGTCTCAGTTCAATTCTTGATCTTAGGGTCATGAGTTCAAGCATTGGTAATGGAGCCTATTTAGACTCTGTAAAGGTATTCATTCATTCATTCATTCATTCATTCATTCATTATTTCTTTCTAAGCAGTCTACTTTAAAATGTAACTATAAAAGGGGCTCCTGGGTGGCTCAGTCAGGTCATGAGCTCATGGCTCCTGAATGGAGCCCCATGTCAGGCTCTGGGCTGACAGCTTCAGAGCCTGGAGCCTGCTTGGAATTCTGTGTCTCCTCTCTCTCTGCCCCTCCCCCACTCACACATTGTTTCTTTCTCTCTCTCTCTCTCAAAAATAAACATTAAAAAAATTTAAAAAGTGACTATAAAAGGCAAAAAGTTGATAGAAAACATGAGAAAGTATACTCAAATCAAAGGAAACAAAAATTGAAAGGTTAGTAAAATTCATACCCTACAAAATTCAGTGCAAGGGAAACATTATATGGAAAAGATTTTTTTTAACATAATGATTTGACAATTCTGTATATTACACTATGCTCGCCACGATATGTGTAGTTACCATCTGTCACCATACAATGTTACTACAATATTATTGACTGTATTCTCTGTGCTGTACTTTTTATCTCCATGACTTACATATTTTACAACTGGAAGTTTGTACCTCTTAATCTCCATCTATTTCAGCCATTTTCTCAACCATTTCCCCTCTTAAACCTACCTGTTTGTTCTCTATATTTATGATTATTTGTCCTTTTTTAGATTCCACATATAAGTGAAATCATATAATAATTGTTTTTGTCTGCTTTATTTAGCATAATGCCCTCTAGGTTCATCCATGTTGTTGCAAATGGCAGCATTGTATTTATTTATGTATTTTATAGTTGAATAGCATTCCATTGTATTTATATACTACATTTTTATCTATTCATCTCTTGGTGGACATTTAGGTTGCTTCCATAATTTGACTATTATAAATACTGCAGTAAACAGAGGGGTGCATATATCTACTTGAATTAGTGTTTTTATTTTCTTTGGATAAACACCCAGTAGTGGAATTCTGGGTCATATGGTATTTCTATTTTTAAATTTTGGAGAAAGCTCCATAATGATTCTTTAGTGGTTGCACCAGTTTACCTTCCCACAAATAGCACATGAGGGTTCCATTCTTCCCACATCCTCACCAACACTTGTTGTTTCTTGTCCTTTTGATACTAGCCATTCTGACCCCTGTGAGGTAATACCTCACTGTGATTTTGATTTGCATATCCTTGATGATTAGAGATTTTGAGCATCTTTTCATGTGTCTGTTGGCCTTCTGTGTATCTTCTTTGGAAAAAATGTCTAGGTCCTCTGTTACTTTTAAATTTTTTTTTTTTTTTTTTTTTTTGGTGTTCAGTTGTATAAGTTCTTTATAGTTTTTGGAAGTTAACCCCTTATCAGATATATCATTTGCAAATCTCTTCTCTCATTCAGTAGGCTACCTTGAAGGAAGAATCTTTAAGGGGAATGACCACAATGAAGATATAACTGTAATGAGCTTTTATTTATCTATTTCAAAATGTTTTTAATGTTTATTTTTGAGAGTGTGTGAGCATGAGTTGGGGGAGGGACAGAGAGAGAAGGGAGACAGAGAATCCAAAGAAGGCTCCGTGTTGTCAGCCAAAGTCCAGTATGAGACTCAAATCCACCAACTGTGAGATCATGACTTAAGATCATGACTTAAGTTGGATGCTCAACTGAGTCACCCAAGTGCTTTTGTCATGACCTTTTAGTATAAACAGTAGCATAATGTAATTTCTTGTGTATGGGTATGGGAAAATCAACATACTAATGCATTGTCTCATACATAGAATCTTAAAAAAATAATGGTTTGATTTGTAAAATTGTCTCATTTGGAGGCCTTATGTGAAGGTGGCTTTTCCTATCTCAGTTCTTAGTCAGTTTAAAGATTTACAATCTAGAGACAATGAAAGTGTTTCACTTCATGACCTGGAAATTAAGGGAGTATCTTTCAAGTTATGTGAAGTCATGACTGCTGCCATTTTGATCTTTTTCCTTTCCTTACCAAGCATATACTACATTGTAAATTATTGTATGTGTGTGTGTCAGAAAAATTTTCATGGTTTCTATCACTTGGAATAAAAGGAGTCCTAATTAACACAGGGCATCTGGATATCATTAATCAACTGGACATGAAATTGCTGGGGAAAATACCCCAGGACATTGCAGTATGTACAACAGTTATTATCAAAGCCTAAAAATGTGAAATACAACTAGTAAGTAAATTCAAGTAATAGTGTATCGATAAGGGCATAGTTGCAGTATAGTATTTTGGCTCAAGGATTTTTGCCAGATTGTTGAAGCCACTCACAATGATTACCCAGCTAATGCTTCAGGAACTGAATTGTGAATAATTTTGTCACCAAATGAGTCCTTTTGAAAAAAGTCAAGCAAATAATTCATGGAAGGCAGTTGCTTAACAAAAAGAACTTGAACCATATCTTGGGATTTATGCTGTTAGAATAGCTAGTTTTCAAAAACTTACCCAAGATTTATCAAAATATTCACCAAGGAAGCAGGAATTAATGAAGGAGAGATAACATGATTGCCTTTGGACTTGGTAATTTCAATATTAACTTGACAATAAAAATTGTATGTGGAAAAAGTGATGATCTTGGACATTTAATCAACTGAGCTGTTTTTCATATAGTCACTTAACAGCTGGATATACCAGCTATAAAATATACATAGGTGTATATCTTAACATATACTAATTGTGCAGAGACTCATCTTTAATAGTAGAATAAGGAATGGAATGTTTATGAAACACTTCTGCTGAGTCGATGATAGAAATCTAAAGTCAGTTCTTACCTTACAGCTTATAAGACTTGACTGTGTTTATTGTAATAATCGTATATTACCTACAAATCCTGAGGATGCTCAAGCTATAATTTACTGAAGAAAATTCTTCATTAACTGCTTTTATTCAGAATGGCAGTTCCTATCTATTCCATAACAGCAGGTAACATTTATGAAGTTATGCTCCCTGCATTCTGAACTCCATGCATTGTCTCAGAAAACCTTAACCAAGTGTTGCAAACTATTTGGTGCCAAAGGGCGGGATGCACATTTAGTTTTGCTATGCTAAAGCTATTATCATTTCATTCCTGATCTGATATCATTGTGCTTAGCAATCTAAGTGCTTTGTCCTCTAGTCCTATAATTTACCTATTTCCAATAGTTGTTTCTTCAGGAATGCTGCAGAGCCACTTGGCTTGGAGCCCTTTCTATCTGCCTAGTCCTTTTTTTTTTCCTTTGAGAATGGTGACCAGGTCCTCCAAGTTCCTGCTAATTTTGCATTCCTATATCAACAGGAATGAGCTGACTGCTTTCCTCTGGCAACAAGATTATCCTTCCCACCTGAATATGAGTTACCTTTTTCAGAGCTTGCTGCCATGTGTTAGCCTATCATTTTGGACTCTATATATTCATGCCAGTCAAGTTCATACTTCAGCAGGTTAGGTTGTTTGGTATTTGTGATTTGGGTGGCTGGGTACTTAAATACAGTCATTAATCAATTTGAACTGCCTTTTCTTCCTACTGTTCTCTCTTGTTGACCTGTTATTTAAATATAGACATGTTTTGAGGCCAATGGGTTATGACATTTGATTTCTGCTGCTCCTGATTTCAAGTCTACACCATGTATCCATGATATCCTAACTATGAAATTAACAGAAAAATAAGCTTGGGGGAACATTTAAGATATTTCATAGTCTTTTGACATATTAATAATTTATTTATAAAAAACTTAGAATTTGTAGTATTACCTTTTAAGAAAATTGAGAGCAGCTGACTCTAAGCTTCCCCAAGATATAATTTATGCAATCTGTAATACATTTAGTAAGAAATAAGAGATTATGTCTATTGAAACTATATGATTTCTATCCTTTTTTCCTTCTAAAAATGAAAAGTAAATGTTGATTGATTCCATCACCTTTTGACGAAAAATCTTCCTCTGGATTTGGAGGTGAAATACTGCTTGCCTTTGAACTTAGGAATGTTTTCAGGACTCTCAAAGTCTATGTTCATGTTGTAGTGAAGATAGATCACTGTATCTTGTTCCTGGCTTTGACACAACCAAAAATGCATGAAGACTCTGATTTTGTGTGACTTACAAATAATTGATTATAAGAACACAATCAAGCACAAGCAGATTAAGGGGATTGTGGTGCTATCAGGGGACTCAAGAATTCTATGGCTTAGCTGTTAAAATTGGTACCAATTACAAACTTCTTTTGACATTTAAAAAATAAATCTCTACTTTTAATTATGATTCTACATACTAGATCCGTAGAATTCCTTGCTCAATTGCTATTAAATACTTATGTACAAGCTTAGAGGAGTTATTGAAAGCTCTGAGTTTCCTTATTTATATTTAGTATCATTTCCCTGTAAAATTTTCGACATGGAAAGACTTTCCTGATTTACTGCTTAATAATGAAAAAATTATACAGTTGAAACTATGAGATCTGTATTAACTAAGGTCTTGTGTGTTGTACTAATGAGAAATTTATTCAGCTGTAAGTAACAACCACCAAGTTTACAGTGCCTTAAAAGAATTAGGGCTCCTGGGTGGATCAGTCACTTAAGCACTGACTTTGGCTCAGGTCACGATCTTGCAGTTCATGAGTTTGAGCCCTGTGTCAAGCTCTGTGCTGACAGCTCAGAGCCTGGAACCTGTTTCAGATTATCTCTCTCTGCTCCTCCCCCCGCTTGTGTGCTGTCTGTCTCTCTCAAAAATATAATAAAAATTTAAAAATTAAAAAACAAGTAACTGGAGCTTATACTTATTACGTAACAAAAGGCCTGGAGGTAGATGACTGCTGGTTTTGATTTAATGATTTGATGGTGAAAGGACCAGAATCTCTTGGCTTTTCCCTTATACTTGTCACTTCTCAGTCACAAGAAAGATACTAGTGATTCCAAACACCACATATGTGTTCAGGGTAGAAAGAACGTAGAAGGGTAGGTGTTATCTCTTTCTGACCCCTTTAATCAGGAAAGCAAGAGTTTCCCAGGAACATCTCCATACATCTCATTTGGTGGTAGTTGGTCCTATGTCCAACACTGACTGCAAAGGAAGGTGGGAAATTGTCAACAGATGGTCATGATTTGCTTAGTCCAATCATGATCTATCACCTTCGTTGAGTAAGGCAAAAGAGGAGGACATTATATAGGATGGGCTAATGACTAACACCATAAAGAAACTGTCTGAAGAGTTTCATCTGCTGATGACTGAAACAAAAATTATACCCTTTATAAAATAATCACCATTATTAGTATAGGGGTCATCATTATGGGGTGACCATCATCATCTAATCTTAGCTTCACTATGACATATATTTGGAATGTCATATATTTCATGTCATATATTTGAAAAATTCTTAAATGAAAGCATGTGTATCAGCTTGAAACAAGGTCTGACAAAAAATAAATGGTAAAGATAAAAAATCATAATCTCTCAAAAGAATCCATTTTCCTGTGAGAAGAGACCAAAACCATCTTGGTTGATAATGCATATGTGCTTTGTAAGATAATTTCAGGGACTACATCTCAGAATGATTCAAATACTTTTAGTTGAGATATTGTTTGAAACATCTGGTACATTTACAATTCTGTTACACATGTAACACAGACTTCTCATTTCACTATTAATTCTAATGAGTGTGCTTTTATTTTAGTTTAATGAATTGTGAAAAGAAACTATCTTTGCCTCCACAGATAGTCTTTCCTTCCTAAACTTTCATATGCTATATAATAATAATAGCTATTATTTATTAAATACCCTGTGCTAGGCATGGTATTAACTCATTTTTTAATCATAATACCCACATATGGTCTACCCTTTTGATGTTCATTTTGTTAGGTAACTAAGTAACTAAGGTGCCAGTTAGGTAACTGAATCACAGAGAGATTGAGTAACTTTTCTTTTTTATATAGATATTGAAAGGTGAAGCTGGAATTCAAATCCCTGTCTATAGACCCCAAGTTCTTAACCACCACCTGAAAGAGATTGCTTCTCCTGCTTCCTTGAAATCAGTATACATTGTTTGTTTACGTTAGGGTCATCATTTTTATTTTTATTAAAAAAATTTTCTTTAATGTTTATTTTTGAGAGATACAGACAGTGCAAGTTGGGGAGGGACAGAGAGAGAAGGAAACACAGAATCTGAAACAGGCTCCAGGCTCTGAGCTGTGGGACAGAGCCCCACACGGAGCTCGAACTCATGGACCACAAAATCATGACCTGAGCTGAAGTTGGATGCCCAACAGACTGAGCCACCTAGGTGCCCCCTTTATTTATTTATTTTTTAAATTGAAGTATAATTAACATACAGTGCTATATTAGTTTCCAGTATACAAAATAATGAGTTAACAATTCTGTACATTTTTCAGTGCTCATTAAGATAAGTGTATTCTTAATCTCCTTTATTTCACTCAACTCCCCTATCCTTCTCCTCTGGTAATCAATAGTTTGTTCTCCATGCTTAAGAGTAAATTTTTCTCTTTTTTTCTTTGTTCATTTGTTTCTTAAATTCCACATATTTGTCTTTCTCTGACAGACTTATTTCTCTTAGCATTATATCTACTAGGTCAACCTGTGTTGTTGCAAATGGCAAAATTTCATTCTTTTTTATGTCTAAGTAAGATTCTGTTGTGTATGTATACTATATCATTTTTATCATTCATCTATTGGTAGATTCTGGGTTGTTTCTATGTCTTGGCTATTGTAAATAATGGTGCAATAAACATACAGATGCATGTATCACTTTGAATAAACATTTTCACTTTCTTTGTGTACATACCCAGTAGTAGAATTCCTAGATCATATGTAATTCTATCCAAGAGTCAATACATAGATAAATGAATAAAATATAGTGTTTGTGTATGTATGTATGTATATCCTATATATATATATATATATGAATATTAGTCATAAACAGGAATGAAATCTTGCCATTTGCAACAATATGGATAACCCAGAGGGTATAATTGTAAGAGAAATGTCAGTCAGAAAATTAGTCCATTTTGAGTTTACTTTTATGATGGAAGAGGATGGTCCAGTTTCTTTTGCATATAGCTGTCCAGTTTTCCCAGCACCATTGAAGACCCCTTTTTATATTCTTGCCTCATTTTTTGGAGATTACTTTATTTCTGGGCTTGCTTTCCTGTTTCATTGGTTTATGTGTCTAGTTTTGTGCCAGTACCATACTGTTTTGATTATTATAACTTTGTACCATAGCTTAAAATCTGGGATTGTGATACCTCCAATTTCATTCTTTTTCAAGGCTGGTTTGGCTATTTAGGGTCTTTTGTAGTTCCAACAATTTTAGAATTGTTTGTTATAATTCTGTGAAAAATGCTATTGGTATTTTGATAGAGATTGCATTAAATCTGTAGATTGCTTGGGTAGTATCAACATTTTAACAATATTGGTTCATCCAATCGATGAGCATGCCTCAAGCGTCTTCCCATTTATGTTATCTTCAATGTCTTCCCTCAATGTTTTATGGTTTTCAGAGTACAGGTCTTTCACCTCCATGGATAAGTTTATACCTGGATGTTTTATTATTTTTGATGAAATTGTAAATGGGATTGTTTTCTTAATTTCTCTTTCTGTTATTTCATTATTAGTATAAAAAATGGAACAGATTTATGTATATTAATTTTTTATCCTATGACTTTACTGAATTCAGTTATCAGTCCTAGTTTTTTTGATGGTGTCTTTAAGGTTTTTGGTAAATAGTATGTTATCTGCAAATAGTGACAAATTTACCTGTTTCTTTACAATGTGGATATATCTTCTTGTCTGATTGTTGTGGCTAGACCTTTTAGTACTATGTTGAATAAAAGTAGTGAGAGTGGGCATCCTTGTGTTGTGCCTGAATTTAGAGGAAAAGCTCCCAGTTTTTCACTATTCAGTATGATGCTAGCTGGGGGTTTTTCTTATGTGGTCTTCATCATATTGAGGTACATTCCCTCTAAACCTACTTTGTTGAGAATTTTTGTCATGAATGGATGTTTTTTTGTCAAATGCTTTTTCTGTATCTATTGAGATGATCATATGCTTTTTAATCTTTCTCTTATTAATGTGATATATTATGTTTATTAATTTGAGAATATTGAATAAATCCTTGGAAAAAATTCCACTTGAATATGGTGAATAATTTTTTAAATGTATTGTTGAATTTGGTTTGCTAATATTTTGTTGAGGATTTTTGCATCTATGTTCATCAAAGACATTGGCTTGTAGGTTTTTGTGTTTTTGTCTGTTTTTGGTCTGGTTTTGGGATCAGAGTAACACTGTACTTGTAGAATGAATTTGGAAGCTTTAATAATTCTTCTAACTTTTGGAATAATTTGAGAACAGGTATTAACTCTTTTGGATATGTTTGGTAGAATTCACCTGTGAAGCCATTTGGTCCTAGACATTAGTTTGTTGGGAGATTTTTTTTTTTTTTATCATGAACTCTATTTCATTGTTAGTAACCAGTCTGTTCAGATTTTTTATTTCTTCCTGATTCAATTTTGGATGGTTATATGTTTCTAGTAACTTATTTCTTCTAGGTCATCTAGTTTGTTGGCATATAATTTTTCATAATGTTCTCATAATTCTTTGTATTTCTGTAGTGTCATTTGTTATTTCTCCTATTTCATTTGATTTTATTTATATAAGTCTTCTCTTTTTTTATGTTTTTGCTTTTGTTCATGTTTTGTTTTCTTTTGTTTGCCACTGCTAGGAATGAGCTCCTGATTTCATTGATCTTTTATATTGCTTTTATATTGCTGTTATATCTCTATTTCATTATTTCTCTATTTCATCCTCATTATGTCCTTCCTTCTGGATTTGGGCTTGTTTTTCTGTTTCTAGCTCCTTCAGGTGTAAAGGTAGGTTATTGACTTGAGAATTTTGTTTCTTGAGGTGGGCCTATATTGCTATAATCTTCCCTCTTAAAACAATTTTTGCTGTACCAAAGATTTTGGACCATTGTGTTTTCATTTGCATTTGTCCAATGTATGTTTTGATTTCTTCTTTGATTTCTTGGTTGACCAATTCATTGTTTAGTAACATGTTGTTTAGCTGCCATGTGATTTGTTCTTTACAGGTTTTTTTTCTGTGGTTGATTTCTAGTTTCATACTGTTGCAGTCAGAAAAAAAAATACATGATTTCAGTCTCCTCAAAGTTATTGAAACATTTTTTGATGGCCTTATATGTGATCTATTCTGGAAAATGTTTCATGTTCACTTGGGAAAAAAATGCTCATTCTGCTATTTTTGGATGGAATGTTCTAAATATCTTAGATTCATCTGGTCCATTGTGTCCTTCAGAGAGCTGGCCCTCTTAGGATTTTCTGTCTGGATGATCTAAGTTGGGTATTAAAGTCCCCTACAATTATTGTATTACTGTCAATTTCTTCCATTATGTCTGTTAATAGTTGCTTTATGTACTTAGGTGCTTCTATGTAGGGTGCATAAATATTTACAGTTGTTATATCCTGTTGGATTGTTCCCTTTATCATTATGTGGTGTTCTTTTTTGTCTCTTGATACAATCTTTATTTTACAGCCTATTTTGTATAAGTATTGCTACCCCAGCTTTCTTTTTATGTCCATTTACACAGTAACTGTTTTTCCATCCTTTTACCTTTGATCTACATGTGTCTTCAGGTCTGAAGTGAGTCTCTAGTAAGCAGTATATAGATAAATCCTGCACATTTTTTTTAATCTATGCCACCCTATGTCTTTTTTTGGAACATTTCTTCCCTTTGTATTCGAAGTGATTATTAATAAGTATGCACTGCCATTTTGTTGCTTGTTTTATGGAGGTTTCTGTACTTCTCTGTTCCTTCTTTGGCTTTTGCTTTCTTTCCTTGTGGTTTGATAGCTTTCTTTTCAATATTCTTGACTTCCTTTATCTTTATTTATTTATTTTTATCTATTACAGGTTTTTGATTTGTGGTTACCATCAGTTTATGCCATTATGGCATTAAGTATAACATATTATGCATATGGCAGTCTATATTAACTTGATGATCACTTAAGTTTGAATTTACTCTAAAGCACTGAATTTTTAAAACTTTCCCCACTATGTTTTATGTATATTATGTTATACTTTGTATCCTTTTATTGTGTGTATTCCTTGACTGATTTTTATTTTTTTTAATTTTATTATTTTATTATTTTATTTTTATTTTTTCAATATATGAAATTTATTGTCACATTGGTTTCCATACAACACCCAGTGCTCATCCCAAAAGGTGCCCTCCTCAATACCCATCACCCACCCTCCCCTCCCTCCCACCCCTCATCAACCCTCAGTTTGTTCTCAGTTTTGAAGAGTTTCTTATGCTTTGGCTCTCTCCCACTCTAACCTCTTTTTTTTTTTTTTCCTTCCCCTCCCCCATGGGTTTCTGTTAAGTTTCTCAGGATCCACATAAGAGTGAAATCATATGGTATCTGTCTTTCTCTGTATGGCTTATTTCACTTAGCATCACACTCTTCAGTTCCATCCACATTGCTAAAAAGGGCCATATTTCATTCTTTCTCATTGCCACGTAGTACTCCATTGTGTATATAAACCACAATTTCTTTATCCATTCATCAGTTGATGGACATTTAGGCTCTTTCCATAATTTGGCTATTGTTGAGAGTGCTGCTATAAACATTGGGGTACAAGTGCCCCTATGCATCAGTACTCCTGTATCCCTTGGGTAAATTCATAGCAGTGCTACTGCTGGGTCATAGGGTAGGTCTATTTTTAATGTTTTGAGGAACTTCCACACTGTTTTCCAGAGTGGCTGCACCAATTTGCATTCCCACCAACAGTGCAAGAGGGTTCCCGTTTCTCCACATCCTCTCCAGCATCTATAGTCTCCTGATTTGTTCATTTTGGCCACTCTGACTGGCATGAGGTGATATCTGAGTGTGGTTTTGATTTGTATTTCCCTGATGAGGAGCGACGTTGAGCACCTTTTCATGTGCCTGTTGGCCATCCGGATGTCTTCTTTAGAGAAGTGTCTTTTCATGTTTTCTGCCCATTTCTTCACTGGGTTGTTTTTCAGGTGTGGAGTTTGGTGAGCTCTTTATAGATTTTGGATACTAACCCTTTGTCCGATATGTCATTTGCAAATATCTTTTCCCATTCCGTTGGTTGCCTTTTAGTTTTGTTGGTTGTTTCCTTTGCTGTGCAGAAGCATTTTATCTTCATAAGGTCCCAGTAGTTAATTTTTGCTTTTAAATCCCTTGCCTTTGGGGATGTGTCATGTAAGAAATTGCTACGGCTGAGGTCAGAGAGGTCTTTTCCTGCTTTCTCCTCTAGGGTTTTGATGGTTTCCTGTCTCACATTCAGGTCCTTTATCCATTTTGAGTTTATTTTTGTGACTGGTGTGAGAAAGTGGTCTAGTTTCAACCTTCTGCATGTTGCTGTCCAGTTCTCCCAGCACCATTTGTTAGACTGTCTTTTTTCCATTGGATATTCTTTCCTGCTTTGTCAAAGATTAGTTGGTCATACGTTTGTGGGTCTAGTTCTGGGGTTTCTATTCTATTCCATTGGTCTATGTGTCTGTTTTTTTGCCAATACCATGCTGTCTTGATGATTACAGCTTTGTAGTAGAGGTTAAAGTCTGGGATTGTGATGCCTCCTGCTTTGGTCTTCTTCAAAATTACTTTGGCTATTCGGAGCCTTTTGTGGTTCCATATGAATTTTAGGATTGCTTGTTCTAGTTTCGAGAAGAATGCTGGTGCAATTTTGATTGGGGTTTCATTGAATGTGTAGATAGCTTTGGGTAGTATTGACATTTTGACAGTATTTATTCTTCCAATCCATGAGCACGGAATGTTTTTCCATTTCTTTATATCTTCTTCAATTTCCTTCATAAGCTTTCCATAGTTTTTAGCATACAGATCTTTTACATCTTTGGTTAGATTTATCCCTAGGTATTTTATGCTTCTTGGTGCAATTGTGAATGGGATCAGTTTCTTTATTTGTCTTTCTGTTGCTTCATTATTAGTGTATAAGAATGCAACTGATTTCTGTACATTGATTTTATATCCTGCAATTTTGCTAAATTCATGTATCAGTTCTAGCAGACTTTTGGTGGAGTCTATCAGATTTTCCATGTATAATACCATGTCATCTGCAAAAAGTGAAAGCTTAACTTAATCTTTGCCAATTTTGATGCCTTTGATTTCCTTTTGTTGTCTGATTGTTGATGCTAGCACTTCCAACACTATGTTAAACAACAGCGGTGAGAGTGGACATCCCTGTCGTGTTCCTGATCTCAGGGAAAAAGCTCTCAGTTTTTCCCCCTTGAGGATGATGTTAGCTGTGGGCTTTTCATAAATGGCTTTTATGATCTTTAAGTATGTTCCTTCTCTCCCGACTTTCTCAAGGGTTTTTATTAAAAAGGTTGCTGAATTTTGTCAAAGGCCTTTTCTGCATCGATTGACAGGATCATATGGTTCTTATCTTTTCTTGTATTAATGTGATGTATCACGTTGATTGATTTGCGAATGTTGAACCAGCCCTGCATCCCAGGAATGAATCCCACTTGATCATGGTGAATAATTCTTTTTATATGCCATTGAATTCGATTTGCTAGTATCTTATTAGAATTTTTGCATCCATATTCATCAGGGATATTGGCCTGTAGTTCTCTTTTTTTACTGGGTCTCTGTCTAGTTTAGGAATCAAAGTAATACTGGCTTCATAGAATGAGTCTGGAAGTTTTCCTTCCCTTTCTATTTCTTGGAATAGCTTGAGAAAGATAGGTATTATCTCTGCTTTAAACGTCTGGTAGAACTCCCCTGGGAAGCCATCTGGTCCTGGACTCTTATTTGTTGGGAGATTTTTGATAACCGATTCAATTTCTTCGCTGGTTATGGGTCTGTTCAAGCTTTCTATTTCCTCCTGATTGAGTTTTGGAAGCGTGTGGGTGTTTAGGAATTTGTCCATTTCTTCCAGGTTGTCCAATTTGTTGGCATATAATTTTTCATAGTATTCCCTGATAATTGTTTGTATCTCTGAGGGATTGGTTGTAATAATTCCATTTTCATTCATGATTTTATCTATTTGGGTCATCTCCCTTTTCTTTTTGAGAAGCCTGGCTAGAGGTTTGTCAATTTTGTTTATTTTTTCAAAAAAACAACTCTTGGTTTCGTTGATCTGCTCTACAGTTTTTTTAGATTCTATATTGTTTATTTCTGCTCTGATCTTTATTATTTCTCTTCTTCTGCTGGGTTTGGGCTGTCTTTGCTGTTCTGCTTCTATTTCCTTTAGGTGTGCTGTTAGATTTTGTATTTGGGATTTTTCTTGTTTCTTGAGATAGGCCTGGATTGCAATGTATTTTCCTCTCAGGACTGCCTTCACTGCATCCCAAAGCATTTGGATTGTTGTATTTTCATTTTCGTTTGTTTCCATATATTTTCAAATTTCTTCTCTAATTGCCTGGTTGACCCACTCATTCTTTAGTAGGGTGTTCTTTAACCTCCATGCTTTTGGAGGTTTTCCAGACTTTTTCCTGTGGTTGATTTCAAGCTTCATAGCATTGTGGTCTGAAAGTATGCATAGTATGATCTCAATTCTTGTATACTTATGAAGGGCTGTTTTGTGACCCAGTCTGTGATCTGTCTTGGAGAATGTTCCATGTGCACTTGAGAAGAAAGTATATTCTGTTGCTTTGGGATGCAGAGTTCTAAATATATCCATCAAGTCCATCTGATTCAATGTATCATTCAGGGCCCTTGTTTCTTTATTGATCCTGTGTCTAGATGATCTATCCATTGTTGTAAGTGGAGTATTAAAGTCCCCTGCAATTACCACATTCTTATCAATAAGGTTGCTTATGTTTGTGAGTAATTGTTTTATATATTTGGGGGCTCCTGTATTCAGCTCATAGATATTTATAATTTTTAGCTCTTCCTGATGGATAGACCATGTAATTATTATATAATGCCCTTCTTCATCTCTTGCTACAGCCTTTAATTTAAAGTCTAGTTTGTCTGATATAAGTATGAGTACTCCAGCTTTCTTTTGACTTCCAGTGGCATGATAAATAGTTCTCCATCCCCTCACTCTCAATCTGAAGGTGTCCTCAGGTCTAAAATGAGTCTCTTGTAGACAGCAAATAGATGGGTCTTGTTTTTTTTATCCATTCTGATACCCTATGTCTTTTGGTTGATGCATTTAGTCCATTTACATTCAGTGTTATTATAGAAAGATATGGGTTTAGAGTTATTATGATGTCAGTAGGTTTCATGCTTGTAGCAATGTCTCTGGTACTTTGTCTCACAGGATCCCCCTTAGGATCTCTTGTAGGGCTGGTTTAGTGGTGACGAATTCCTTCAGTTTTTGTTTGTTTGGGAAGACCTTTATCTCTCTATTCTAAATGACAGACTTGCTGGATAAAGGATTCTCGGCTGCATATTTTTTCTGTTCAACACATTGAAGATCTCCTGCCATTCCTTTCTGGCCTGCCAAGTTTCAGTAGAGGGTCGGTCATGAGTCTTATAGGTCTCCCTTTATATGTTAGAGCACGTTTATCTCTAGCTGCTTTCAGAATTTTCTCTTTATCTTTGTATTTTGCCAGTTTCACGATGATATGTAGTGCAGAAGATCGATTGAAGTTACATCTGAAGCGAGTTCTCTGTGCCTCTTGGATTTCAATGCCTTTTTCCTTCCCCAGATCAGGGAAGTTCTCAGCTATGATTTCTTCAAGTACATCTTCAGCACCTTTCCCTCTCTCTTCCTCCTCTGGAATACCAATTATGCGTATATTATTTCCCTTTAATGCATCACTTAGTTCTCTAATTTTCCCCTCATACTCCTGGATTTTTTTTATCTCTCTTTTTCTCAGCTTCTTCTTTTTCCATAATTTTATCTTCTAGTTCACCTATTCTCTCCTCTGCCTCTTCAATCCGAGCCGTGGTTGTCTCCATTTTATTTTGCAGCTCATTAATGCATTTTTTAGCTCCTCCTTAGTCCCTTGATCTCTGAAGCAAGAGATTCTCTGCTGTCCTCTATACTGTTTTCAAGCCCAGCAATTAATTTTATAACTATTATTCTAAATTCACTTTCTGTTATATTGTTTAAATCATTTTTGATCAGTTTGTAGCTGTTGTTATTTCCTGGACATTTTTCTGAGGGGAATTCTTCCGTTTCGTCATTTTGGATAGTCCCTGGAGTGGTGTGGGACTGCGGGGCACTTCCCCTGTGCTGTCTTGAATAACTTGCATTGGTGGGTGGGGCCGCAGTCAGACCTGATGTCTGCCCCAGCCAACCGCTGGGGCCACAGTCAGACTGGTGTGTGCCTTCTCTTCCCCTCTCCTAGGGGCGGGATCCACTGTTGGGTGGCGTGGCCCGTCTGGGCTACTTGCACACTGCCAGGCTTGTGGTGCTGGGGATCTGGTGTATTAGCTGGGGTGGATCGGCAAGGTGCACAGGGGCAGGAGGGGTAGGCTCAGCTTGCTTTTCCTTCAGAGATCCACTTTGGGAGGGGCCCTGCGCCACCGGGAGGGAGTCAGACCCACCGGAGGGATGGATCCGCAGAAGCACAGCGTTGGGTGTTTTCTCGGTGCAAGCAAGTTCCCTGGCAGGAACTGGTTCCCTTTGGGATTTTGGCTGGGGGATGGGCAAGGGAGATGGCGCTGGCGAGCACCTTTGTTCCCCACCAAGCTGCACTCTGTTGTCCAGGGCTCAACAACTCTCCCTCCCGTTGTCCTCCAGCCCTCCCGTTCTCTGAGCAGAGCTGTTAATTTATAACCTTCCAAATGTTAAGTCCCACTTGCTGTCCGAACACACTCCATCCGGCCCCTCCGCTTTTGCCAGCCAGTCTCGGGGGCTCTGCTTGGCCGGTGGGCCACCCCTGCAGCCCGGCTCTCTCCCACCAGTCCGCTGGTCCGTATAGCGTGCACCGCCTCTCCGCCCTTCCTACCCTCTTCCATGGACCCCTCATCTACGCTTGGCTCCAGAGAATCTGTTCTGCTAATCTTCTGGAGATTTTCTGGGTTATTTAGGCAAGTGTGGGTGGAATCTAATTAGTCTGCAGGACGCGATAAGCTCAGCGTCCTCCTATGCCACCATCTTCCCAGAAACCCTCCTTGACTGAGTTTTATAGATAGAATTTATTTTACTACTTTTGTGCTTTAGCCATCATACTGGTTTTATAAGTACTTAATCTACCATTATGTATGTTTGCATTACCTGTGAAATTTTTTTCCTTTCATAATTTTCTTACTACTTATTATGACCTTTTCTTTCCACTTAGAGAATTCCTTTTTAGTTTTCTTGTAAGTATAATTTAGTGTTGATAAACTCCTTTAACTTTTGTTTGTCTGGGAAACTCTATCTCTCCTTCTGTTTTGGATGATAACCTTGTTGGGTAGAGTATTTTTGGTTGCACATTTTTTCTTTTCAGTGCTTTGCAGACCAGAAGAGACTGGCAAAATACATTCAAAGTTTCTTCTGAAATATCAGCTGATATCCTTCTGCTGTTTCCTTTGTATTAACCATTTGCTTTTCTCCTCTGCTTTTAAAATTTTATCTTTATCACTAGGTTTTTTTGTTGTTGTTGTTTGTTGTTTTTGTTTTCTGCCATGTTGACTATTATGTATCTTAATATGGACCTTCTGGCATTAATTTTGTTGAGAGTTTTGTGTGCTTTCTGGATCTACATGTCTGTTACCTTCCCCAGATCAGGGAATTTTTCAGCTATTATTTCTTGAAATAAATTTATAAATTTTCTGCACCCTTTCTCTCTTCTTCTTCTGGGATTTCTATAATGCAAATGTAATTGCACTTGAAGATGTCGCTGAGTTTCCTTAACTTATTCTCATTTTTCATTCTTATTTCTTTTTGCTTTTCAGCTTGGTTGCTTTCTATTATCCTGTGTTTCAGGTTGTTAATTCATTCTTCTGCTTCCTCTAGTGTATATTTTCTTTCAGTTGTTGACTTATCTCTGATAGGTTCTTTTTTCTTTTTTTTAAAGTTTATTTATTTTGAGATAGAGAAAACCAGCAGGGAAAGATCAGAGAGAGAATACAGAGCAGGCTCTATACTGTCATTGCAGAGCCCAATGTGGGGCTCAGACTCACAAACCATGAGCTCATGACCTGAGCCAAAATCAAGAGTCCAATGGCTAACTGACTGAACCACCCAGGCACCCTGGTTTTTTTAAATATTTTCTATCTCTGGCTCACTGGGATCCTCCACTCTTAAGTCCATTGAGTATCTTTATGATCACTACTTAAAATTCTTTATCAGGCATATTGCTTATTTCTGGTTCATTTATCTCTTTTGCTGTGGTTTTTGTCCTCCTTTTTAATTTGGGACATACTCTTCTATCTCTTCATTTTGTCTAATTCTCAGTGTTTGTTTCTATGTATTAGGAAAATCAGTTAAATCTCCTGATTTTTAAAGTAGTGGCCTTATGAAGAAGTCCTGTGGTGTAGGATTATCATTCCCAACAATGTTAGCTTGTACCTAACTTTTAGAAGCGATTGACTTATAATTGGAATTTTTGTTTTTTTACTTGCTTGAAAAACATGTTCTTGTTTTAAAATTTTTCTTTAACTTTTATTTATTTTTGAGACAGAGAGAGACAGAGCATGAACGGGGGAGAGTCAGAGAGAGAGGGAGACACAGAATCCAAAACAGGCTCCAGGCTCTGAGCAGTCAGCACAGAGCCCGACGCGGGGCTCGAACTCACGGACCGTGAGATCATGACCTGAGCCAAAGTCAGATGCTCAACCAAACATTTTCTTATAAAACTTTAGACTTTGAAAATTATAAAAGAATAGCACAAAGAATTCTCATATACTCATCACCCAGATTCCTAAAACAGTACCAATTTGTTACAGTTCTTTCTTTGTCCCTTCCTTCCTTCCTTTTCTTCCTTCCTTTTTCCTCCTTCCTTCTTTCCATCTATCCATCCATCCAACCATCATTTCGGTATCTATTTCCCTACATGCCCATTCATGTATCCCATTGGCTTGGATGTTGTCTCATGACCAAGCTAATAAGACTGAGAAATCTAGTCTCATTTCCAGGGTACGATGTGCTCTGCTAAATTTTGGATGTTCTATTATTGACAGGAAATATGTTCCAGGCACTGTGGTAATAATACATGCACAGATATATTTCCAGTACATATTACTTATTATTAATTTCATCTTAATAAAGCACTGGTTTATTGTATGCTCTCTTGTTCTGTTTTATTTTATTACTGATCTCCAGCTATCATTTTGGGGCATGGCATGGATATTTAAGGGCCACAGCAATGTACTTTGTATGTTCTACACCATAACAGTCACCACCAACCTTAACATGACCCATAGTTAAAAACACTGAAGATTTTGGATGTCACTGAGCTTCATAAAGAGGTAGCTTTTTTTTTTAATGTTTATTTATTTTTGAGAGAGAGACAGTGAGAGCCAGGGAGGGGCAGAAAGAGACAGGGAAGACACAGAATCCGAAATAGGCTCCAGACTCTGAGCTGTCAGCACACAGCTCGATGCGTGACTCGAACCCACGAACTGTGAGATCATGACCTGAGCTGAAGTTGTACACCCAACTGACTGAGCCACCCAGGTGCCATATAGAGGTAGTTTTTAAAGTTTATTGGAACAATCAGTTGGTAAGTAAATGTTACAAATTCCCTGTCCATTTTATTCATATATGAGATTCTACTTTGCAGAGGAAGAGAACTTTATTTAACCTGTCCATTTCATTTATAATACAAATTGGCCTGAGGTAGACTTTTCCTTCTAAAAGTAGGACTTATGGGTTGTGCATTGCATTTCGAGTGTTGACCTCCAAATACAAGAGTGACATGAGAATTTCTTTTAAATAAGAAAAACTGATAGATGGCACAATTTCAACCTTATGAGGTTTATCTTTCTGGTAGTCAGCTTAAGAGATGAGAATCAAGATGTTTGACTACTTGAAAGAAAGAGCTTATGGTTCAAAAATGTGAATAATTCGTCAATCTTCTGGGACACCTGTTGACAGTCAGTCTCTAAACTTCAACTAAGTTTTCTAATAAAATATTTCCAATTGCCATGCATCAACTAGTGTTAGAGCATATAAACTTCTGGGACACCTGTTGACAGTCAGTCTCTAAACTTCAACTAAGTTTTCTAATAAAATATTTCCAATTGCCATGCATCAACTAGTATTATAGCATATAAAGGAGACTATAGAATAAGATTTGTATTTTTATGTGTGTATATAACATATACTTTCTAGCTTTAAACATTATCAAGAATGCCTGAAACATGAATGTGTTTTATTTAATTAAGGGCTTAAATTCCTAGGGAATGCGGTGTACTTTTGGGGGCTTTTGATGCGTTGAGAATCTTGTATTGATAATTGCCTAAGGGAAAAGCTGTTTGTGAACATAGAAGAGTTGAGTCCTTTTTTTTTTTTTAAAGAAAACTGTGACTTGTATCATTGAATGCATATTTTCATGAAATAGTTGGGTTTCCCTTTTTTGGAAATTTTAAATATACAAAGCTTATGAGAAGGCGTTTTGTTTAGTCTTCCATTTTTCCCCCTAAAGAACCAGGGAGAAAGTAGTGATGGAGAAAAAATGTAACTTTGCCATTAAATTGATAAGGACTTATATTTTAGCTTAGTAATTTATGAAGTAGAAGGTCTTTAGCACTTTTTTATTAGTCTAACTGAATCTCGGTTTCCCTCCTCTATAAAAGGTACACACACACACACACACACACACCTATTTTTGTTACCTACTGTTGTGTAAGAAAACTTTCCAAAACTTAGTAGCCTAAAGGAACAGTAACATTCATATTGCTTGTGAATTTAAATTTGAGAAAGACTCAGTGGAGTCTTTACTCCACTAGGCATCAGAGGCATGGAATAGAATTATCTGAATACTCACTTGACTCATTCATCTATCTGAAAGTGGATATTGGCTGTCATTTGGGACTTGATCTGTGGTTGTGGTTGGGACACCTATATGTGGCCTTTCCACGTGGACTGAGCTTTTTTTGCAAATAGTGGCTTTGTTTCAATGTGAGAATTGCCAGAGTAAGGCAGAAATTGAGTTTCTTTGAAAGCCACACATTATCACTTTTGCCTCATTTCATTTGTTAGAATGATAGTCACTAAGACCAACCCATTTTCAAGAGGAGAAAATAGATTCTACTTTTTGATAGGATTCTCAAAAACTTTTAGATATGTTTTAAAACCACCACACTGGCACATTGCAAATGCTTAAGTAAAAATATTCATGGCTTTTTCTTTCCCCTCAAATATCCTCACCTATCTGTTTTAGCTTAAGATAAGTCATTCAAACTATCATGTATCTTAAAATGTAAGATATTGGGTATTTACTGATGAAAATATAGACAGCTCCATTCTCTCATGAAGTTTATAGTCAAGTGCACATCTGAATAAACTACATACATTTGTTCAGGTACTTCTAAACATTTATTAAGCACCTACTGTGGGAAAGACTCTATGGTATGTGCTTTGAAAGATGCAGTTGTGGGGTCCAGTCCTGATTTCTTTCAGTCTAACAGAGAGAATAGAACATGTAGAGTAACAGCTGTAGCAACGTAGACTGTGATAGGTATTGTAAATTAAGATTAGATAAGGAGAAATCAGAGTTAAAAAAATTTATTAGTGACTGGATGGTTTAGGGAAGGCTTCATAGAATAGATAGCATTAGAGCTGTTATTAGAAGCATTTGAATGTGCAGTTTTGTGTGAAAACCTCTTCTAAATCTAGTTAACAGAATTCTTTATATTTGGAAATTGCTCTATAGCTTATAAAAAGATAATTTATCACAACTAATATTACCAGTAACCATATAATTTTGCATATTGCTATTTTATTATCAGCAGAATTTTTTGTATTATATTTTCAACATAAAACTACATATACATACATATATACATATATATGTGTATATATGTGTGTGTATATATATATGTATGTGTGTGTGTGTGTGTATATATATATATATATATATATATATATATATATGTAAGATCAGCTGATGAAATTGGGACTGAAATAACTTAACATTGTACAGATAGTAAAGGACACACAAAGGGGAATAGTTAATAATTTACTTGATGATTTGAGTGGTGCTAAATCATAAAAAGTCTTAAATGCCCAGCCAGAGGAGTGGAGACATCATTTGGTAACTAAATCAGGCTTATTGGCAGCAGTGAGATATAAACCGGATATGTATTGGGAAAATTTTTTGGCAATCAGTGTCAAATATGGGTTAGAATCAGATTTCTTAAAAGCGTGGAGTCTTGTTATAATAGCAGTTTGTGTCAGAGGAAATGAGCCACTGATGTTGTGGTTTTCATAGGGATGGAAAAGAAAGGTGCATTTACAAACAGGGTGGAGGTAGAATTGGCCACATTTAGGCAAACAAGGAGAAATATCAAACCTGAACACAAGATTTTAAGCCTAAATAATTATGACATTGACACTAATATTTACTATCATAGCACCATAGCCAAAAACGGGAGTTTTTTTGTTTGTTTTTTGTTTCTTTTGTCTTAAGGAATCAGGGTGATGTAGCTGGTAAATTTTATTTATTTATTTTGTATTGTCAGGTTTGTTAAATTTTTCCTCTATGATTATCATAAAAGAACATCTTCTTTTGATTTTAACATGCATTTTTCTAAGCATAAGTGCAGTTAAGATGCTTTTCAAAGCCTATTAAAGGATCTTGCTTTCCTCTTTTGGAATTTCCCACACATCTACATTCCTCATATGTCAGTTTTTTTGTCTTTTATTTATTTTTTTTAATTTAAATCCAAGTTAGTAAACATATTTTGTAATAATGATTTTAGGAGTACAAATTAATGACTCATTACTTACATATAACACCCATTGCTCTTCCCAGCAAGTGCTCTCCAAAATGCCCATCACCCATTTAGCCCATCCCTCCCACCCAACATCCCTCCATCAACCCTCAGTTTATTTTATGTACTTAAGAGTCTCATATGGTTTGCCTCCCTGTTTTTATCTTATTTTTTGCTGATACATACATATACATATATATGGCTTGAGGTAACAGTGAGCAATTCAGATAAGTAGACAAAGTGACAGATGAAAATGTGGGGCAGTATAGCTCATGGGATGATGTCAGAGCTCATGGGCAGGGGATTTGCAAATTAAAATTAGAGTAAAATATGATTTTGATATTGCCAAAGAAGAGAGCTTTGACAAGAAAGGAAAGGAAAATGAGGAACAGAATATTGAAAAATAAATTATTCTCAGTAATTAAACCCTGGGCCAGTTGCCCTCATTCTAATCTGCCTGTCTTAGTCTGCTCAGGCTGCTGTAACAAAATATCATGTGCTGGGTAGCTTGTGAAAAACAGAAATTTGTTTCTCATAGTTTGGAGGCTGGAAGTCTGAGATCAGAGTGATATATAATTGAGTTGAGGGCTCTTTTCAAGGTCACAGACTTCTTGCTGTGTCTTATCATAAGGAAGGAGTGAACTAACTGTCTGGGGTCTTTTTTTTTTTTATAAGAGCACCAATCCTTGTCGTGAGCGTTCTGCCCTCATGTCCTTATCAATTTCCAATGACCTCACTTCCAAATACCATCACCTGAGGCATCAGGTTTTCAACATGAAGTTTGGAGGCACACAAATATTAGCCTATAGCACTGCCTAAAGATGAAATAAAAATAAAAAACTTATTTATTTCTTTGTATACATGTACCGTCCCCTCCTTTTTCTACTAACACTTGTGAAAGATGAACAAATAAATGAAGATGTTGCAGTATTTTTGGGGAGGAGGTTATAGGAGGATGAGATCACGAAAAAGAAAGTCATATCTGTATAAGGACAGAAGGAAAAATATTTCTCATGTACAATCTTAAGAGGTATAAGGTACTATCTGTGATGTTTGGAAGAACAGCCTTAGACCATATGTTTGGGGCAGTAGGAAAATTTGAGAGCGTGTAAATTAAGTCTTTTAAGTTCACTGTTTTGTCTCTCGGTTTGAAGGCACTATTGCATTGTGAGGAAAGCATGACTTTGAAGTCAAGATTGGAATTTAAATCCCAGCTCTGTCCTATTTGAGCTAAATTAATTTGGACAAGTTACCTTAATGCTGAGCTTTGGGTTCCTCATCTACAAAATGAGGTTGGATAATGCTTCCTGTGACAAAGTGAGAAAAGAAGATAATGTATGCAGAGTACAATGTAGAGTGCCAGCACACAGAATACAGCAGTAAATTGTAATTCTAATGATTACATTGATAATGTCAGTATAGGTTGAAAATCTTCACTGTAATCTTGTCTCAAAGGTTAAGAATTAGAAGATCCAAGCTGTGTAGAGAATTATGAAATTGGATTCACTCCTTAAAGGAGCCTGGCATCTGGAAACCCAAAACCCCCAGAAGCTATGACTATTTGATGACTGAGTACCAGCAATGATACCAAGAAACTCAGCAGAAATAAAAACTGTTACCAAATTTTATCATCACTGTTACTTTAGTAGCATTGCATAATAATTGTTGTTTTACTTTTTTCCTATTTTATATGCATATATGTATGTATAGGTGTATGGGTGTCTAGATGTGATTATAGTAAAAATCACAAAACATCAGATTTATAAACAAGTTTCAAGTTCATGTCCTGGCTCTTTAACTTACAAGCTGCATGACTTTATCTCTGAATATCTTCATTTGTTAAATAAAGCTAAAACCCATTTCTAACATTATTATGAATTATGACGTAAAGTATATGAAAGCCCTTTGTACACTCTAAACTACATTATATGTATGGGTGTGACTGTTTAATCATAAAAGAAATTTGCATGCATGTCATGATGTCAAATAGGATTTTACCTAGATTGCCCATGACATATAGCCCGGAATTCTGCTTACAGAAGAAATCGGAGGCTGTCTTTACTTAGTGGAAAAAGTTATCATAATTGTTTACTAATGTTTGAAGTGGTGTGGGAGGAAGCAATACCACATTTTCTACTCTTAATTTATAAGTTAGCATGTTCATATATATGTGTGTGTGTGTATACATATATATATATATATATATATATATATATATATATATGTTTATATATATATTTGTTCCTTTTGATTCACACCAAGTAAAACATAAGGGCCCAGAGTGTTTTATATACTCCTCTTAACTGGGTATGTAGGTATATGACTCACATATTGAAGTTTCATTCTGTCAGCAGGTACTGTTTAAGTTTGGTAAAGTAATGACAATATGAGCTCTTTGAGGCAAAAGTCTATGAAATTGTATAAGACTGAGATAATGAAAAGTTTGGTCATAAACTGCTCTTTACCTGTGCCTTATGTATACAAGATGTTGCAGAAGTTGGTAAAAATGAAGCCTAGGTTTCCTTTTATCTATGAACTTGTTTGCAGTAATTAACTTTGGTCTGGAAAACATTCTTGAAAAAAATCAAATTGACTATTTTGACCAGAATTTAATTTCAGTTTGATTGCTAAGATCATTAAAACTATCATTGCAAATCCAATCACATCTAACATCAACTCTCCCCCCACCCTTCTTCTTGATGTCTCTTTCTTTATCTTCATATCTGGAGCACTGGTGAGCTCTGTATATGCCTTGTGCTAAATTCTTCACTGGGTGGCATCTGATCAGCTTCCTTATATTATGTGTCACTTGCTATTCCTCTTATATCCATGAGGCTCCTGCAGATTGTTTTCAGGTTATGACTCTTTTATGTATTTTAGAAACCATTATATACACCTGGATCTGAATCAGGATCAGAGTCTGTACTATTTTATTTCTGGACATCATTCCAATGATTACCCTGCCTATCTAAGTAGGTGATAATAAATGTGCAGGGTTTTTTTGTTTTTGATAGAATTTCCTCACCTCTTTCTGTCTAGTCCAATTCCAATCCAGATCCCTCCTCCTACCTTCTTAAATTTTCAGACCCCTTTAATGTCAATATAAGCCATGACATGAGAATCATGGGATGCCAATATAAGTAATTTGAGTAGTTTTTTAAAAATGTAAATCCCACCCAAAATTTATAACCTTGAGGCACGGCTGCTAATTCAAAGATTATGTTGTTAATAGGTGGTCAAATAGTTTTTGATTGTTTATAGGAACTTTTTATATTACCCAATATTTTGCCATGAGTCAAAATTTTAAAGATGTTTAACAAAATTTAAGCAATCATCATTGTTTAAGACTGGTTTATTATTTAAATTATTGCAAGGGGAGGTAGAACAACTGCTTTTTAAAATTTGTCTTAACTTGAGCCTCAACTCTCAATTAATTGAAGCATATTGAAAATATGGCCTCTCAGACATGGAATGGAAGTAAACTTTTCTCAGATAAATTCATAATCAGTAGTTCACTTTTTTTTAAAAGTATAATCAGGTCAATAAACTAAATGCATGTGTCTTCCTTTCCATTCCAATTTGATTAAGATGACTGGAAAAGATATATAAGGGTCTATAAAATAATTTATATATCTATGTATCTGCCTATGTATTTTAAAATTAATGAAAAATAGGAAAAGATATAATAGTTTGGTCAAAGACTTTCAGGAATTACTTAGAGGATGAAAACAGATAGGATTAGATTGATAGAAGAGTTGTGAAAACACATCTCAAAACAGTCACCAGAGAAGACTGTAGAAATAAGTGTTTCCAGTGATGCTGAAAGGTCAGATAATAAACTAAAGAGTGGACTGGGTTCTTAGCAGGGTTGGTATTTAGACCTATACAGGTAAAGTTATACCAGTTTTTAAATATTGAAAATGCATTCTATAAACTGATAAACAGCTCCCGCCATGAGCCTGGATCACCTGGGGCCCTTGCTCAGAATCTCCCTTAATCTCCCATTGACTCAGCATCCAAGGGATTAATACTTAGCACACACGTGAACTTCAGACCCCTGCCCCTGTTCTGATTGTTAGGTGCCTAGCTGCCTGTGCTAAACATTTTATCTTCTTATTTTATTTTTCTTAAGTGACGTATACTTGACATACAATGTTATATTAGTTGTGCTTGCACAACATAGTGATTGGACAAGTCTATACTCAATGCTTGTCATGGTAAGTGTAGTCACCATGTGTCATAAGAAAAGTTATTACAATATTATTGACTACATTCGCTATGCTGTACTTCTTATCTCTGAGACTTATTTGATAACTGTAAGTTTAGATGTCTTAATCCTTTTCACCTATTTCACCCATCTGCTCCCACACCTATTCCCTCTGGCAACCATCAGTTTGTTCTTTGTACTTATTAGTTTCTGGTTTTTATGTGTTCATTTGTTTGATTTTTTTTTTTTTAGAGTCTACATATAAGTGAATCATGATATTGTCTTTGACTTATTTCACCTAGCATAGTACCCTCTATATCCATCCATGTTGCTACAAATGGCTGGATCTAATTCTTTTTTATAGCTGAGTAATATCCCAATAAATATAGATATATATGCCACTTCTTCCTTAACCATTTGTTGATGGACACACAGTTTGCTTCCATAACTTTGCTATCTTAAAAAATGATGTGAGAAACATAGGGGTGCATATATTTTTTTTCAAATTAGAGTTCTTCTTTTCTTTGGGTAAATACCGCATGGTGGAATTACTGGATCATACGGTGTTTCTATTTTAATTTTGAGGAATCTCTATAGTATTTTCCACAATGGTTACACCAGTTTACATTCCCACAAATAGTTACAAGGGTTCCATTTTCTCCATATTTTCATCAATACTTCTTATTTCTTGTGTTTTTGGTACTAGCCATTCTGACTGGTGTAAGGTGATAGCTCATTATGGTATTGATTTGCATTTCCTTGAGGAATAATTATATTGAGCATGTTCTCAATTGTCTGTTGGCCATTTGGATGTCTTCTTTGATACCTTTACATGTCTATTCAGGTCCTCTGCCCATTTTTAAGCAGATTATTTGTTTTTCTGTTTGTTTGTTTTGTTTTTTTCTTTTGGTGTTGAGTTGTGGAGGTTTTTATATATTTAGATGGTAACCCCTTATTAGATACATAGTTTGTGAGTGTCTTCTCCCATTCAGTAGATTGCCTTTTTGTTTTGATGATGGTTTCCTTCACTGTGCAAAAAATTTTTATTTTGGTGTAGTCTTAAGAGTTTATTTTTGCTTTTGTTTCCCTTTGCAGTGGATACATGTTCAGAAATAAGTTATTAAGACAGATGTCCAAGAGATTATTGTTTGTGTTCTTCTAAGAGTGTATGGTTTCAGGTCTCACATTTAGATCTTTATTTTGTGTTTAATTTTGTATATGGCATAAGAAAGTGGTCTCATTTAATTATTTTGCATATAGTTGTCCAGTTTTCCCAATACCATTGAAGAAACAGTCTTCCCCTTTGTATATTCCTGCCTTCTTTGTTGAAGATTAGTTGACAAAAAGCATTGTTTATTTCTGGGCTTTTTTTTCTTTTCTATTGGTCTATGTGTCTATTTTTGTGCCAGTACCATACTGTTTTGATTACTACGGTGTTGTAGCATAGCTTGAAATCTGGGATTGTACTACCTCTTGCTTTCTTGTTCTTTGTCAAGATTGCTTTGGCTATTTGAGGTCTTCTGTGGTTCCCTACCAATTTGGATTTGGAAAATCCAATTTTTGGATTTGGAAAATCCAATTTTTGGATTTTCTTTAAGTTTTGTGAAAAATACTGTTGTTGTTTTGGTAGGAATTGCATCGAATATGTAGGTTGCTTAAGGTATTATAAATAATTGAATGATATTAATACTTCAAATCCATGAATATGGTATACCTTTCCATTTGTATCTCCTTCAGTTTCTTTCATCAATACATTATAGTTTTCAGAGTAAAGGTCTTTCACCTCTTTGGTTAAATTTAGTTAAAGATATTTTATTCTTTTCAGTGCAATTATAAGTGAGATTGTGTTCTTAATTTCTCTTTCTAGTCCTTTGTTATTAGTGTATAGAAATGAACCTGGTTTCTATGTATAAATTTTGCATCCTGCAACTTTACAGAATTCATGTATTAGACCCAATAGTTTTTTAGTGGAGTCCTTAGAATTTTCTATGTATAGGATTATGTCATCTGCTAATAGAGACAGTTTAACTTCTTGCTTACCAATTTGAATATCATTTATTTCTTTTTCTTATCTGATCACTATGGCTAGGATTTGTAATTCTATGTTGAATAAGGTGAGAATGGATATCCTTGTCTTGTTCCTGATCTTAGAGGAAAAGCTTTTAGTTTTTCACTATTAAGTATAATAGTTGTGGGATTTTCATATATGGTTTCCATTGTGTTGAAGTATATTGCCTCTAAACTCACTTCATTGAGAGGTTTTATCATGAATCTATGTTGTGTTTTATGAAATACTTTTTTCTTCATCTATTGAGATGATATGGTTTTTATTCTTCCTTTTCTTAATGGGATGTATCACTTCATTTGATTTGCAAATTTTGAAATATACTGCATCCATGGAATAAACCCACTTGATCATGGTGAATGATCCTTTTAATGTATTACTGAATTTGATTCAGTAATATTTTGTTGGTGATTTTTGCATTTATGTTCATTATAGACATTGACCTGTAATTCATTTTCTTTCTTTTCTTTTCTCTCTCCTTCCTTCCTTCCTCTTTCTTTCTTTCTTTCTTTCTTTCTTTCTTTCTTTCTTTCTTTCTTTCTCTTTCTTTCTTTCTCCCTCTCCTCCCTCCCTCCTTTTCTTTCTTTCTTTCTGTCTTTTTCTTTTCTTTTCTTTTCTTTTCATTGATTTCCCTTCCTTCCTTCCTTCCTTCCTTCCTTCCTTCCTTCCTTCCTTCCTTCCTTCCTTCCTTCTTTTAGTGCCTTAGTGTGTTTTTGGTATTAAGATAGAACTGCCCTTGTAGAATTAACTGGAAGTTTTCATTCCTTTTCTTTTGGGGGGAATAGTTTTAAAATAAGTGTTAACTTTTATTAAATGCTTGTTAGAGTTCATCTGTGAGGAAAATTGATCCTGAATTTTTGTTTGGAGTTTTTTGATTACTAATTCAATTATTTTTTACTAGTAATCAGTCTGTTCAAAGTTTCAAAGTTTTCCTGAATCTGTTTTTGAAGGTTTAATGTTTTTGTCCATTTCTTCTATGTTGTCCAATATATTGGCATATAATTTTTCATAGTATGCTTTTATAATCCATTGAATTCTATGGTATTGATTTCACTTCTCCTCTTTCCTTTCTGCTTTTCTTTTTTCGAGTTCTCTCTTTCTTGAGTCTGGCTAAACATTTATTAATTGTCTTTACCTTTTCAAAGAAACATCTCTTCATTTTATTGAACTTTTTTTTTTTACACTTGATTTTATTTGTGCTCTAATCTTTCTTATTTTCTTCCTTGTATTAACACTGGGTTTGCTTTGTTCTTCCTTTTCTATTTCCTTTAGGTGTGAGGTTAGATTGTTTCATATTTTTGTTGTTTGAGGTAAGCCTGTATCACTATAAACTTCTTGCTTAGAACTGCTTTTGCTGTGTCCCAAGTATTTTTGTACTGTTAAGTCTCCATTTTCATTTGTCTCCATATATATTTTTTCTAATTTCCTCTTTGTTTTCTTCATCAGTGAATTGGTTGTTTAGTGGCATGTTGTTGAGCCTCCACAGGCTTTTTTTTCCAAGTTTTTTTTTCTTGAATTTGACTTCTAGTTTCAGATCATTGTGGTTGGGAAAAGATGCTTGATATGATTTCAGTCTTTTCAAGTTTTTGAGACTTGTTTTGTGACCTAACATGTAATTTATCCTGGAGAATGTTCCTTGAACACTTGAAAAGAATGTATATTCTGTTGTGGGATGGAATGCTGTGTGTACACACACACACACACACACACACACACACACACACATAACCCATTTATGTGTGTGTATTATATGTATTAATATGCTTAATACAGCATATTAAGTCTATTTGCTGTAATGTGTCATTCAAATCCACTGCTTCCTTATGATTTTCTGTGGATGAACTATTGATGTAAGTGGGATGTTAATGTCCCCTACTATTATTATATTATGATAAGCTTCTCTCTTTGTTAACTTTTGCTTTATGTACTTAGGTGGTCCTATGTTAGGCACATAGATATTTAAAATTGTTATGCCCTCTTGTTGAATTGATCCCTTTATCATTATGTAATGACTTTCTATGTCTCTTGCTATAGAGTCTTTATTTTAAAGTGTACTTTGATATGAATATTGCTATCTCAGCTTTCTTCTCACTTCTGTGGCATGGAGTTTTCTTTTTTTTTTTTCAACACTTCACTTTCTGTCTGTGTCTTTAGGTCTCTCTGTAGTGAGTTTGTTATATAAGCAATACTCTGGTCTTGTTTTTTAAAGTAATTATTGATAGGTATGGACTTATTGCCATTTTTAAACTGTTTTATGGATGGTTTAAAGAAGAGAAGAGGAAAGTACTTCTCTTGCTTTCTTCTTTGTGGTTTGATTACTTTCTTTAGTGTTATGCTGAGATTCCTTCCACTTTTGTGTATGTGTATCTAGTTTAGGTTTTTGATTTGTGGTTACCATGGGGTTCATATACAATACCCTGTGTGTATAGGAGTCTATATTATGTTGACTTAAGACTCTAAAACATTCTAAAAGCACTAGATTTTTATTCCCCTTTTCTTGTTCTGTGTTTATGATGTCATATTTTACATCTTTATATCTGTGTATCTCTTGATTAATTTTTGTAGATGCAATTGATTTTACTATACTGTGTTTTTACCTCCATACTGGCTTTATAAGTGATTAGTCTACTTCCATTACTGTATGTTTGCTTTCACTATTAAAATTATTTCCTTTCATAATATCTTACTTCTAGTTATTACCTTTTCTTTCCAATTAAAGAATTCCCTTTAGCCAATCTTGTAAGGCTGGTTAACTCATGATAAACTCGTTTAAATTTTGTTTTTCTGGGAAACTTTTTCTCTCTCCTTCAATCTTAAATGCTAACTCTGCCAGGTACAGTATTCTTAGCTGTAGTTTGTTTTTTGTTTTTTTTTTTTTTCTTCAGCATCTTGGCTATATCATGGGACTCTTTTCTGTCCTGCAAAGTTTCTGCTGAAAAATGAGCTGATATCCTTAAGAAAATTCTCTTGTATAGGACTGATTGCTTTTCTCCTGCTGCTTTTAAGTCTCTCCTTATATTTAACTTATTTCTTTTTAATTCAAGTATATTTAACTACAGTGTTATATTTGTTTGAGATATACAATATAGTGTTTAAACAATTCTATATCAGTGCTCATCAAGATAAATGTACTCTCAATCCCCATCACCTGTTTTACCCATCTTCCCTCTGGTAACCATCTGTTTTTTTCTATAGTTAAGAACCTGTTTTTGGTTTGCCTCCCCCACACCCCCGCCCCCAGCTCATTTTATATCTTAATTCCAAATATGAGTGAAATCATATGGTATTTTTCTTTCTCTGACTGGCTTATTTCACTTAGCATTATACTCTGGGGTCCCACCCATGTTGGTGCAAATGGCAAGATTCTTTTCTTTATGGCTGAATAATATTCTTGTGTGTGTGTGTGTGTGTGTGTGTGTATGTTTGTAATTTCTTATATACAATTATATAATTTATTCTCTATCCATTCATCTATTGATGGACATGTGGGCTGCAACCATAATGTAGCTATTGTAAATAATGCTGCAATAAATATAGGCGTGCATATATCCTTTTGAATTAGTGTTTTTGTGTTTTAGGTAAATACCTAGTAGTGAGATTACTGGATCATAGGGTAATTCCATTTTTATTTTTTTGAGGAATTTTCACACTGTTTTCCACAATGGCTGCACCAGTTTGCATTCCAACCTACGGTGCACAAGGGTTCCCTTTATTCCGTATTATCACCAACACTTGTTTTGTGTACTTTTGATTTTATCCATTCTGACAGCAGTGAAGTGATACTGCCTTGTAGTTTGGATTTGTATTTCCCTGATGATGTGTTATGTCAAGTATATTTTCATTTGTCTGTTGGCCATCTGTATGACTTCTTTGGAGAAATGTCTGTTCATGTCTTCTGCCCATTTTTTAATTGGGCTATTTGGGGGAGGTTGGCATTGAGTTGTAAAAGTTCTTTATATATTTTGGATACCAACACTATATAAGATATGTTATTTGCAAATATCTTCTCCTGTTCAGTAGGTTGTCATTTAGTTTTGTTCATATTTTCCTTTACTACAAACTTTTCATTTGATGTAGTCCCAATAGATGATTTTTGCTTTTGTTTCCCTTGAATTAGGAGAGCTATCTAAAAAAAATGTTGCTACAGCCTAAGTCAGAGAAATTACTGCCTGTGCTCTCTTCTAGGATTTTATGATTTCAGATCTCACATTTAGGTCCTTAATCCAATTTTTATGTTTATTATTTTGAGAGAGAGAGAGAGACAGAGCACAAGCAAGGGAGGTGCAGAGAGAAAAGGAGACATAGAATCTGAAGCAGACTCCAGGCTCCTAGCTGTCAGCACAAAGCCCTACATGGGGCTTAAATTCACAGACTGTGAGATCATGACCTGAGCCTAAGTCAGATGCTTAACTGACTGAGCCACCCAGACACCCTGGTCCTTAATCCATTTTGGGTTTATTTTTGCATATGGTGTGAGAAAGTGGTCCAGTTTCTTTTTTTTTTTTTTTTTTTTTTTTTGCGTGTAGCTGCCACTTTTCTCAGAAACATTTGTTGAAGAGGTTGTCTTTTCCCTACTGTATATTCTTACATCCTTTGTTGAGGGTTAGTAGCTCATATAATCATGGGATATTTCTAGTCTGTCTATTTTCTTACTTTGATCTATGTGTTTGTTTTTGTCCCACTACCATACTGTTTTGATGACTACAGCTTCATAGTATAACTTGAAATCTGAAATTGTGATACCTCCACTTTTGTTCTTTTTCAAGATTGCTTTTTCAAGGTCTTTTGTGGTTCCATACAAATTTTAGGATTGCTTGTTCCATTTATGTGGGAAATGTTGGTATTTTGATAGGGTTTGCATTAAATGTGCAGATTGCTTTGCACAGTATGGACATTGTAACAGCATTTGTTCTTCCATTCCATAAGCATGGAATATCTTTCTATTTATGTCGTCTTCAATTTCTTTTATCAGTGCTTTCAGAGTATGGGATTTTAACCTGCTTGGTTAGGTTTATTCCTACATATATTATTATTTTTGGTGCAATTATAGATTGTTTTCTTAATTTCTCTTTCTGCTTCTTTATTATTAGTTTATAGGAATGCAATGGTTTTCTGTATACCAATGTTGTATAGTATCATGTCCTCTGCAGATAGTGAAAGTTTTAATTCTTCCTTACCAATGTGGATGCCTTTTACTCCTTTCTCTTGCCTGATTGCTGTGGCTAGGAATTCCCATACTAATTTCAGTAAAAGTGGTAAGTGAACATCTTTGTCTTGTTCTTGACCTTAGAGTAAAGGCTCTCATTTATTCACCATTGAGTGTGATGTTAGCTGTCAGTTTGTCATATATGCCCTTTATTATGTTGACTTATTTCCCTCTAGACCTACTTTGTTGAGATCTTTTATCATGAATGGATGTAGTTTGTCAAATGCTTTTTCTGTATCTATTGAAATGATCAATGTTTTGTATCCTTTCTCTTATTGGTGGGATATAGCACATTGATTTGCAGATATTGAGCCATGCTTGCATCCTGGGAGTAAAGCACAGTTATTCTTGGTGAATAATTTTTTTTTAATGTGTTGTTGGATTCAGTTTGATAATATTTAGTTGAGAATTTTGCATCTATATGCATCAGAGACATTGGCCTTTAGGTTTCTTTTTTGTAGTGTCTTTATCTGGTCTTGGTATCAGGGTAATACTGTCTTGGTGGAAAGAATTTGGAAGCTTTCCATTCTCTATTTTTGAGGGATAGTTTGAGAAGAATAAATATTAACTCTTCTTGAAATTTAGGTAGAATTCATCTGTGAAGTCATCTGGTTCTGGATTTTTCCTTGTTGGGAAATAAAAAACGTTTTTTAACATTTATTTTCGAGAGAGTGAAACAGAGCACAAGCGGGGGAGGGGCAGAGAGGGAGACACAGAATTGGAAGTAAGCTCCAGGCTCTCAGCTGTCAGCACAGAGCCCAGTGCCGGGCTCGAACTGTGAGATCATGAACCTGAGCTGAAGTCCAACTCTTAACTCACTGAGCCACCCAGGTGCCCCGGGAATCTTTTGATTACTGATTCAGTTTTATTGCTGGTAATTGGTCTGTTCAAATTTTGTTTTTGCTTCCTGCTTTGGTTTTAGTAGGTTATATGTGTCTAGGAATTTGTTATTGCTTCTAGGTTGTTCAATTTGTTGGCATGTAATTTTTCATAATATTCTCTTAAAATCCTTTGTATTTCTGTAGTGTCATTTGTTATTTTTCCTGTTTCATTTCTGATTTTGAGTCCACTCTTTTTTTTTTAAACTTCTTTAAGGTTAACGATTTTGTTAACCTTTCATAGGACTGGATCAAGACTTCATTGATGTGTTCTATTGTTTTTTTGTTTGTTTCTATTTCATTTATTTCTGCTTCTATCTTTATTTCCTTCCTTTTACTGGACTTGAGTTTTGTTCTTTTTCTAGCTCCTTGAGGTGCAAGGTTAGGTTTTTTATTTGAGATTTTTCTTGTTGAGATAGGCCTGTATTGCTATAAACTTTCCTCTTAGAACAGCTTTTCCTGCATCCCCAAACATTTTCAACAATGGTGTTTTCAATTTCATTTGTCTCCAGGTATTTTTTAATTTCCTCCTTGATTTCTTGTTTGACCTATTCATTATTTAGTAGCATGTTACTTAATCTCCATGTATTTATATTTGTTCAGCATTTTTTTCTTGTGGTTGATTTCTACACTTACGACATTGTAATCAAAAAAGATGTTTAGTAGGACTTCAGTATTTTGAATTTATTTGGACTTGTTTTGTGGCCTAATCTTTGATGTATTCTAGAGAATATTCCATGTGCACCTGCAAAGAATGTGTTTTCTGCTGTTTTAGGGTGGAGTGTTCTGAATATATCTGTTAAATCTATCTTGTCCAATATGTCTTTCAAAGACACTGTTTCTTTATGGATTTTCTGTTAGGATGATCTGTCTATTTATGTAAGTGGAATGTTAAAGTCCCCTGCTATTATTGTATTACTCTTGATTACTTCCTTTATGTTTGTCATTACTTCCTTTATGTATTTGAGTGCTAACACATTGGACACAATATATTTACAATTGTTGAACTGTTCCCTTTATGATTTCATAGTGTTGTCCTTTGTCTTTTGTTACAATTTTTGTTTTAAAGTCTATTTTTTCTGATTTATGTATTGCCACTGCAGATTTCTTTTCCCATCCATCGCATAATAAGTGCTTCTCCATTTCTTCACTTCCAACTTGCAGGAGATGTAGCTCTCAGGTGAGTCTCTCATAGGCAGCATATGGGTCTTATTTTTATTTATCCATTCCATCGCCTTATATCTTTTGGTTCATTTACATTCAAAGTAATTATTTATAAGTATGTACTTATTGCCATTTTGTTACTTGTTTTATGGTTGCTTTCTCTGTTCTTCTCTGTAGTTCTTCTCTGTTCCTTTCTTGCTCTCTCATGGTTTGTTGGCTTTCTTTAGTGATATACTTGGGTTCCTTTCTCTTTATTCTTTGCATACTTTTAATGGGTTTTTATTTTTCATTACAATTCTGTTTGTATATAATGTCTTCTGCTTATAGCAGTCTATATGAACTTTGTGGTAGCCTAAGTTTTACACATCCTTTACTCTTCCTCCCCACCCCACCATGTTTTATGTATATGGTGTCATACTTTACATCCTTTTATTTTATAAATCCCTTGATTGATTTATACAGATATACTTATTATTACTAGTTTTGTGCTTCCTAATTTTCTGACCCTTACTTACGGTCTTTCCTTTCCACTCAAAAAGTCCCCTTAACCTTTCTTGTAGGGCTAATTTAGTAGTCATGAACTCCTTAGTTTTTGTATGAGAAATTCTTTTTCTCTTTCTATCTGAATGATAGCCTTGCTGGATCGAATATTCATGGCTGCAGATTTTTTTCTTTCAGAACTTTGAATATATAAAGCCACTCCCTTCTGGCCTGGAAAGTTTCTGCTGAAAAATGAGCTGATAGCTTTCTGGGGTTTTCCATTGTATCTAATTGCTTTCTTTTCTCCTGCTACTTTTAACATTCTCTATTACTACTTTTGCCTTTTTAATTACTATGTGTATTGGTGTGGACCTACTTGAGTTGATTTTATTAGGGGCTTTCTGAGCCTCCTGGATCTGGATTTCTGGTTCCTTTCCCAGATTTGGGAAGTTTTTAGCTGTTGTTTCTGTAAGTAAATTTTCTGCCCTCTTTTCACTTTCTTCTCCGTCTGGGATTTCTATAATGTGAAAGGTATTACATTTGTTGGTGTTGTTGAGTTCTGTAAATCTATTTTCATTTGGTGTTACTCTTTTTCTCTCACTTGCTCAGCTTGATTGCTCTCCATTACTCTCTCCTCCAGGTCATTAATAGATTCTGCTACTTCATCTAGCCTACTCTATTCCATCTAGTATATTTTTAATTTCATTTATTGAATTCTTCATCTCTGATTGATTTTTTTCTTATATTTTTGATCTGTTTGTTAAGGGTCTCACTGATGTCCTCCACTTTTTTCTCACATCCAGTAAGTACCTTTATGACTATGACTTTAAATTCTGTGTTAGGCATATTACTTTTGTCCATTTCATTTAGGTCTCTTGCTATAGTTTTGCCCTATTCTTTCATCTGGGATCTTTTTCTCTGTTTCCTCATTTTATCTAACTCTTTCTTTTTTTATGTGTTAGGAAAGTCAGCTATGTCTATTGCTTTTTAAAGTAGTGCCTTTACAAAGAAGAGGTCCTGCAGTGCAGTGTCTCCTGTTCACCAAAACCTGGAGCTTCAGGGGTATCTTTTGTGTGTGTTGCATGTGCCCTGCTCTTGTGGTTGAATCACTTTTTCCTTCAGTCCAATCATCTGCAGAAGCTTTTTCTGCCCTTTGTGGGAAGGGTGTGGTTCCTGTGTTGTTAGTGAGATAGTCTGGGCCCACATGGGGCTTGAGTTTAGTCAAAGAGGCATTTGCCAGAGATGCAGCAGCACCAATCTGCAAGACTCTTTCCCCATGGTGTCCTGAGAAGCTTTCATTGGTGGGTGGGGCCTGCAGTTGGACCAGTTGTCTGCCCCCAGCCCACTGCTGAGGTGCAGTATGAGTGCTGTGTGTGGTTATCTTTCCCTATCTCCAGGGCAGGAATCACTTTGTAGTGGTGCTATCCCCTATTACAGCTGTCTACACATTGCCAGGCTGTGGCCTTATTTTGGCTTGGCTCCAGTCAAGAGTGTATTGGAAAGGCATATTCACATGGTGTGGGGGTGGGAGGCATGATGTTAGCACGTTTTGCACACTCCTACTATGGGAGGTGATCTATAGCAGTGGGTATTGAGGCAGGCCTGGCCGGAGGGAGCCAATATGCCAAAGTACTGAGTGGCAGGAGGTGAGGTGTTACCAAGTTAGGTAGCAGTATTGGAGCTACCCTAGTTCCTGCAGGTGGCTATGTGTTTTTACTGGAGTGGTGGAGGAGAGAATTGGTACCTTCCAGCTCCTTTGTCTCCCCAGAATCTCCCAAGAATCTCTGTCCCTCCAGCAGGCACTCTGAAATTAGTAAACAAATTTCCCACCTATATACCTCCAGGAGTTTTCAAACTGCTGCATCTATGCTGTATCTCTGTGGGGCTGCTTGTTGTGCTGTCTCTTTAAAGGCAGAGACTCAGTTTCCTCTTACCCTCTTGGCTCTCCCATGAGCCCACTGGTTTGTTTATTTTTAATTATTTTTAATATTTATTTTTGAGAGAGAGAGTGCAAGCCAGGGAGGGGCAGAGAGAGAGGGAGACACAGAATCTGAAGCAGGCTCCAGGCTCTGAACTGTTGGCACAGAGCCTGATGCAGGGCTCGAACTCATGAATGATGAGATCATGACCTGAGCCAAAGTTGGATGCTTAGCCAACTGAGCCACCCAGGCACCCCAAGCCCACTGGTTTTTAAAGTTCCAAGTTTTAAGTCCCACTGGTTATAAGAACTCACAAAATTCACCCCTCTGGTTTTAAAGCCAAATATTATGGACTTAGGTTTTCTCTTTGTAGGCTTCTTGATGTGATAGTCTGTTTCTCTCCCCTCTCCACCCGTAAGATCCCTCTATCCCACAGACAGTCCCACATGTCCATTTAGTGTCTCTGCCCTTCCTACCTTCTTTGATGTAGTCTCTTCTCTCCATTTAGTTGTGAAGATTTTTCTGCCTTCAGGTCATTTTCTTGGTTATTTACACTGATGGGAGTGTTATGTAGTTGAATTGATGGGATGAGGTGAGCTTACGGTTCTTACTTTGCTATCTTCCTTGGAAGTCCATTTATTTATTTATTTATTTATTTATTTATTTCATTTTAGTCACTATATGTCTTAATGTGGACCTTTGTGGGCTTCTCTAATCTGCTGCATTCTGTACTTCCTGGGAAGTCTATTTCCTTCTCCAGATAAGGGAGGCTTTCAGCTATCATCTCTGTAAATAAATTTTCTGCCCTGTTCTCTCTTTCTTCTTCTGGCAAATGCAAATGTTATTATGCTTGATGATGTTGCAGAAATTCCTTAACCATTTGTCATGTTTTGCTATTTCTTCTTTTTTGCTGTTCAGTGTGGGTTTCTTTCCATTACCCTGTTTCCAGATCTGTGATCTGTTATTTTGCATCCTCTAATCTGTTGTTGGTTCCTTCTAATGTATTGCTCATTTCGGTTATAGTATTCTTCAATTCTGACTGGTAACTTTACATATTTTCTATCTCTTTTTTGAAATTCTCACTGAGTTCATCCACTTTTATCTTAATTTTGATATCTTTTTTTTAAAGTTCACTTATTTTTGAGAGAAAGTGTGCAAGCAGGGGGAGGGGCAGAGAGAGCATCAGTATATCACTCTGTCAGCATGGAGCCTGACATGGGCTCAAACTCACAAACTATGAGATCATGACCTGAGCCAAAATGAAGATTCAGATGCTTAACTGACTGAGCCACCCAGGCACCCCATAGTGAGTATCTTTATGACCATTCCTTTCAACTCTTTATCAGGCATATTACTTATCTCTGTTTCATCTAGCTCTTTTTAAAATTATATCTTGTTCTTTCATTTGGAGATTTCCTCCATCTTCTTATTTTGTCTAACTCTATGTGCTTGTTCTTTGTATTAGGTAATTCAGCTACATTTACCGGTCTTGAAAGTAGTCTCTTCTGTAGATGGGGTCCTGTAGCATAATCCCCATGGTCATCAAAACCAGGCACTCCAAGGGTATCCCTTGTGTGGGCTGCATATACCCTTCTGTTGTGTTTGAACCTTGATTGCTGTGTGCAGACTGGTAGGTGGCTGAAGTGACCTAATTAACCTTCTGAGCCTGCTGGGAAGTGCTTGTTCCCTCACTCTGTTGAGAAGCTTGATTTTAGCTCCCTTGGGTTGGCTGTCTGGTGGGACAACTCTCATCCTAGCTATCTACAATTAGCTGCTAAGACAGCTGCAGGTGCACTAAAGGGCAAGAATTTGTTCCCTGCACAGCGTAGCTGCTAGAACTGTGATGTGTAGGGTTATCTTCCCCCCACTCCAGGACAGGAGTCACTTTTTTAGAGATGCCTGCCAAGGTGGGCAAATTGGGTGGGACAGGACCACAGGGGAATGCTGGGGCATGGCATGCTGTCTTAACATGGTAGATGGAGACTTTTAGAATTGCCCTCCCCAAGCATCATGCTTTCTAAGCTAGGGAAGGACACACACACACACACACACACACACACACACACACAAATAACACCCACCAGCACTTTTTTTTCCCCTGGAGAAATCTACAGATCCCTACCTCTCTGACACTGGTCCTAAAATTAGTCAACAAATTTCCTTCACATATAGTCCAGGTACTTTTTAAAATACTGCTCCCATGCTGTGTTTTCAATTGAGCTAGTGTGCTGACTCTTCAAGGGCAGAGAATGGGTTTCCTATAACCCTCCCAATTCACTCACACTTAGGCTCCACTGATTTTCAAAGCCAGATATTATGGCGACCTGTCTTCTCATTGTGAGCTCCCATTGCTGGGAGTTCCTGTCTAAGGGTTCTGGTGCTTTCACTCCTCAATGCTTGTGATGTCTCTCTTATTTGTGGTGAAGTTGTGTTGGGGATTTCATTCCCAACCAGGCCTCTGTTCTTCCTACCCTTTCCATGTATCCTTCTTATGACTGGCTATGGAGATCCATTCAGCCAGTCTTCAGGTTGTTTTCAGAGTGAGTTGTAATGCATCTAGTTTTTGTCCCAGTGTGTCTGTTGGAGAGACAAGCTCAGGATCTTCCTACTCAGCCATCTTACATGTACTCCTTGTGTTAAATATTTTCAGTATCAATGTGGTACTACATCCAGGGACATTAAAGATGACATTTGGAGTAGCTGGTCTACATTTCTGACCTCATCTCTTCTCTGGCCCATGTTTTCAGACTAGATCCTGGAAACTTCTCTTTTCAGAGGGTAAAAAAAGCCCATGGTGGGCTACCAGCTTGGCTATTGAGCCTGAGAAAGAAGCCGTGAAGAGCTTGATTTAGCTCTGGAGGCTCCTCAGAAAATATGGAGGAAAATAGAAAAAAAAAAAATGAAAATTTTCAGGAGGATAAAACAATACTTATAAGACTTAAAGGCATATTCTTATCTATTTATTCCAAAAACTTTATGAGGAAAATTATGATTATTATCCCCTTTTATGAATGAGGAAACTAACACTCAGAGAGGTACAGTGACTCACCTAGGATCACAGAGATAGACAGTGTTAAAGCTAGGGTTTGCACTTTGGCTCTCTAGCCTCACTCTTATCTGCCATATAATCTTCTCTAGTACATTGAATTGCTCCACTCCAAGATGAAAGACATCCACATTTCAGCAATTAGCACTCCTTGCTCACTCGCTTCCTAAAATCCAGTGATATATTTTCAATAAATTCCCTGTTGGTGAAGATTAACTTTTCTGTTAACTTTTACCTTTAACTGCATCTACTATATAATAAGAGAAATTGAAATAAATGAACTAAGGTTTCAAAGCAACGATTTAGAGTAAGAAATGAAACTGAATAAAATGATCAAGCAGAAGAAATCATTAGGCAGGAAGTAATTAAATAAAAATTAATAAATTGACAACTAACATGCAGGTATTAATGAAACAAAATCATATCATAATAGACATAATAAAAGCAGAAGGTGGCTCTCTGAATACACCATATAAAACAAACAAAAGGTCCAACTAAAAATGAGCAACTATCCATATACTGGGTACGAGTGAAAAAACATTGTTATGGAGGTGATTTTGAAAATGTAAAAAAAATAAAATAAAAAAGTGCATTGCCTGGCTATATGGAATGTATTTTACAACCTATGTATATTATTTATTTTATGGAATATATAAATGGCTAAGACTGACTTACGATGTAGACAAATGAACATACGAACATAGAAAAAATGGAAAAGATAGTCAGTGATCTATATTCAAAACAGTATTAGGCACGCATAGTTGTAAAAGTGATTTTGACAAAACCACCAGAGAAAAAGAATCCTTAAGTAATATTGTTTCAGAGTATTGACAAAACAGCATCTCAAAGCATTCTGTAATTCTAATGTATTTCTGTTAAAGAATAATAAACATAAAAATCATAGGTTTACTTTACATATGAATAAATTCAAAAAACTGAATAAAATATAACCCAAATTCAGTACCATCTTAAAGAAATAATAGATCATGCTACAGTATGCTTTATCCCAGGAATACAAGAATGGTTTAACATTAGAAAATCACATAATGTAATTTATTGAATTAAATAATCAAATGCCACTCTCACAGCAGCCAAATTACATGGTAAAGTTTAATACTCTTTTCTAACCAAAACTCTGAACAAAATAGAAATTTAATAATAGGTGTATTAACCAATGCTCTATCTAGGAAACAAAAGCTACTCTAAGTATTTAAATAAGAACTTAATATATATTTTGTATAATAAATGAAATTGCTTATTTTAAAGACTTATTTTAGGAACTCATTAGTTATTAGGGCAAGAGAAACATAGGCTATGGAAAGTTCACCATCAGATCTCAGGTTTGTCAGTAGTTTTCAGGAGATTAGGAAGTTGCTGCTAACATCCTGGTTGGGAACTTCAGGAAATCACTGCGGCTGGTAGCAACTGGCTGTTGCATTGAGTTGGTTTGACTCCAGAGAGAATTTTAGGGGTTGCTGTAACATCTCATGTCTGCCAAAGCTCAATAATCTGTCCACTATTGTTGGAGGAGAAATCACTGCTTTGGCTTTTCTCTGACCTCCCAAAGAATTTCTCAGTGGTTGAATCTAAACTGGAAACTTGTAAGCAAAGAATTTTAGAAAGTGCTGTTCTCATGCTTCTAGCCATATTATATGGGGAGAGCATCAAAGGGAGCTGGAGTTCTATTGGTAGAAATAGAAAATCTGTCACAATGAGGATCTGCAAACTCTAGAGCAATATTGATAACTAATGAAATATTAAAAATTTACCCAGTGAAGTTAGTAACAAAAGAAAGATGCCCATTAATACTGCTACTGTTAAAATTAAATTCCTAACAAATGAAATGAGGCAAGATTAAAAGTATTAGAGATTTTAATACTAGAAAGGGAGAGATAAACAGTCACACTGTGCACAGTGGAAGAGTCCATCTGGAAAATCCAGTAATTTATGGTCAACTTATTTCAAGGGTTTCTAATCAATAAAAATATCAGAACCCAAAGAAGAAAATTAACATAATATATAAATTAATAACATAAAGAACAAATAAAAAGAATAAATAAACATCATTAGTTATTAGGGAGTTAAAAATTGAAACAAAAATATGATACCAGTCTCTGCTTTTAAGATTCACAACTATTAAATATATTGATGATATCCAGGATTTATTATGTGTGAGGAACCACACATTCTTATACATTGTGATGGCATTATAAGTAGCATGGTCTTTTTTTTTGTTTTTGTTTTTTTGAGATAGAAATTTGACTGTCTATGAAAACCTAGGTATGTAGTCAGCAGTTTTGGTCCATATCTAACTTGTAGGATGTTCATACTCATACAAAAATAAACATGTAAAAGGATGGTAATTAAAGCCAAGTTTTAAAACCCACTAAATGGAAATTCCACAAGTTTCTATCAATCAGATGGTACTTAAATGAATAGTGATTTATGTATATTGTAAAATATTATTCAATCATTAGAAAGAATGAGCTATGACTTCATAAACTAACTTGGAAAGATACCAATATATAATTGCTAAATGAAAGTGGTAAGATGCAGAGCAGACCATATAATATGGTTTCCTTTATATTAAAAAGTATGCATTTGCATATTTGTCCATACATTAGGGGAATGGTTTGAAAATATGTGTTGAATTAAGCATTTAAACTATTAAAATTGATTGCCTTCGGGAAACAGATAAGAAGGAGGGTGAATATGGGGGGAGGAGAGAGAAATAAAATGAGATTCACTCTTTATGTTTTTATTTGTTTGAAATTTTTATAAATGAGAATGTATTACTCAGGTAATTATTAAATATAGGAAAAATTAGTCAAATTCTCCAGTTCTTGCCATTCTATTCCATCCTGCTTGTGACTTGTTAAATGACATGACCTACCCCACACCACCAAAACCTGGAGCATAAAAGCCTGGGGCAGATTACTTTTTCTCTGCCTGTTACAAACTACTCTTGCCTAGGGGCACCGGGTGGCTCAGTTAGGTAAGTGTCCAGCTTTGGCTCAGGTCATGATCTCATGGTTCATGGGTTTGAACCCTGCATTGGGCTCTGTGCTGACAGCTCAGAGCCTGGAGCCTGCTTCAGATTCTGTGTCTCTCTCTGTCTCTGCTCTTTCCCTGCTCATGCTGTCTCTCTCTGTCTTTCAAAAATAAAGGTTAAAAAAATTAAAAACTAAACTATTTTTGCCTACCTGGATCCAACTTGGGTTTCATTGTCAGTTCCAGAAGTTTTGGTTCTCGCTCTTTATGAAGACTTTTTGTACTGGAATTTGGGACTCAGTTTCCTGCTCACTTCTAGGATTGAGATTGAGAGGGAGCAGTTCTTTCACTGTAATATCTATGGTTATATTTTTTTATATAATGTAATGGAATAACAAACTGACTTGTCACTTTCTTGGAATCTCCTTACAAAGAGAGAAGCAGAGTCTCAGAGATCTTTATTGGCAAGTTCATATAGCCTTGTATGGTTTCTGTATTCTTGGAGACTGTTTTCTCATCTGTGAAATGAATTATTTATAATTAATGATGCACATTCTCTTTCTCATTTTATCACTTCATGGTATGTCATTGAAGAAAAAAATCTGCTTTAAATGGTAGACATACTCAGGGTGCCTGGGTGGCTCAGTCTATTGGGCGGCTGACTTTGGCTCAGGTCATGATCTCACAGCTCATGAGCTTGAGCCCTGCGTTGGGCTCTGTGCTGACAGCTTGGAGCCTGGAGCCTGCTTCAGATTCTGTGTCTCCCTCTCTCTCTCTGCCCCTCCCCTGCTCATGCTCTGTCTCTCAAAAATAAATAAACATTAAAAAATGTTTTAAATGGTAGACATACTCTAGATATAGGTAGGTATGCTTTGGTTAATTTTTGCTATGTGTTATTAATCACATACCAGTCATAGTCACAGTTTGTGCTGGATTACGGCAACACAAGGCCCCAACAAAGCCAGCCTCTGAGGTCCTCAGACAGAACTTAGTATTTTCTCAGTAAAGAATGAAAACACACACACACAAACAACACTGTTTAATAAACCAAACCAAAATGTAAAAGTATTAAAATAAATATTAGAAATTAGAATACATTTCTTATGGTTTTTAGAGAGCAAATCAGTAATAATATTTTCAAATGATAACCTATGCATTAGTAGAATGAACACTTTAAGTATTAAGGGTTGTATTTATGTTTATGACAAACTGAATGTATGAGAAAGAAGAAAGGGATATACCAAAAAAAGAAAAGATACAAGCTAGTTAGTGAATACCATAGCCTACAGGCCTCTAAAGATGTGTTTTTTCCCCCACTAACATTATTGGTATCTATCTCCCTTGAAGTACAGGAATTATACTAGATCACAAGATTTTCCAGGGCAGAGACCTAAATTTACCTAAATTTCATGTTCCATCTCCTACCACTGCACTTGACAACGACAAACCAACTTTGGTTAAATTGGAAATCATTTAGCAGGTCAGGTCAACATAAGTATGCTTTGATTTCATCAATTAGGGGAAGAAGCCATAGAGCCAGTATATTTTTTTTCTGTCAGGCTGATAAGCGTTTATATTATCTAGGCTTCTAATTTATTCATAACTTTAATCAAATTCCAGGTGTGTGTGTGGGGGGTGGGGGGGGTCCATGCGTGCCAATTATGGAGGACTTAATACTTTTAAATTTATTTAGAAAAATAGGAAGAAAAAATACCTAGAGATTTTTAAAAATAAGGAGGAAGTACTTATACTGCCAGATTCTGAAGCCAATTATAAAGCTAAAATAATTGTAGTGCATTTGCACTAGCACCAAAATAGATGGAAAAATTTTAAAGAACATAATTGAAAGCCAAGAAAGAGACCTAATGCATAATAAGCGTGTTCCATCAAATCAATGGCAAAAGATGAAATAGTTGGTTGATGGGTGCTGAAATATTTAGTGAGATATTTTAAAAGTTACCCAAAATAAGCTTCCAGAGAATTATGTTGTTAAGTATAAAACATTAATTTAAAGCAACTAGGTAAAACCTATATGATGCTGGCCTATCAAAGGGTTTTTTAAAACATGACATCAAAAAGAGAAACCATAACTGGAAGAGAAAAACTTGACTCCTAAAAGACTTAAAAGACTTCTCTAGAGCAAAAATCAATATAAACATTGAAAAGGCAGGTAGCAAACAGAAAAATGTATTTTTATCACAAGATAAATTATTATTCTTAATAAAAATAAGTGTTATTTCTCATCAGTTATAAAAAACAGATATACAACTACTCAGTAGGTATTGGGCAAAAGACATGAGCAGTAAAATCATAAATGAAATAAAAATGGCACAGAAACATTAAAGATTTTTTTTTTACTATTGATAAAGATGAAAAAACTTACATGGAAAATGCTTTAATTTTCACATCATTTAAGAAGTATCAACATATTTATAGAAATGCTTTAATATAAAAGATAAAAAGCTGAAAAATTGTGGCAGTTTGCCAAAGTAAGTAACAACAACAAAACAAATAGGAATATGAGACAAAATAAGAGATATGATTACTATGCACTTGTGTAATTTCCTAGGTATGTCACCAATATGACTATGGACTTCCCATTGTTCAGAGAAACAATTAAACATAACATGTTTAAAAGTCATATTATCCATAATATAAGGACAAAGCCATGGACAGCTATCCTATTACTGGAATTAGGTATTATATGTATTGGTCCTTAAAAGTAAATTCACTAAGTGAATCAAGTAAATCCTAGAAGCCTTCTGAGTGCATCTATTACATTTTCTAGTAAGATATTCATAAGCTAAGTATTGATTTCTTGTTTTTTTATGATGAGGTATATCTCCAACTTATATTTGCCTGAATTTCTGAAAACAATACTATGTATATGCTTCATGCTCAAATTATTTTTGATGGTGATTAGCTTAATGCTCAAAACTTGTTACTGTCCTTCTATTTGCAAAATTAGTTTCTACATGTTGATTGCACTAGCTGTGACATCAGTAACACTGTACTAATGAATCTTTCAATTGATGTTTTAATGTTTATGATACTTCTACATTTGGACAAAGATCACAAATTGCTTTTTGAAAAAAGTGCAATAAAGGTAAATGTGTAGTTCTCACAACTGTGAAATGATGGTTAACCTTAGCAATTTGATACAGTGTTCCACCATTCTAATCACAGGTGATGCTAGTCTTCCCATCCGTCTCCTCATGAGGATCTGTAGAAGTGTAGCACCTTTAGTTGTGTTCAAATCTTTCCAGCAGCTTCCTCATCTTAGAGAATGGATCATTTTTGACGTTTAGCTCATAGAATAGAGAATAGGGCTGTCAGGGACTCTGGTGAGTCTTTAATTTAGGATATCTCTTCCACGTCCATGTGTTAGGAGCACTGGCAATTATTTGGTTCATGAAATCACTGTTAGAAAGCATTTAGGGCCTTGAATGACCAGGCTGGTTGCCTACATTTGTTTAGCTTATGAGATTTAGTCACTTTTATATCACTTTTGTACCTTTATTACTTTACTTTATAGTTCTTAGTACAGAAAGCAGCCATAGTGTTCATAAGAACCCTCAGTTTGATCCAAAACTTGAGTGGGTTTCTAGAGCATCAGCAACATTCAAAATTATACTAAAATCTAAGCAAGACAGAGTCTAGTTTCTCTAAACTTCAACCTTTAAAGTGCTTACTTTTTTTGATATCTAGCCATTCTCTCAAATACCCAAACCCTCTTTTGGAAATGAATTACTCCATTGCTTTCCTACAGATGACCCCAAGAAGAGTTCTGAATATTTCCTGTTAATTCCATAAAGAACAGGACATCTGTGGCTATATGCTGGTAAACTGATCACCTGAATGGAAGAAAAAAAAATCCTGATTTGTAGTGTGTACTGATTTCTGTCGTGTAAATATTTCCCCCATGGCCAACTTCAGTTACCAAGTTTATCAACCAGTTCACAAATTCCTGGGTATTTAACATTTGACTGTGAATAAGAACTCATTGGCTTGCACACACCACTGTGTGTGTGCACATGCATGTAAATGACAGTCCCTTTGGAGGTAGTATTGAATATGTTTAGGATTCTGAGAGCTAAAAAGAAAAGATAAAGGCAGACTTAGAATCATCTAGGGATTTGTTGCAAATTTACTTGCAGATTGTTAAAATTCATCCCTACTAATCACCTATGTCTTTTAAGAAATATTTGAAAGCTTTCCCATGAGGCCTTAGCTTTTAAAATTTCATTTGCATTCTTTTGGCCTCTGTAAAACCTATCCATTTAAATATATCACTGGCTGCTGCTCCTCCTTGTATTGGCAGGCAGTTTCTTTTAGTCTAAGAGCATCTGTAGATAGCATTGTCTTGTGCAGGATCAGGTTGAATGGTGGGTGACTTGAGGTGAGTATTTTTCACAGCTCCAGCTATAAAAAGAACTGGGAGAAGAGAGTATAGAACTATTATTTTCCTTGCTGCTTGAGGGTTGTTCTGTACTTGGGTAACAGAGGGTAGTGTAATGGATGAGAAGTTAAGTCATCAACTATTACTAAATACCCATGAACTTAGGGATGCTGCTGAGGTGCAGGAGTTATAAAGATAGGTACAAAGATGTTGGTTTTGCACATTAAAAAAATTATAATGTTAGTACTTCTTCAAGACAGAAGCATGTGTCTCTGGGTGTTAACTGGTGGTTGAGGTTTACAACATTAGGACGTAATGTTGGGATTTGGTAGAAATAAGATTAGAGCAAATGTTGACTGGTGTTCATTCTTCACCTCCATGGGCCAAATAGAGGAATTTTAAAATTATATATCAGAATGGTGTGAGGGGCTAGAAACAGCATAGACATTTGTCAACACTTATTTATTGGAACCTGCCACTTTTCAGTAATAGCCAATAATAATGGCTAACCATGGGTAGTTATTATGTTAGGCTTTTTCCTATACACTCTGTTACTTCATGTAACTCCCATAACAATTCCATGAAAGATGTATATTAGTACTGATTCATAATTAGGAAAATTAGGGCTTACACAAGTTGAGGATTGGATTCACTTTAAAATTATTTTCATGTTTTCAAACATATCTTAATTTATAAATTTTTGTGTGATAATTTGCATCTCATGGGAATAAAGTGATAAATTAACAGTATGTAACAGATATGTGTATTAAGTTTGGAATGACATAGTTTAAACTGCTTGCCAAATTTGGGATGTGAAGGGTTCTCTCAGTGGCAGTTTAGTTAGGGCATTGCTTAATCACCAAGCCAATAGCATGTGACATTATTCTCATCATAATACAGTGATTTCTTGGCCAGCAGCCATATCCTTTCCAGTTACTATGTGTGCCCTCAAGTATTCTGGGATTATGTCTTATGGACTCTTATGTCCCTAGTTCAAGTGAAATCATGACTGAAAAATGCAATGTGAACTAGGAGTTCTATAGATAAAAAAATTAGAAAGTCTGACATCAATGGAGTAAGAGTCCAGCCTTTCTTAGGTGCATTTAAAACATGAATTGATAAACATTATTGGCTTCGTGCTTCACCTTGGTACGCAGCACTTTGTGTGCAAGAATTCCTAACAGTTTCATGCCTTATGTCTATTACAGATCTATTAGACATTTTCAGGAAGTGTGTTTTTGTTCATGAATAAACATTTTTTAATGTTAATATACTTATATATGCTATTTACAGTTCATTTTGACGTGATATGGAAAAAAAATGGGGCACAACTGGCCTTTTTTTAACCTACTGGAGTATATTTCCTTTTTTTTCTTATGCAAAATTTCAGTCTGATTTAAGTGTTTTTGAATCACTTGCCACTTTCCAGGAACTTACCCAACATGTAAATTGAAAGATGTTAATATATATGTCATTGAGTTGTTTTTTAAAACCCACACGCCCGAAAAAGAAAAATCAAACATAATAAATAGGAAAGATTACTACTGAGATTCTGGAGAATCCAGTAAAAATATATTAGTTAATATTTTCTTTTAGAAAGAGGTATTCCGGGTTTGTTTGTTTGTTTGTTTTAAAGAAAAGTGACCTTTTCTCAGATTATCCATTCTCATAAGAATTTATCACAGTTTTGACCTTATCGAAAGAACATTAAACAACATATTTTCATCTTCAGCTTTATAACAAGGTGGCCAACAAACTTTATATACAGGTGTTCTCCGTATGACTTGTTTTTGTTGTTTGTATTTTATCTGAATAGAACATACCATTTGTAGTAAAAAAAAAAAAAAATACTGGAAGACATAGTTTCTAGATTATAAGGCCCAGGAAGGCACAGCTTGTGTCTGGCTTGTTTCCTCAGTACCTAGGATAGTGCTTGTACTTGACACATGGTAGGAATTTTATACATAATTTCTGTCTGGAGTTAAGAATCTATATGTAAAGTGGGTCCACATAAGTAATTTTAGCTCCAGTACAGTAGAAATATCATTACGAAAAGAATCAAATTTCCTGAGCTCAAATTCTGACTCTTTGTATACTTTTTAGTTGTACAACTTTGACCAATTTTTATTAACTTTCTCAACTTTAGTTTCATCATTTGAAAAAAGGGGATAAAAATGCAAGCACATCAGATTCATTGGGAAGATGAGAAAAGGTAGTATTTGAAGAACATTTTAAGCTGTTTTGTATTCTCTCATTTAAGATGCTAGTAATAAAAAGAAGAGTACATGTCCAGTTGCTCTCCTTATGCTTCATCTGGGTAACAAAAATTGTTAGGTGTTCATCCTTACCCTGTCTCACTTTTCTAGGAGCACAACTAGACTACATTTCCCACTTTCCTTCCTTTGCAGTGAGGTGGAGCTGTATTACTGAGTTTCAGCCAATGTGATGTGGGTGAAGTTAATGTATGCCAATTCCAAGCATGTCCCATAAAAACATCTGACACAATTTTCCACATTTTCTTTTATTTGAATACGGAAGAAGACTCTGAAGATCAAGAAGGTGAAGGCAAAAACAGAAAGAGCTTGGGTCCCTAAGTCATCACTTGATGGAAAGCCATCTAGAGGAGGATACTTGAAAAGGAATAGTCACATTGGATAGTTGCATGAACTAGACTTCTATCGTGTTGGGCAAAATAGAATTTAAGGATTACTTTTACATAGGTGATCCTATCTAACTTAAAAAATATAGCAGAAGGTTACTGTAGGTCTTGATCAGGTAGTATCATGTAGAAAGTCATATCTGGATGATATCTGGATCATATTCAGTAGTACACAGCAGGCATTGGAAGGGTGTCAGAGCAGATACTATTAAAGGAGAATCTCGTGAGGATTAAATGTCAAATGCCTCAATTTTTCAGGTAGAAAGGTTCAGAAAGAGGTATACTCTGTAGATGGTATGAGATAAGAGTCGAACTGTATACTAGCCTGACTAGGCGGGTGTCTGGGAGAATTAACAACAGAAACTACAATTCGAAAAAAAAAACAAACAACCAACAACCAACAACAACTTGGTTTTATAGGGTGGTTGCTTTTGCCCAGCTAGCAGAGCTGGCTTGGGCTACGAGCTGAGAAACAGTGCCCCAGGAGAGACCAATAGCCCTTCCTCACATTTTAATATTTTATCTGGTTTTTATCTATAACCATAAGGAGTCAATGGACAAGATAAGGAATCAATAGACCTACTCTCATCCTGGGCTTCCCAACATGTGAGGTGGGCACCAGCATGCTTTCACGTGCTCTGGCTATTTTTCTATATGGACATATTTTTCTTCTTATTTTCTTGACATTGTAATTTATTTCATTGGTTTTGATAGAAATTTAAGCAAACTCCTACTTACACAAACTCAAGCTTTAGTTGATGATAGAAGAGAGTTCTGGGCAAAATATTTATACATCAGCATAGGAAGATGCACTAAATCAATGTTTGTCTTTTTTATTGATGCTACTGTGCACTATGTCTGAAGGTAAATGTCTAAGGTAATTTTCTTGATCATTAGAAAATCATTCAATTCATATTGGGAGATGCAGGCATGCAAACATATAATTTAAATGCAGCATAAAAATGATAAAGAATTTGAAAGTTCCAAAAGTTCTGTGAGATGGTGACCATTGAATTCTGGTTGGGAAGTTGAGGAAAACTTCATAGAGGAAAATACATGAAAATAACACAATGATGGTGATGACAATGGTATTGCAGGTTTCTAAATGTGAGCTGATAACACACCTATGAAATAGATGCTGCTATTATCTGAAACTGATTCAGAGATGAGGAAGAGTTGGGTAACAACCACAAAACTAATAGAAAGTGAAATTGCGGTTTAGGCTCACATGTGTCCCATTCCATGTATTAGTCTAATTCCAAAAGTAAGCCACATATTTGAAAAATGGGTAACAATATCAGTACATAGGAGCAAATGAATATTCTGAATTGTGAGCCCAGAGATTTAAAGGAGACAGAGCTCGTACTGTGAAGGTTAGGCAAACCTGGGGGGTTGGGCAGCGAAACACTGTGACGCTCTTCTTTTATTCAGTCAGAACCCTATGTAGTGTGAGCTTTTCACAATTCATATGGCCAACATAAAGTTCTTACTGAATGTTCTCACCTGGCTTACAAGGGAAAATGAGGCTTTTATATAAATATATATTGTCTGCCATGTTTGGCCAAATATTTCCACTAGCTTGTGTGAAAACAAAACCCATCTCTATTAAGAACAAGTTATAGTCTCTGTGCCATGATTTCTGTAATCTTATTTCCTATTCACTAATGCAAGGCTTTTTCTCATGAAAGATCAGCTCATTACTGAGTCATCTCCAGTCTAAGGTGCTATATGTGCACACTCAGTGGAACGGATCAATTTATTTCAGGAGCAAGGATGTGGAAACCAAAGGTCACAGGCAGTTGGCTTCATTTATTTTCTGGACTTAAAATCTATTAATTACATATCCTATATTCAAGCAACTGCAGGGAAAAATGCTTTATACCTTTAAGATTTTTAAAATGTGTTTTAGTAGATTACCTCAATGTCTGTTGAGGGAACAACATGTGTTTTAGAGTTGTAATTATGTATAATCGTGTCAATTTCCATGTTTTATGCAGTATTGAGCCCTAAATATCTAATACAAGTGTAATATGAAAATTTAATTAATCATTTTATACTGGCACAAGACAGCACTTAGCCTGCTTTTTTGCAATGACAATATAGACCTTTATTAGGGACTTTAACAGGGGTCTCAAGCTACAGCCTGCAGGCCTAATCGGGTCCACTGTCTGATTTTTATAAAGTTTCCAAAGTGTCATTGGAACTCAGCCATGCTCATTCCATCACGTGTTTTCTATGGCCACTTTCACTCTATAATGGCAGATTTGAGTAGACCATATGGTCCACAAAGCCTAAAATATTTACTATCTGGTCCTTTACAGCAAGTTTGCCAAGCTCTGGCGTGGTTCAGGAAATGTTATATTTTAATCTTCTTTGCCTATTCCCAAACCCAGGAAGAACTTGAAGTTTTTATAAGTAGAGTTGATAAAACTCTAACAGTTGGTGCAAAATAGTGAGAAGAGCCTGGTGTCTGAAGACAAAAAGTCTTGGCTTAAGTCTTGATTTAACTGTTTATTACCTGCACTACCATAGGCAAGTTACTCATCTTTTTTAAACCTCAGCTCTCTTATGCTGATACATATATAATCTCTGTCTCATATGTATGTATTGAAAATAACATATTTAAAGGCAATACTGCTGCAACTGTGAAAATAGCTTATTTTAGAATAACCTTGGTTCACATTAGTAGTTTTCTTTTTCTTTTTCTTTTTCTTTTTTTTTTTTGATGTTTTTGTTTTATTTAAATTCAACTTAGTTAGCATAGGTTGTAGTATTGGTTTCAGGATAGAATTTAGTGATTCATCACTTACATATAACACCCAGTGCTCATCCCAGCAAGTGCCCTCCTTAATGCACATCATCCATTTAGCCCATCCCCCCACCTGCCTCCCTCCAGCCATTTTCAGTTTGTTATCTTATGGTTTGCTTCCCTCTCTGTTTTAATCTTATTTTTCCTTCCCTTCCCCTATGTTCATCTGTTTTGCTCATTAGTAGTTTTCAGTCATGGTTTGGTGACATCCTAAGAACTCTCCAGTCATCTCAAGACTAGATGTGTAGTTTTCTCTATGGAGTAATTGCAATTAAATTTGATAGTATTCTGTGTTACTATGGAAGGGGTATAAGGAAGTATTTCCAAGTCAAATTAAGAACTCATGGAAAACACTTAAAATATTTGGAAGTCATTAGGTTAAATCCTGGTCATGTAAATGTAAGTTGGACCTTGATTTTAAGAAGTTAAAAATTGGCAGGCAGAACATAAATTTTATATTTGGACATAGATAAATGAGTAACACATGAGGAATTGAATCACTGTCACAAGGAAATTACTAACAATTCTCAGAGTGGGATGAACACAGAATATAACAAAAATCAGATATACTTTGGAGAATCAAAGATTTTATAGATAGGGAGAAATTTGGGATGGACTAAGAAGAGAAGGGAAAGTAGAACATTCCATGGAAGTGGGCTATTAGGAATAAATGCAGAGAAGTAGAAAAGCATGGCAGTATTCTGAAAACAGTGTGTTGTGACTGGAACAGATGTATACAAATAATATAGTGAAAGATAATACTGGAATAGAACATTGGACCAATGTACTCGGGAACCACAAAGCTAAAAAAGACTGTAATAGCCCAGGTGAGTAATAAGGGCTTAAAGTTTGTGAAGATGTTGGAAATGAAAAAAGAAGGGACAAATTTAATAATTAGTGTAACATTTTTGGATGTTTACAGACACTCATGTATATCTTCTTGTCTTCACAACCTATCTTTGGTAGGTATTATCTCCAAGGAACAGATGAGGAGAGGGAAGCTTAGAGAGGTTGAAGACAAGTAGTGAGGGGGAAGTACTGAGATTCAAATGCATACATGTGAGTTCTGAGTCCGTAGTTCCCACATTACATCACATTGCTGCTTGGATGAAGAAATCGGGGGAGGGGGGCCGGATTTAGAGGTAATTCTGTGGTTTCTGACCTGAGTGGGAACTTAGACTTATAAAGAAGAACTGTCTTAGGAGGGGAAGAGGATAACTTTGATACAGATCCTGGGACACATGAAAGGGTGATGAGTGAACCAACAGGTGTATTTAGAAGAGAGATAGAGATATAGTTCAGGGGCTCAATTGACCTAAGGTGAAGCCTTTCTACTGATTTGCAAGTCTAGTAACCTTGTCTTCGTGCTTCTCCCATGGCCTTCTGGACTGTTTTAACTAACTTGATCCTCCTATTACTTACTGGAAAGTCACAGAATTTTAAGTAGAAGGAAGAGAAATAGGAAGACAGAGTGTCAATATGCACGTTCTGGATGCATGTGCTTCTCTCTTCATCTACCCTTTGGAGTTAGGAGTACGTGTCCTGGAGTTTATGTCAACCTGTCTTTACTTTTCTTGGGCAGCTTTGGATATGGGATTGATGGGCAAGAACTAAGTACAGAGTTCTCTTTTCTTGATTCTGTCAGAGATGTGTTTTCTTTCTGGTTTTTAGACATGCTAGAAGGACCTAGAGATACCTGTGGAAATACTTGGGAGGAGAATTTAAATTGTGAAAATATATGGCAAATACAGAAAAACTTCCTTTAAAAATAAAAATGCCCATAAAGTGGAAAGTTTCCTGACTTACTATAAAGCTTAAGTGTGGACAACTAATAGCCTGGGAGTCTCAATATTTCACTAAGCAAATCTTATTGGACAAAGTGCTTATTCTATGGAATGGAACATGATCAGACTAAGAACTGATAAATCTGGGTGTCGGACTTGGCTGTGAAGTAAACTAGATGAGTGATTATTCTTAAGTTCATTATCTGTAAAATAAGGATGATGTGGCCAAATTCCCTGAGTTGCTAAAAAAGGAAATGTTACAATAAAAATTGAAGTACATTCTGAAGAAGGTCTACAAAGAGAGAGCTCTTCTTTCCTTTGTTTCTGCATTCCTTTACTATACTACTCCCTTTGGTTTCTTTCTCCCTTCTTTTGTCTCTCATACCTATGCCATCTCTTCCAATCCTGAGCCAAGGGTGAACTTAGCAAAACGTATCTTTTCATGATCACTGCATCTCAACTGCCTGAAAGGGTCAAAAATGATATAACAACAACTTACTTTTGAACCTGTGTATTTCTTTAAATAAAAGGCAAAACCCTAATATAATCCTACAGCATTGACATAGGAGAAAATTACTGTAATTATGCAAATTAAAATAAGTCAACAAGTTTCAGAACACAATGCACGATAAGTAATGTTTTTAAAAATAACAGTCACTGAGCCTGGTCATTTGCACTTAATAATAGGCTCAGGAGGGAGCCTAGTGTCTGAGGAGAAACAGCTGTGGTAATAGATGTATTATGGCTTTGATAGGTTCTCTCTAGTAGTTTTATTTCTGTATTTGCTTTATATTATAGAATGCTCCTAGAGTGCCCTGCTATTGAAATTCCCATCATACCCAGGGCTTTAATTATGTGATTGGATTTGACAGAACTTGAATTGAGGAGGCCCACCACTATGTCAGTTCATGCCAGGATGATATTACCAGGGCACTGGCAAGTACATGCTTAGACCTTAATTTATGTCTTCAGCGATTTCACTGTGAAACATAAGGAACACATGCCTCGTGTGACTTTAAAAGACACTGAATTTGGCTTATCATGGTTATATGGTCTTCATACAGTCCAAAAACAGGATGGTACAAAGTGGGTGTTTCAGCATCATGAGTAATGGAAAGCATATGAGTTTTGAAACTGTAATTCCCAGGTTTAAATCTCAGATCTGCCACTCACTACTGGATCATCTCGGGTAAATGACTTAATTTTTCAGAGCCTCACATATCTCTTTTTAAAAATGTCACTCCAGTTACCCTAGGACTAATTTGAAAGTTTAATGGTATAATGTAAATAAACTCTGAGCCTAGCAGGTATGTGGTAGGCCATGAATAAATATTATTTCCTTTCCCTACCCCTCATTTGAAATTAGTTACTGCTTGTAGAAACATTTTTCCATTTCTTTCCATCTGCGGATCTTTGAGATATAGGTGCTATCTCTTGGTTTTAGGACAGATTTGGCCATGAGGGCCAAAGGTTGGCAGGGGTTGTGACCACTTTAGCTCACTTTGGGAAAAAAATAAAAAAATACCAATTGCAGCAGTTTGGCCTTGTGGCTTTCCTCTCACAGCTCAGTCCATCTCACATGGACCTTATCAAATAATGTGTCAACGCTTTATCCCAGCGGAGCTGGAAGCAGCTGCACCATGCTCGTAGAATGTCAAATACTGATCACATACACTGATTTGTGGTTTTCCTCTCTGTATGAAGCATCTGGATGCAGACCGGCTCCTACTTCCTGGGTAACAGGAAACACACCCATTTCATAATGAGTAACAGAAACTTCTTTAGTCCAAACCAAACCCAAGTCCAGAGTTAGGACACACAGAATTGTTTGATTTAGCATATGCTGCTCATAGCACCAGCATATAAGGATCAAAAGTTTAATTTCTATATATTTATTACTTTTTTTTGCTGTGCACATGCAAGACTTTTTCATGGGTTTCGTGATCGATAAAGCAACAAATATATAACAAATGTTAACATAGTGGATCAATTAAAATGTTCCTCTAGTAAAGAGAGAAATAAGAAGGTAGAGACTAGTTCAGGCCTAGTGGGGCTACACACCCTTTACAAAGCAGGCAGACAAATGTTGTTCCATATCAGCACCTGGGAAGAGTGGCCAGCTTTGGTAGACATGATACTTCTAATATTTGTTCATCTGGATAGAGGTGCAATAATCCTACAGATTAGAGTCAGTCTTGGGAAAGACATGTAGTAAGAAAGCTTAATCCTGTCACCATATTTTCTTTACATTGTGCTTTCTTTCCCTTTTCTTGGGTACTTGTAGCTTGAATCTAGTCTTGGGATTCTCTCTTTATCAAAACTCAAGACTCCTATTCCTTCTCTCTCTCCCCTTGCAAAAGTCTGATATTCATCATCATCAATGTTAATGACTGCTAATCTTCTAGAGGCAACTGAATGTTAACGGAGACAATGCCCTGAATATCTTTCTTATGGTGGGATCTTAAGACACAGGTATGTGTGACTAAAACACTTTGTGGCAGGCATCTCTTTTCTACACTGTTCAAATCACATCAGCTGAGATAATAAGATGCTGCAATAACATGGGAGTAGGAGTTACAAACCTCCTTTACAAACTTGCATTTAAGTTGCATTCTTTTAAACTACGATGAATGTTCAGACTAAAAGCTCATCAAAAAAGATCCCCAAATGCATGATGCATTAGTTTATAGCAGAACAATACTCCTACTGGAAATTACAGAAAAGTTGGACAAAATATAAAATGATTTGTTTGAAGAATTTGGAGAGCTGCTGAGACAACGGAGGAGCCAGGGTACTAGAATAGAAGGTAATTACTGAGAGATGAGCTGATATTTTGTGAGCTGCCTTCCTCCTAGGAATATTTACCAATTCTTGGCCTATGGAGGCAGGTTAAGAATCCTGCAGAGGGCTGCAGCAATGAGTCAGAGAACCCAGCAGAACTTCTGATAATGTCACAGTGTGGAAGTGATAAAAATTGAAGTACAGGGTAATGAGGTGGCCAGGACTTGAGGGACTGGGATGGTTGAGAGAGGGGAGGTACAGATAAATAAAGCCAATCTTTTCAGATTATCCTTTGAATTTTTTGTGAAATTCTTGAGCTGGGAGAGCCAAGTATTTAAAAGACAAACTAGAAAGTCTCTGGAAAGCAGTGTGGGGTTTTGGCAACCTCTTGGCGCTAAAGAGGCCAAAAACTGGAGTCATGACCTGTCAAGCAAGAAGAGTTCACCAGTCTCCTCAGTAGGGATCTCTGGAAGGTATACAGTGGGAATGGTGAACCAGAGTTACATAAATTAAGCTACAGAATCTGTAATCCAGCATCAATTTAGCTCCCTGCTTGGATTCTAGTCATCTACACCCAATTCCTAATTGGCATCACCAAATGCATACAATTTTTCTGTGTGAAGAAGTGTCACCAGTTGCTTTTTATCTTATTTATTTTTTTTACATTTATTCATTTTTGAAAGGCAGAGAGAGAGACAGAGTGTGAATGGGGGAGGGGAAGAGAGAGAGGGAGACACAGAAACAGAAGCAGGCTCCAGGCTCTGAGCTATCAGCACAGAGCCCAACGCGGGGCTTGAACTCACGGACTGCAAGATCATGACCTGAACTGGAGTCTGCCACTTCGACTGAGCCACCCACGTGCCCCTTAAATTTTTTTAGTTGCTTTTTATTTTTAATAAAACAAGAGTTTGAGTTAAACGGTAAGAGAGATTATTTTAGGCATACAGATGAACCTCTAGATTTACATCATATTAAAGCTTAACCTATATCCTTCATGAGCTTTTTTTTTTTTTTCCTCCCAATTCAGCCAATCATTCAGAAAGTATTGAGTGTCACCACTCTGTTCCAGGTATTATTCATGTACAGGGGGTGGTATAGCAGACCTCTGAGAAGACAAACCAATTCCCTGTCCTTGAAGAGTTCACAGTCTGTTGGGGAAGTAGAGTATACATTACACATTGAGTATAACCAAGAATACTATGCACATTTCTAACACTTTCCTAACATCCTAGAGAGTACAGCATTAACACAAGTTCTGAAGATAGGGAGTTGTAGGGGACATAGCTTCATGGGCTTATTAATGTTGGATGATGATGATGTACTAGTTTGAAGGCAGTAGGATAAACCTGTTCATCTTTGAGTCTCCCTACTGGAGTTTTAGATTTGAATGTAAATTATTTCTTGGTCTACATCTAAGTTAAAATGTTCTCTCTTCCTCAACCCCATTTGCGTGCAATGTGAAACATTGTATTAAATATGGAGTCTAGAGACCACAAAGAATAACACCATCCTGTTTGTGGTGTTTCTCCTTCCATGCTATGGGTTCTAACAATACATCCTTTTTCACCATGTGTAGGGATAACTGAATAAATTGGTGAGGTCTCACAAGGAGAGGGCTTTATAATGTTTTGAAAATGACAGGAAGTTAGTAAAGAGTAGGAGCTTCTGTCTTTTATAGCTGATTTGTTTAAGGACTGTAGCACACTCTGGCCTGTTATGCATACAGTTTATGGCATCAGAATGAACAGACAATTGTCAAGTATGGGTTTTAAAGTAGATTAGGTTAAAAGGAGCCAGGGATTTGCAACAAAGGAAAAGGGTTGTAAAAGGTGTCTGTTTGATTAACTACGTCAAACTGAAAACCTACTACTTGAAAGATATGGTCTAAATAGAGTAGTGGTACCTATGGGCATCAGATAGGCATGAGATCTGGGTGGAATTGTGTAGCTTATGTAGACAGCAAGACTGCCAAGATCTGGAATTTTAAACACCTATGTGATTATAATTTTTTAAATAAAATTAAAACTTAAATTTAATTCAAGTATTTAATGTACAATGTGTAAACAGCTTTAGGCAAGACCCTAACTGTGAAATTTTCTTGGGAAGTTTGGAACCTAATGCATTAACCTGCACTAAAATAATCTGATTCCCATGTTTCTTGGGAAGCAGTTCAGTTTGTGGCAGAATGTTTATATCTGTAAGTCATTTAAAAGTATAGATATGTTGCTTATAAATGACAACATTTAAGGATCAGACAAGTGTTTTTACATTAGCATGGGTGTCAGGATGTTGTAATAAGAGCTAGGAATTGTGTGGCATATAATAACACTAAATCCAGGCTTTGAGATAGACTGTTTGTTCTCAACTCTTTTAATTTAGTCCCTTCACATTATGTAAATGATATAAGCAAGTGTTAATGATATTTTTAATAGAATTCATTCAGAAGCATTATAAGCCAAATGGGATACTTTAGGAATGAGTCACAGCAATTTAATAGGCTCAGGTACTGGTCATTTATTTTCCAGGACTGTGCTGTCCATTCCAATAGCAATGGCATCAGAATCACAATCTAAAAGCCCTTTTTAAAAATTATCTTCTCCCTTCTAGTGTGTGTGTGTGTGTGTGTGTGTGTGTGAAGAGTAATACCTGTGACCTTTTTCCTGAAGATTATCAGTCCTGTCAGTTTCAATCCCAGAAGTTTGTAAGAAGAGCTTTGGCTACATCTTTATCCTGTGTTTAGGATGGTGTCTGGCATGTAGCTGGTATTCAGGTATTTTTCTGTCTTTTGTTGACTGAAAGAAAAAAAATGAAAGACTAACTGAATGCCGAGGATTTAGTCAAAGTAGCTAGAGCAAAACAGGCCTAAAAACAGTCTTCTGATAGCAGGTCAGAAGGACAAAGATGAAAACTCCCAACACCTGTAAAATGGATTAGAGAACTTTTAGGTTGGAAAGTAGATTTTTTTTACATTCTTCCTGCCAAGGGACAATAAATGGTTTATATAAAGGATGGGACTGAACCTAGAATTTGGGAGAATTTAGACACCTCACTCAGGTTTAGTACAAGAAGAGTAAGGGAGAAAGAACTACCATCACACAAGATTGTGATTTGGTTTACAAGGACTTCCTAAATGAAAAGTCAACACTATACAGTGTTTTTCTGTTATTTTTTAAAGTTTTGAATCACTAGCAATATAGAAAAGTTTTAAGTACAGTATAAAGAGCTGTAATTTTCCTGTACCATTCAAGAGAGTTGCTGATCTCATGTCCCATCAGCTCTGAATCCTTATGTGTATATTTCCCACCGTGAGGACATTTTTCTACAATAACCCCAATAAAATGATCAAAATCAGAAAATTAACATTGATATATGACTACCATATAATCTTTAGAACCCATTCAAGTTTTAGGGGTGCCTGGGTGTGTAGCTCAGTTGGTTAAGCCTCTAACACTTGATTTCAGCTCAGGTTATGACCTTGAGGTTTGTAGGATCGAGTCAGATTTCAGTCTCCAAGCTGAAGGCACAGAGCCTGCTTGGTGTTCTTTCTCTCTGCCCCAGTTCCAATTACACATGCTCACTCTCTCTCTATCTCAAAATAAATGAACTTAAAATTAAAAAAAAATTTTCCCAGTAATATATTTTCTTTATCAAAAAGATCTAATCCAGAATCACATCTTGCATTTAGGTGTCATGAATGTTTGGTCCCCTTTAACCTGAAGCAGTTACTTTGTCCTTCCTTGACTTTTATGACCTTGATAATTTTGAGGATTACAGGGTACTTATTTTGTGGAATGTCCCTCAGTTTGAGTTTGTCTGATTTTTCCTCATAAATGGATTCAAGTTATGTGTGTTGTATTATATCAGCCTTTCTTCAAACGACGTATTTTAACAAAGTTGAAATCCTATTTGTTGCTTTGATATTCTATGCTTTGGGTCTTGCTTGGTTTGCATTCTTCCAGAAATAGACCTTAAGGCAAATATATAATTACTAATACTTTGAGAGGTCATCTCAAGAAATACTGGCAGTGAAGTACATAGTAAAGGGAAGGAAGTTAATGAAAGGTGTGTTTCAAGAAAGTTACCACTGTAGGTTCCAAGCACTTAATCCTGGTTGGGAATGTCTGGGAAATAGTATAGAACATATCTCAGCATCACCCTAACCTAGCGGTGAAGAAGCTGGCCTATTTATCTACCTCACCCATCAATGGTTGAAAACTGCTTGGGGGACATTACCTCTCTGGTATTTTCAGTTTGCCCACCATGTAGACCAACCTCATTTCTGTGTCCAGAAAAATAGTCCTTAGGCAGAGTTGAGAGTATTACCCAGTAATCAGCTCTTAGCACGTGCAGGTGAGTGAAGAGGATGCGGACAAAACACTAAGAGCATCTTTGTACCACTTCTCAGCCCTACTAACTTCAGATTTTGATCATTAATTTCCTTTTTTTTCAGTACTTTATGTGTCTTGCTCTTTTTCAATAACCGCCACTTCTTCTCTACTGATTGATTCCTATCAGCACAAAAACTTCTGAATATTTCCCACCTAAAAAAGAAAAAGTTCCTACATTTCCTTCCAGTTCTGCCTTATTTCCTTCCACTGTTTCACATAGAAACTTTTTGGAGGAGTTATATGTAGTTGCATATGATTTCACTCTCCATTTTTTCCTAACAAAATCCAATAGGGTTTCTGTTGTCCTCACCACCCTGAAACTGCTCTTAAGAATCTCATCAATCATCTCTATGATGCCAACACCAAATGATCACTTCTCGACCCTCATCTCAATCAATTTGCAGCATAATTCAACAAATACGTGCCTCTTTCTTAAAGAATGTTTCCTTCTCTTGATTTCAGTAATACCATATCTTCCTACCTCATTGGCTACTCCTTCTCAGTCTCTAATAGGTCATTTTCTGGTGCCACCTTCGATTGTGTCAGAGTTTGATTCATCTGTATACTCTTTAACTTAAGTCATTCAATTCCCTTTACTACTTCACTGATCTCCAGACCAATATAGACATTGCCTACTTGGTATTTCTATTTGCATATTTAGTAGGCATCTCAATATGTATAAAACAAAACTCTTGTTTTTTCACCAAAACCTCTTTATTCAGTAGTGCTTTGCATCTCAAAAACTGTCCACCATTTCCCTAGTTGCCAAAAACTCTCTGAAGCATTCTTGATTTCTTCCGCTAGGCTCTCACATCACTTTATCAGTTAAGTTCCCTTGTCTTCATCTCAAAAATAAATCATGAATACACAGGTTTCCCCATATCCATCTCTGCCACCTTAGTATAATACAAGGTATTATCATATTTCCCAGTCTATTTCATTGACTTCCTAATTGACCTATAAATTCCTCCACTCCTGTACGTTTATAATCCATTCTATACACAGTAAAATGAATGATCTTTTAAAATAACATATTAAATCATGTCGCTTCCTTCCCAAAATCTTCTATTGGTTTCCCACACTTAAAAACAACAACAACAACAGCAATGTAATTGTGCCCCTTCCTACCACTCTGACTCATTTCCTACTACTTTCTTCTGCTTTCTGTGCACTAACCATACTTGCCTTCCTTTCTTAGTATTTCTTTAACAGGGAAATACCACACTGGTTTTTTTTTAAATCTGTGGGTGCGTCTTAGTTTGTTGTGATGTTTGGTGGCATTACTAACAGTGTGTGTGAGTCAGAGATTTAAGATGTCCTGCAATGTGCAGGACAGTCCTTGAAATGAAGCACAGTTCTGAATCCTACATGATTTTCAAATATTTTTTCCAGGCATTCATGTAGGTGAAAAAGATCAACTTAAAATTATTCTAGACCTAAAACCTAATTCCATTTATGTATAAACACAGGGTTTTGTGTGTGTGTGTGTGTGTGACTTTAATATATGCTGAATTTTCTAGGAATGCAGCTACATTGTAAATTGAAAAAAATTGTAAAATTTGTTTTGTTAGAGCTCTATCAGGAGTTGCTCACCATTTCAGAAAATCACATCACCAATGGCAACGCCATTTGTGGTATTTGAGTTGCCAATGCAACACACCTGTACCTGACTCCATTTGTAGTTGTCACATTCATACAGATTCTAAGTATAGACACAAACATCTGACTACTTCATATGGCTTCTTTTTATTATACCTGAGCATTTTCATTTATAAATACATATCATTTTATTACAAATTACCTTTCTATTCTTTTTACTACATAGTACAGTTAAGGCAGGTTACTAATACTTTTGAGGAGTATTTGTGTGAATAGTTTATATCATATATGAATTTAATTTCAGGGCAGTAATGGGGATTCTACAAACTTGGCAGAAAAAGGTAGCTCTGGACTTCAGAGGATTTGAAACACTGTTTTAATACTTTAAGTTGATACTATGCCAGGTGGCCAAAGTGCTAGTCCTATTTGCCACAGTCTTGAACATTAGAGAAATTCCTTTCATAGGGCTATAACAGGAGGGTGGGGCAATATGCCAGCTCCTGAGCAAATTCTAATATCTGTCTAAAATTAATCTGGTAGAGCTGTATATAAGGCAAAGACTATTAGCTATTTACCAAACCCCTTTACTTTTCTTCATTAGATATATCACATTCCCAAACATTCTTTGTGACGAGGTGTGGAGGTAATTGAAAATTTTTATTTTAAGCATGTACTTTGTTCAGAGTTCTTTTTGTCTGTGTATAACCCTTACTTCTGGGCATCAGACCTTCTAAGGTATGATGTGCATTAACATTTTCTTCCTTCCTTCCCAATTATTTCCTGTGAAATGCTCTCATGGAAGAGATTTAGAAAGGTTGTAGGGTATAAGGGTGTTGTATAGAAGCAGTATTCTCATCACCCAAGAAAGTGCTGTAAAGAGAGGTAGTAGCTCCATTTGTTTTATTGTTTTGTTTTTAACATTTATACTCTAAGTTAAAATAATGGTATGAAATTGAGGTATGATGTATGTTTCCCCTTTTACAGGTAGTCTTTTTAATAAGATAAACTTTGAATAGAGTTATTCAAATTCAGATTTATTTCCTTATAGTTGATTCGTATTTGTCTAAGATGTCGGCATTGAGTTGCTAGTAGATATTATCTTGAGACTTGAAGATTTTAGCCCTTTGGGAGGGAGTCTCTTCATACATATATTAGAGATTTTGAGAGTGGCTGCATTAGAAGCTAAAGGTTTAGAACACTTCAAATCAAGGCCAACAATATTTATTTAACACACCAGATAATAGCCTATGTAGCTGCCATGGGCTGATGGTGATCCATGGAGAAATGCTAATGGACAGAAGATATAAGTCCTTTGTTGTAGCTAAAGAATATAATTTATGATACATAGACAAAAAAAGATGAAGAAGCATATTGCCCTTTGATCAGACAAGCTTCTGTGGACTTCAGGTTCCATAATCATGACCCAATGCCAGTGACACCACCTGAGTAGGGTAAGGAGACTATCAGGTACGGAGGGGAAGCTCACTTCACCATTCTCGTTAGGATTTTTCTTTCCTCCTTGTCCATTCCCCAGTGCTGAGGACACTTGGGGTACCTGCCTACCGACCAGATGCAAGTAACTTTTCAGCCTATTTGAAAAATCATATTTAAAGAGTAAAAAAAAGCCAATTTCCAGGGTTAATTTGCCTAGAAAAACTATACCTCTAATAGCCCTACGGTTATAATTGCCCAGTTTATTCTTCCAAAGTTAAATACTACATTGTTTTTCAATGTTAGTTCTCAATTTTGAAGCTAAATTGCCATGATTATGTGTTGAGTCTTGGAGTTAAGACTAAATTTTCTGTTCTAAATACTAATGTACACTATAACTGTTTCCTTAGAAGAAGAGTTAGGACAATGCTCTGCCAGCTTTATTAATGGAGGGACTGTTGTTTAGACCTTCATGTCCCTTACTTTCAGAAAAGTATTACCTATCAGAAAATATCATTGACACTCTAGGTACCACAACATACTATGTTGTAAGATCTGATTTAATTTTATGCAGAACCTACTTACAGCAAAGCATTCATTAGAAACAGCTCAGTCAACCAATGGCACCTGTGGGTTGCTTATTATGAAGGAAAAATTGGGATGTTTAAAAACATGCTTCAGAGTAGGCTAGTCAGATTAGGAACATATTACTCATGGGTTGCTTAGGTCAAAGAAAATGTAGAACTAGATTACTAACAAACAATGCCTCAGAATAATGGGAGCTACACACTACATAAAATCCTGTTTTGAAAGCAGATTATATGTTAGGGCAAAATTCTATGCGTTTATTGAGGAGTAGATCAAATATCTTCTGTGAAATCTTGATCAGTATACTTTCGCAGAACTGGTCAATCCTTCCTCCAAAAGTAATTTGTTTATATTTTATATCACTGATAATGAATTATTATTATCATTGTTTATAGTAGTAGTAGTAGTCTAATAGTTATTTATCAGAGACTATGCCTTATTATCTTATGTATCTTCATGTCTTAGTTCAATGGCAGGCACATAGTAATTGTTCATCAAATATTTGCTGAAATGAATTTCTGCATGTAGGCATACACTAATGAGTTCATGAACAAGACAATTCCAGTAAAGACTGAAATATGGTTTCAAGGGAACCTGGGTGGCTCAGTTGGTTAAGCTCTGACTCTTCACTTTGGCTCAGGTTCATGAGTTTGAGCCCCACTTTGGACTCTGCTCTGACAGCATTGAATGTGGTTTCTTCCACATCATAGGTAGATCAATGAATCCTATAGAAATGGTAGGATTGTGACCTTTTTACAGCAATGCATTTTGATTTTATTGGTGGAAAGAATGTAGTCTAATGATATTTCACTAGTATCAAACTTTGTGAAAAAAAGGACATGTACTAAAGATTGGATTCTAAAATACAAAAAAAGTGCTAAAGGAAAAATTATGGAATAACTTATAAAATGTTAAATGATCATGAGAACAAACATTTGGATCTCATTTTAGACTTGGTTGGTTTTGAAAGCATAGTAAACTGAAGAAAGATAGTTGTTTTAGTGTGTGTTTGTTTGTTTTTTTCCCTTTCCTTGGGGGACTGCTGCTTTTTCTTGGCAGAGGTCAGTCACTGTGTGGGGAAACTAGACTCCAAGAATCAAGAGTGCAGGGCCAGAGTGTGTATTTGCTTGTCTTTGTATTCCCAATGCCTAACACAGATGTAAGAACATATTAGGTTCTTAATAATATTTGTTGAATAAGTGAATCAATAAATGAAATCTGACTGTGGTTTTCTTATTAGTGGATTTATAGGCAAAGACCCAGTTTCTACCGAAAGTTAGCTATAATAATTTTCATAGTTTCACTCACAACCTTGGCTGTCCGATCTTATTTTTTCCTCAAAGACTTATTATTTGGAAATGTGAATTCTCCTGGCACAGGTTTCTACTACAGATTTCTCTTGCCTTCAGCTGCCTGGTGTTGAAGTTTCAAAGTCATTTCAAGTGCTTCTCAAGCAGTTTGTCCACAGAACTACTGTAGCATTTTCACACACAATTTCATTTACGAAAAGTTCTTATCAAAAGCAATTTCCATTTCATGAAATTGTACATATGTGGTTTGCTTTTGCACACTTTCCCCCAATCAGGAGAATCTTACTTTGATTAGATGCACACCTGTTGGGGATAGTTTGAAAAAGAAGGAGTAAGGAGTTGGGAATTTAAAAAAGAGACAAAAGAGGTAGAGCAGGTGGCAGAGCAGGAGAGAGATTTTTAAAATGCAGCCTTGGTAGAAATTAAGGTGGCTGAGGTAAAGTTAGAACCACATCCCATTGGCTGGAAAGTGGAGAGGCACATGTGTTCTAGCAGACCCAAAGTTCTGTTAGTGGGTAGGACGTGAAGACCTGAGAGGTGCCTATTTGGTATGCCTAGTTTCTTGAATAAAAGTTGTCTAGGGCTCCTTCAGTTAAGTTACATATTTGAGGTGGCCATGTGACCTAGGAGGCAAGGATCAACAAATTGTTCATCCACCCAGAAAAGCATGTAACATTACATAGAATATATATACAGGTATGTTGTTGAAAATGCTGGAAAGAGATTTTAGTATGTTGTCTTCATTGTTTGGCTTTCAAGAATGAAAAAATCTGTTTACAACAACTTCCATAGAGCTTCGTTCAACCTTGGTGGCCCAAACTTACTTTTCCTTTAAAGGCTTATTTTTTTTGGAAATGTGGATTCTGCTGGCACAGGGAGTTTTGGAGCCTAGTCCTTTTATTGGAAAGGAAAAATATATGTTTGTATAGCAATGTAAAAATTGCATGAGCCACAGAGATGCAAAAATATTACCTTATCTTTCCATTACTAAACTTAATTTTAATCTTGAGCCCCCTTTTCAGTCTGAAGCAAAAAACTTCATTTAGTTCTTATAGTTTTAGTGGTTTCTCAGTGATTTCAAGTTTTTTTAAATTTTTTATGCTTTATTAATTTTTGAGAGAGAGAGAGAGAGAGCATGCATGAGTGGGGGAGGAGCAGAGAGAGGGAGACACAGAATCCGAAGCAGACTCCAAGCTCTGAGCTGTCAGCACACAGCCTGACGTGGGGCTCCAACTCACGAACTGTGAGATCATGACCTGAGCCGAAGTTGGATGCTCAACCAACTCAGCCACCCAGGTGCCCCTCAGTGATTTCAAGTTTAAATCCAGTCAAATTTAAGATTTGCCCCCTCTGTTTCTCCCTGGGGTTGATGTTAATCATAAATGTGTGCCAGGATGCAGCATTTTTAGACAGAGGCCATTAATCTCTTCATACTGATTTGCCCTGAGCTGACTCCAATTCAGATGAACAATAATCCTGTCACAGGCATTGGTTGTCTACACATCTGGAATTTGGGGACCCTCCAAACTGTTGTTTTTGGAGGGAGTACCAGCCCTTTTCAGACTGACATTGTAGGATCCACATTGTAGCAACTCACTCTCCTAATGACCACCAGAATCTTCCCTGTTGGTTTTATATTACATTTAAGAAACTCTTTGCACATGAGAAAATATTTGGTAGCCCCTGAGTCCTACAGTACCCTTGAGGACTTCTATGGGATTGCAGAAAATCCATTGTGAATTCCTCCTCACTCCCTTCTTTCCTTCCAACATTTAATTCAGTGCCAGGTATTTGCTAGGCACTGGTAGTAAAAGGTTCCTTCTCTGAAGAAGAAACTTACTTCTAATAGTATGTGAGAATTTCCCTTTCTTGTAGGATGGGAGAATCAAAATAATTTACCTCTCCCCCAACACACACACACACAACGCTTGGACACTGAAAATTAAAACTACTTTGCCCCGCAGCATACCATCTATAGTAACATAACTTCACTGTTTTATAAAACTCTTGCCAAGCTAATGGCTTTAACTCCTCAATGGAAAGCTTCATCAGTTTGCACCCTCAAATTCTTTGAATTCCTTGCCTCAGAAATTCTTGCCTTGCTGTTTTATAATCCTTAACCAATCGTAACCAATCCCCCCACCTCCAACCCCACCTCCTAAATTAAAAAAAACTACCTTAAACCAAACTTTTAATTCTCGATAAATTCTGATCTTGCCTTTCTCAGACCCTGCAAAGCACTGTCAGGGTGGTATCTTACATGGTAAGCAACAAACTTAGCTTTGCCTCAACAAATCAACAGGCTATGTTGGTGGTATTCAGGGAGGCAGCGCTTGACAATGGTATCATCATAACTCAGTAGCAAGCCCTGCTTCTAAAAGAAGGTATATTTAGTATATATAATTAGCTCTAATTGCTGTGAAAGATTATTTTAAATGTATGTTTATGCATGATCAGAAGTCAGGCCTTTCATTGCTGCTTCATGATATGGTTTGAATACCCAAACAAAATACCATTGACTGTTTCTCGATGGATATTAAAAATGTAATCTTCATTTTTTTAAATGTGATCTTTGTTAATCACTATATTAAGATTTAATGCAAGTTCTACTCATGCCTCAGGTATTGAGTTTAGGCCCTCCTAATAATGCCAGATGCTGAGTGTTTCTCACCTGTCCTGAACCCATGCTACATTCAATTTCTTGCTTCTGTGATTAGGTTCCTAGAACATCTGACACGGGAGACATTTTTTTTATGCATCTTTAATTTTTGATTAAGTTTTATCCCTTTTATCTGCTGACCTGCTGAGGTCTTATGGTATGAATGTATCCTCCCAAAATGTATATGTTTAAACCCCAGCTTTTGAGGTGATGGTATTGGGAGGTTGGACCTTTGGAAGGTGATTAGTGCCTTTATTAAAGAAGCTTGGATTGCTTGTTTGCCCCTTCTGTCATGAGAAGATAATGAGAAGTCTGACCTGGAAGAGGGCCCTCACCTGATTATCCTAGCAGTCTGATCTCACACTTCTAACCTCCAGACCTGTGAGAAATATATTCTGCGGTTTATAAGTCACCTAGTCTTGGTATTTTTTATTGCAGCCTGAATGGACCAAGAGGTGAACTGGGCTAAACAATAAATGCAGTCCCTAAAATCCCTTTGTTAAGTGTATGTAAGATCTCCTTTGGCTGGGGTCTTTAGTTGTAGGCAACAGAATCTGACCTAGCAAGTTTATTTGGAAAGGGACTTATGACAGTTCACAGAATTATTGGGAGAGCTGAAAGTACAGACTCTAGGCTGAGCTTCTGGGAACAGTGCCCAGAACCACACTGAAAACTGGCTCACTAAAGAAGCTGCTGTTGCCATTGGCCTTGGAACCCAATGCCTCTGCCATGATAAGGAAGATGTTGCATTGAGCAAGTGCTCCCACTGCTGCTAGTCTCAGAAGAATCAAACACCCCTGCCACTATACTGTTTGAGATTAGTTTTCAAAGTGTGGTTCCTGGCAGCAGCATGGGCATCACCTGGTAAACTGTTAGAAATGCAGATTCTCAAATTCTACCCCAGACCAATTGACTCAAATACTGTGGGTGTAAGACCTGACAATTTATGTTTCTGATGCAAGCTAAAGTTTGAAATATGCTGTATAATATTGTTTACTTCATTACTCTAAATCTTATGCACACACAGGTATATCTGGTTGGCAGAACATAGGTCATATGAAGAACTCTAGCTACTGAGGAGAGTAAAGGAGTCTACAGTATTTCTCAGAACTTGTATATATGAAATCACCTGTAGATCTTGTTAAAAATGCAGATTTGGACTTAGTAGGTCTGATGGTCATTGTCAACAAGATCACAGTTTATGCCATTACTGCTCCACGGACCACAATTTGAGGAGAAAAAGTTTATAATACAGAAACACATGCTGGAAAGGAGGTCAAGGGAATTATGAGTAATTCAATATGCAGTGTCTTTTACTCAAGTCACCCTCTCTTTTAATAAAAAATCATAACCTCCAAAATTTGCAAGAGAAAAAATCCTCCTCATGAGGAGGAGTCTGCAGAATCTTCATACATTTTCGTTTACTGCCTTTACTTGAATGAGGGGTCCACCATCTCCTTTCTTAGAAAACTTTGGAGTGTCTGGGTATTATAGTTTAGGCATGAAGTTGGTTTTTTAAAATTTTTATTAAATTTTTTTTTTACCTTTATTTATTTTTGAGAGACAGAGAATGAGCAGGGGAGGAACAGAGAGAGAGAGGGAGACACAGAATCCGAAGCAGGCTCCAGGCTCTGAGCTGTCAGCACAGAGCCGATGCTGGGCTCAGACTCACAAACCGTGAGATCATGACCTGAGCCGAAGTCAGTTGCTTAACTGACTGAGCCCCCCAGGCGCCCTTTGAATTTGGAATTTTCTTAAAGCCTAAGTTAAGCCAGATTCAGCAAGCAGCTCCTTAACTTTTTCTCTGAATCTCTTTTGTCTTATAAGACTACCTCTCAATCAGAAAATAAACTCTATAAACTCAACTGCGTGCCCTCACCAAGACTCTTCTTGCTATTCTCACTGTTGTGTGCCCCCTACCAACAGACGCTACAGTTGAGCCCTGATATGATGACAATTTCTGGAGGATTCATCTGGCTGTCTCGTAGCCACTTGAATACATACGATCCTTTCCTTCATTGCTAAAACAGTGCTTTGTTTTCATAGGGATATTATCAAATTTCAGGAACAGTTTTGCCTTTCCTGTCTGGAGAGCTTTGACTAGTAGTATTACCATTTGTTGATTTACATTTATGCCTTACCATGATATCCTACCCAACATACCTCCAACCAGAGAACATATTTTACAGCAAAGAAAGGATGACTGGTCTTATGATGTGCCCATCATCCAAAATGATGGTATTCTCTGGTGGAAACTATGTCTGCTGCCTGGCTCTTCGTGTTTCTGAATTGGAACACAGAGAAAAAGGAGTCCTTATTCTGGCCTGGTTGAGGTAGATATACCAGCTATTAGGGATATATGGAGTTACTGCGACACAATTAAGGTAAAGAAAACTATATTTGGAATACAGATGACTTATTAGGGTATCTCTTACTATCTTTTCTTGCTCAGTAGTCCTAGTCAATGGAAAGCCATGAAAACCCAATAAAGAGATCACTAAGGATTCATATTCTGCCAGTAATAATGGTTTGAGTCATCTCACTACCTAAAGAACCCCATCTAACCGAGGTTTTGACACGGATGAGTGCACAGTGGTAGCTATGGTTACTAACATAGGTCTTGTGACCAGCTTTAGAAGCAGAGACTGTAGCGACTCATTTTATGTTAATTAATTTGCTCCCCCCAACCTCCGGCTTCTTTTCTCCTTCCTTCCTACCTTTTATGGAGAAAAGAACTGGCTATGGCTTATGATTTAGGTTTCAGGTAAGAACATGGCCATGATAAGTAGCTAATGGGACTTTGTTGAGGAGACAAACCTCTTCTTTGAACAAAGGATAAAAGTAATATTTGGCTTATGATACTGAATAGGTTTATGATATCAGTTAAGTGATTGGTGTTTAGACTACCTATCCTATTTTCACCACAAATATAATGTTTCTAATAACATAGTATATGTTTTATCTTGGGTGCCACAATTAAAATTATGAGAATTTTTTAATTGAGGATAAAATTATTTCTACATAAGTTCACACATTTACATGTACCTTCTTTAAACTGAATAAATAATGAGTAAATGAAAATGGATAAACAGATATTGGCACTTTGATGAAAACATATAGGAAAAATAAGTTGCAGTATTGTGGCCTGGGCAATGTGGAGGAAGGAAAACATCAAACTTGTCAGTGACAGTCTTTTAGGGTGAACTCCACAGAGGGCATTTCATTTCACTCACTTATCCACTCACCTTTATTTATTGTTATATTTAGCAAATGTTGTTTATGAGCCCCTGTGTTCCAGGCATTGTTTCTGGTACTGGGCATACATCAGTCAACAGAACAGATAGAGTTCTCCTTTCACTTAGTGTCCAGTCAGGAGAGACTCTTTTAGTCTTAAAACAATACTTCCTATGCTACCCCTATTTTGTCTGAACTTCAGGTTGATTGATCATGGCTTATGCTGAGACTTACAGAAGCAGAGGATAACAATTCTTTTGTTGTCACAAGAAAGAAAAGGGAAATAGGAGTTTTAGTTAAAGGGCAAAGCTTGATTCTAAGAAGAAACTGTGTACGCTCAATTTGCAAAGCATTGGTGAGCAAATGGAAAAACTGGGATGATAGGATGTTTTGGTTTATTAGTAAATGGAAGAACTAATATTATTTTGTTCTAGTTGATGTGGGCTAACTGAAGAGGAATTATATCAGACATAAAGAAATCATAAGAGAAACATGTATTCAAAAATGAATGAGATTTTTATCCTGGAGTTACATATTAACTGAATGAATTTTGAATAGGAGATTTAAAGAAAAGATTTGACATTGATTTAAATTTAGAATGCAATGATATGGAGGAGTCAAGTACACTGAAATGTCATTTATTCTTTACTATTATTGATATTCCTCCCTTTGGGTAAAAAAGCCTAATTTCCCTCCCTTTGAGTGTATATTGGATTTAATGAGTCACATCCAATAAATAAAGTGGAAGCGATGGTATACAACTTCTGAAACTTGGTCATAAAAGGTATTGAGGCTTTCTCCTTGCCTTTTTCTTGATCTTCTGTTCTGCAGCGGTGGGGGCTGGGGGGGTGCTAGCTGCTGTGTGGTGAGAATACTTAAGCACCTCTATAAGAGGTTCATGTATCAAGTTATAGAGGCCCCCTATTAACAATCTACATTAAACTGAGGCCTCCAGCCAATAATCATGCAATTAAGCCATTTTGGAAATGGATTCTTTAGCCCTAGTCAAACCTTCAGATGATTGCAGCCCCAGCTGATACCTTGATGCAATCTTATGATTGAGATTGAGCCTGAACCAATTAGCTAAGATGTTCCTGGATTTCTGGCTCACAGAAACTGTGATGATGCATATGTGTTTCTTAAGCTACTAAATTTGGGGACAATTTGTAACACAGCAGCAGGTAATCAAACAGAGAAATACAAATATGTGGGCTTATAGTTGAACTGTATGAGTGTCTACATATATGTCAGATATATGTACAAGTTTCAAAATATAATCTGCAAGACTTGGGGTGTCAATCTTGGGATAAAAGCAAAGCACTGGGGCTGACCATTGCAATGTATATGTCAAGGTAGAAGGACAGAGATGTGAGGTACTTCAGTTACCATGAGAGAGGAATTAGTGTAAAAAAATCAAAAGGGGAAGGAAAATGAATGAAAGAAGTATAGGAAGAGAGAAAGAGGAAAAGAGAAGAAAGAAGTGGGAAGGAGAGGAGGAAAAGAAAAAGAACAAATAAAGAAGGGAGGGAGGGAAGAAGAAGAAGGAAAGGAAGGAAGGAAGGAAGGAAGGAAGGAAGGAAGGAAGGAAGGTAGGAAGGAAGGAAGGAAGGAGTTAGCTGTGCCACTGTATCTAAAGCATGAGTGTGGAGGAACAGGCAGAGAGTTTGTGTTCACAGGTCCCAGAGTGCCTGTGAGATGCAACTCAATGAGAAGTAACATCAGACTCCCACTTTATTACCTTCATGGCAGCTGCCATAATCCCCTCACCTCATTGTTGGGACTTTATTTTTCTTTTTTTTTTACAGAGTGTTTGATGCTTTCTATGATGTGATTTAGAATTTTGAGACTTTTTTTTATGATTCTAACAAAGAAGTCATGAGAAAGACAGCACTGTGGCTTCTTTTGAAGTGTTTCCAAAGCTCTGCAGTTCTACAAGTCACCCAAAGGGTTTAAAAAAAAATACAGATTTCTCATCCCAAGACTCACCAAATCTGAATCATTTCTTCATAAGATTTCCAAAATATATCTGTGTTGTTCTCTGATGTCCATTTGAATTTCCCTGAAAAATATCTTGTTCCAAAATCTCAACCAGTTATCTCAGTCAAAACCAAGTACCCCAATCACAATTACTAACCAAAAGATGCACTCTGAGGTCAATATTTCTCAAGCTATCTGTGGGGAAGGACCAATGTTTTTTTTTACTTCCAAACTGTCATATTTTTTTTAAATATAAAATGCTATACTTGAATTAATAGAAAAATAAAATGAAAAGACACACAAAATAAACCCTTTAAATTTTGGTGGTTCCTGGGTGCTTAGTCAGTTGAATGGCCAACTGTTGATTTCAGATCAGGTCATGATCCCAGGGTTGTGGGATCGAGCCCCATGACAGGCTATGCACTGAGTGGGGAACCTGCTTAAGATTCTCTTTCTTTCTCTCTCTCTCCCTCTGCCCCTCTCCCCCACTCACACATGCTCTCTCTAAACAAAATAAATGCAATTTAAAAGCCTCTAAATTTTTAATTACTAAGCTCAACAGGCACAAGATATTCTTTCAAATTGCTACACATTCATTCATTTAGAGTACACACGGAATATTCTCCAAAATAGATCACATATTGGGTCACAAATCAGGCCTGAACAAGTACAAAAAGATTGAGATCATACCATACATATTTTCAGACCACAACACAATGAAACTTGAAGTCAACCACAAGAAAAATTTTGGAAAAACCACAAATACATGGAGGTTTTTATTGGATTTACTTTATTGTATTTTTAATGTTTTTAATCTTTATTTTTGAGAGATAGAGTATGATCAGGGAGGAGCAAAGAGAGAGGGACACACAGAATATAAAGCAGGCTTCATGCTCTGAGCTGTCAGCACAGAGTCTGATGCAGGGCTTGGACCCATAAACCGTGAGATCATGACCTGAGCCAAGAACATCCTACTAAATAATGAATAGGCTAACCAGGAAATTAAAGAATAAAAAAAGTACATGGAATCAAATGAAAATGAAAACACAACAGTTCAAAACCTCTGGGATGCAGCAAAGGTGGTCATATGAGGGTAGTATATAGCAATACAGGCCTACCTCAAGAAGAAAGAAAAATCTTAAATACACGGCCTAACATTACACCTAAAGGAGCAGCAAATAAAGCCTAAATCCAGCAGAAGGGAAATAATAAAGATTAGAGCAGAAATAAATGATGTAGAAGGAAAAACAATGCAGAACAGATCAGTGAAGCTAAGAGCTGGTTCGTTGAAGGAAATAATAAAATTGATAAACCCCTAGCTAGACTTATCAAAAAGAAAAGAGAAAGGACACAGATAAATAAAATCACCAATGAAAGGGGAGCAGTCACAACCAATACCACAGAAATACAAATAATTGTGAGAGAATATTATGAAAAATTACACACCAACAAACTGGGCAATCTGGAAGCAAGGAGCAAATTCTTAGAAACATACAAACTACCAAAACTGAAACAGGAAGAAATAGAAAATTTGAACATACCCATAACCAACAAAGATATTGAATCAGTAATCAAAAATTTCCCAACAAACAATAGTCCAGGACCAGATGGCTTCCCAGAGGAATTCTATCAGACATTTAAAGAAGTTTTAATACCTATTCCTCTCAAACTGTTCCTAAAAATAGAAATTAAAGTTGAAAAACTTCCAAATTCATTCTATGAGGCCAGCATTACCTTGATTCCAAAATCAGACAAAGACACCTGTAAAAAGAACTACAGGCCAATAACCCTGATGAACATGGATGAAAAAATTCTCAACAAGATACTAGCAAATCGAATCCGACAGTACATTAAAAGAATTATTCACCACAATCAAGTGGGACTTATTCCTGGGCTTCAGTGTGGTTCAATATTCACAAATCAATCAACATGATACAACACAATGAAAGAAAGGATAAGAACCATATGATCCTCTCAATAGATGCAGAAAAAGCATTTGGCAAAATACAGCATCCATTCTTGATAAAAACCCTCAACAAAGTAGGCATAGAGGGAACATACCTCAGCATCATAAAGGCCATGTATGAAAGACCCACAGCTAATATCATCCCCAATGGGGAAAAACTGAGAGCCTTTCCCCTAAGATCAGGAAGAAAACAGGGATGTCCACTCTCACCACTGTTGTTCAACATAGTACTGGAAGTCCTAGCCTCAGCAATCAGATAACAAAAAGAAAGCGCATTCAAATCTGCAAGGAAGAAGTCAAACTTTGATTATTCGCAAATTACATAATACTCTATATAGAAAACCCAAAAGACTCCACCAAAAAATTACTAGAACTGATGTACGAATTCAGCAAAGTCGCAAGATATAAAACCAACATACAGAAATCTGTTGCATTTCTATACACCGATAATGAAGCAGTAGAAAAAAATCAAAGATTTGATTCCATTTACAATGGCACCAAAAACTATTAGCCACCTAGGAGTAAACCTGACTAAAAAGGTAAAGGATCTGTTCTCTGAAAACTATAAAACACTTATTAAAGAAATTGAAGAGGACACAAAGAAATGGAAAAACATTCTATGCTCATGGATTAGAAGAACAAATATTGTTAAAATGTTTATACCACCCAAAGCAATCTACACATTTAATGCAGTCCCTATCAAAATACTACCAGTATTTTTCACAGAACTAGGATAAACAATCCAAAAATTTGCATGGAACCACAAAAGGCCCTGAATAGTTAAAGAAATCCTGGGGGTGGGGGTGGGGTGGGAAGCAAAGCTGGAGGCATCACAATCCAGACTTCAAACTCTATTACAAAGCTGTAGTGATCAAGAAAGAATGACACTGGCACAAAACAGACACATAGATCAATGGAATGGAATTGAAAACCCAGAAATGGACCCACAACTAAATGGTCACCTAATCTTCAACAAAGCAGAAAGAATATCCAATGGAAAAAAAGACTGTTCAATAAATGATGTTGAGAAAACTGGACCACTGTCTTACATCATACACAAAAATAAATTCAAAATGAGTGGAAGACCTAAATAAAGACCTTTAAAAGAAACCATTAAAATCCTAGAAGGAGAACACAGCCAACAACCTCTTTGACCTCTGATGGAACAACTTCTTACTAGACCTGTCACCAGGGGCAAAGGAAACAAAAGCCAAAATGAACTATTGGGGTTTCATCACATAAAAAAAAAAAAAAGCTTCTGCACGGTAAAGGAAACAATCAACAAAAAAAAGGCATCCTACAGAATGGGAGTAGGTATTTGCAAATGAAGTATCTGATAAAGGGTTAGTATCCCAAATCTATAAAGAACTTAAACTCAACACCCAAAAAGTAAATAATGAGGTTAAGAAATGGGCAGAAGACATGAACAGACATTTTTCCAAAGAAGACATCCAGATGTCCAACAGACACATGAAAAGATGCTCACCATCACTCATCATCAGGGAAATACAAATCAAAACCACAATGGAATACCACCTCACATCTATCAGAATGGCTAAAATTAACACAGGAAAAAGCAGATTTTTGGCAAGGATGTGGAGAAAAGGGAACCCTCTTGCACTGTTGGTGGGAATGCAATCTGGTGCAGCCACTCTGGAAAGGAGTATGGAGGTTCCTCAAAAAGTTAAAAATGGAACTACCCTACAACCCAGCAATTGCACTACTACGTATTTACCCAAGGGATACAAAAATACAGATTTGAATGTTTGTAGATGCATTATCATGTTTATAGCAGCATTATCAATAATAGCCAAACTATGGAAAAAGCCCAAATGTCCCTTGACTGATGAATGGATAAAGATATGTGTGTGTGTATAAAGAAGATATGGTGTGTGTATATATATATATGTGTGTGTGTGTGTATATTTACACATACATACATGTATACACACATACACACACATATATGTACATATACATATGTATGCCACACTTACATACATATGTGTATATACACATACACACAATGGTATATTACTCATTCATCAAAAAGAGTGAAATCTTGCCCTTTGCAACAACATGGATGGAGCTACAGTGTATTATACTAAGTGAAAAAAAGTCAAAGAAAGACAAATTCCATATGATTTCACCCATGTGGAATTTAAGAAACAAAACATGAACATATGGGAAGGAAAAAAAAAGAGAGGGAAGCAAACCATAAGAGACTCTTAACTATAGAGAACAAATAGTGTTGATGAAGGGGGGGGTGGGTAAGGGACGAGCTAAATGGGTGATGAGTATCATGGAGGGTATCTGTCGTGAGGAGCACTGGCTGTTGTATGTAAGTGATGAATCACTAAATTTTATACCTGAAACCAATTTTACCATATGTTAAAAACTGGAATTTAAATAAAAACTTGAAAAAATATTCTTTCAAATTGCTATAAAGGTTTCTAACTGCCTTACTCTGAATTTCTGTGTTAATCCCTTTGGGGATTGGGACAAACAGCACATTGGGGTTGTAGTGGAGGGCCTTGTTCGGGATTCCTATTTCTAGCCGAACAATTTTATTTCTCTTCCATCTAGCAATAGTTACTATCTTAGTTCAAATTTTACAGCAAAGTTTAAATGATCCAAATATCCTGCATACAGTTCTCAGGGACATGCATGGGAGGACCAAATGACTGTCCCATGCTTGTTAGCTGTCTGCCACCAAGTCCCCTCCCTCTGGCTGACACTGGTTTCCTGTCTCCAAGCCAATCTGTAATCCATTCCAAGAGTTCTTCCCCTAAGCTATGTTTTTGATCTTGTAAATCAATCCATGTGTCATGCAGTTGCATCACATGCTTCTCTGATATCCAGCTGTCCACTGTTTCACCCTGATCTATTCATTAGACAGTATGCTCAAAGGATTGAAGTCAATTAATATGGAAGGGCACATTGTTTCTGTAGTGTTCCTCACTTGTGGGTTGGTGCTGGGAGTTCTGCAAATTATCAATTAACACGCTTTCTCTTATTGCCTCGAGACATGATTTTCAATATGTTTTCATAAACTTTGAAGTTCACAGGACTATGTCCAAATTGTTTTCTTTTCTAAATATTGGGACTGTAGGGTGGGTTTGTGTTTTATTATCATGAACTGTTTTATAAACATGGACTATGTATTTCCTTCTTTTTTGTATTAGAATTAGTGAAGGCTTATTAAAAAAAAACCTCAGTTTTTGGAACACACTCAATGCACAATCATTTAGAAATAAGATGAAGAAAGGAAAGGCATGCTGGTATAAGTCACCATTTAATGCATTCCCTGGGTTTCAGTGATTATCTCCCCCTGATCACTTTCACATTCCTTTTTCTCAAATCACCTGACCACTTACTAACGATTCAATCCCAATGACTGGCCAGATAGTCCTGAACATCTGGTTGGCATCTTAAATTCAACACATACCAAATAAATTTATTATTTTCTTCTCAAACTAGATATTTTATTTGCCAGTTTTTGAGGGCAAAATCTTGCTATTATCGTTGAACTACTCTCTCCCTATGTAGCTAGCTGTATAGAATTTATTTCTGCAAGGTGTCAGCCTTCCTTTAATTCCTCTGCTGCAAACCAGACTCTCATTATTTTTATTTAGAGAGTTGGATTAAATGATTTTTCTCTCCTTCAGCCACTCCTAGCATGTAACTTAACACAACTACCAGATCAATTGTTTTATTTTAAATCACATTAATTTATTTTAAAGCACAGTTTGACCTTACTTAGTCTACATTACCAGTGGAATACAATTCACATTCCTGAGCATGTGTTTAAGACTTCTCTATCCCTATAAGTACCTTAAACTCCTGCAAACAGAACCAGGGGCTCTCAAAATACATATTTCACAGTGTTCCATCTGTGTATATTCATGTTCATTTTTCTAGAATGCCCCAATTCCCAAGTGTCATAGTTTTACCTATTGCTAACCCTTAAATTTTCCACCCCTCTCAAGAAATCTTCCCTGATTCATCCATTCAAAAATAATCCCTCTGCCTCCCACAGTACTTTTTATTTATTTATTTTTAGATAAATATGCATTCCTTATATATTATAAGGTATATTGTAAACAGTTAAGTTAAATATTTAAATTGTACTTTATTATGAAAGTATAGTTTTAGAAACCATCATAATACTGTTTTGTTGTTGTTGTTGTTGTTGTTGTTGTTGTTGTTGTTGTTTTGATGTATAGGATTTTGGAGTTGACAGACCTGGAATCTAATCCTGCCTCCAACAATTTTGCTTTACAGGTTTTTATCCTCAGTTTCCTCACCTGTAAAAGGTCACAATAATAGCCATTCCAAAGGGTTTTCTTTTCTTGTGTGAGACTCAAATGAGAATCTTTATCAAGCGCTTAGAGTTTTTCATATGTAGTAAGTGCTCAATGCTACTATACTACAAATGAGATCAAAGGAGGTTAATAATTAAATAATTTGTACCCCAAACACATTTATCTTGTTTTCTACAGCTTTAATTACCTGGGATTCCTAAAAAATAAAGCAGTATAAGAAACTACAGGGAGTGCCTGGGTGGCTCACTGGTTAAGCATCTGACTGAATTTTACCTCAGGTCATGATTTTGTGGTAGTGAGTTCTGAGGTGTCAAGCCTTGCATCGGACTTGTGCCAGGCATGGACCCTGCTTGGGATTCTCTCTCTCCTTCTCCTCTGCCCCTCCTGTACTTGTACTCTCTGTCTCCCTGTCTGTCTGTCTCTCTCTCTCAAAAAGAAGAAACGAGGAGAAAAACACTACAGAATAGCAGAAAGTATCTCATTGGGATTATGATTTAAGAAAGGTCAAGCAAACACAAATATGACTCTTCCTTGAGCACAAACTGCTTGTTCTCTTCTGTGCCTTCTATGGGTTCCCTCACAAAATTCGTTCAACTCCCAAAGATGACTAAGATATGTTTTCTGTGCTGTAAAGATTTATAATCTAGTTGGAAGAGATAGTTTTATACACACATAACTATCATACAAAATAGATTGCAATTTCAAAGAGGAATGGCCTTGGAGGATATAAGTGATTTCAATGAGTTAAAAAAAAACTGGAAAAGGTCATTCCTAATGAAAACAATTAAGAACATGGCAAGGCAGAGTGATGGGAAATCCCCCTATGTTTGGGGACTATTGCTTGAATATTTTAACCTTTTTCTACTTGTCAGAAGAATGTAAAACTTCTAAAGTGAAGAAAGTGAGGGAATGATCTACCTAAGAAGAGTGCCACTCTTGGGAATTGTCTACGTAGTCAGAGTATAATTTCCACAATTATAGAACCAAGGGAAGATGTATTTTCCAATTGTTCTGTAAGTTTTGCTGTGTGGAGTAGTTACGGTGATGCTAAACATGGATAGTACAAATAGAGAAAATGCAATAATATATGGTCATCATCAATAATATATGATCATTACCATTCATAAAAAGAAAATGAATCAGTCATAGCAAAGTATCAATATCTTTTCCAATAATTATCAAAACACATTATGAACACATCTATAATAAAATTTTAGGTAAGGTAAGGTTAGGTGTCTTTCTTTCAGATATATTTATTACAAGGTTTGTGCATTTACTGTAACCAATAATAGATATAATAAAATGATCATGACATTAATTTATATAGCTATGCTCCCTTTCCTCTTAAAGTGCTTTTAATTTTTCATTCTCCTTCATTGACCCAATTTCTTAGAGAAAAATGTCTAAGGAGGCCCTTTTTATAAAGCTTATAGAGAAAGTAGGCACTTTTCTCTTTAAAATCATAAAAAAAATAGGACAAAGTACTTTGCCAGCATGGGATATTAACATAAAACACGTGGAAAGTGCTGCTGTCGCAAAATAGCTTAGACTTTTTTCCTTAGATCCAATTTATCACGGCGTTCTGAATTTGAGTATAACTTTTTTGGTAAAAATGACTCTTCACTCATGTATGTGAACAAATGGGACTTTAGGCACAGCATCATAAGAGGATTTCCTATGCTATGTTAAGACCCCGATATAGGGACATTCCATTGTGAATATAAATAACTCCAGTCCCTCTAAACTTGCCTCTCCATATGGTTTTGCTTAACAATGCAGCAGATGCCCTGGATAGAAACCACCTATTTAGCTATAGGCAGGCCGGCAAGCTTCTGTCACTGTGTTCTCACTGGTAGGTCACTGGACGTGAATGCCAACCAGGGCAATTCCCTTGGCAGTCAAATTAGCAGGTGACTTGAAGGCATAGGGATATTTTAAGGCTGCTCTACCTTAGAAGCCTGCCTGGTTTGTTGTTTAGTGCATGAGGCCATGTCAATTTTTTTCCAAGGTCTGATGCTTCAGAGAAATCTATTGGGATTAAAGCCAAAGAAGAAAGGCTAGAAGAAGATACATAGTCAACACTGACATTGATAATTTTTCCCACTAAAATTTTTAAGAATCAAATCAGCATTAAGAATCTCTGAACCTATGTTTTCAAAGAAAGTCTCCCCAATTAATTCCACTCATCATGTGTTCACAGAGGCTATGGAAATTGTTTCCTAAATGTAAGAAATTTATTAGAAAAATTCTTAGGAGACTGAGAGATTTCTGTATTTAAAAAAATCAAAACTGAGGCATCTTGGTGGCTCAGTCGGTCAAGTGTTTGACTCCTGATTTCAGCTCAGGTCACGATCTTGCGGTTTGTAAGTTCGAGCCCCATAGCAGGCTCTGCACTATCAGCACAGAACCTGCTTGGGATTCTCTCTCTGCCTTTCTCTGCTCCTCCCCTGCCCATTCTCTCTCTTTCTCTCTCCTCTCTCTCTCTCAAAATAAATAAATAAAACTTAAAAAAAATTAAACTAAAATTTTGGGGAGATCCTTGATGCCAGAAGCTGTTACTGAGGTGTAAGTGACATTTACCTACTATAACTTGGGCTATGAAAAAAGGATGTTGCCTAAGCCCATTTCTTTTACTCAAGGTTCTTATGTAGCCATGTAGTACCATTCATTATTTTTGATGGTTGATTCCTGCTTAACACACTGCAAAACCCTCTCTCCTTGCATTCTAGTAAAGACTTGAGAGGATGGTTTTCAGTAACTGTATTTCTTTATTTTACTAAAAATAGAATCTGCTAGTGTTCCAAAACCTGTTGGATTATTTTTGTAACTATGTCTTCAAGTTATTTGCCAACTTAAAAAAAATTGTTTTTGATGTTTACTTATTTTTGAGAGAATGAGTGGAAATGGGGGAAGGACAGACAGAGGAGACAGACGATCTGAAGCAAGCTCTGTGCTGAGAGCCTGATGTGGGGCTCAAATGCACAAATTGTGAGATCATGACCTGAGCTGAAGTCAGATGCTTAACCAACTGAGCCACCCAGGCACTCCTATTGACCAACTCTTGACAAGAATTTTCAGATTCTTTATCTATAGCATATTGGATGTTGCCCATGTGTTGAGGACTGCACTAGGTGCTTTGTGTATATCATCTTTAACTTCTGCAATAAACTATAGGGTACAGAAAAAGAAACTAAAGTCCAGAGATATGACCTAATTTGGGTCAAGTCCTAGAAAACAGCTAAATTGGGTTAAGAATAGAGTTTTAGGGGCGCCTGGGTGGCTCAGTCGGTTGAGCGGCCGACTTCCGCTCAGGTCATGATCTCCTGGTCCGTGAGTTCTAGCCCCGCGTCGGGCTCTGTGCTGACAGCTCAGAGCCTGGAGCCTGTTTCGGATTCTGTGTCTCCCTCTCTCTGACCCTCCCCTGTTCATGCTCTGTCTCTCTCTGTCTCAAAAATAATAAAGAAACGTTAAAAAAAATATTTAAAAAAAAGAGTTTTATTTTTCTCTACATTTTACATTCTTTTCACGATACCTTGCTTCTATCTGTAGATTACACGTGAGACTATTTTACTGTCCAGTTTTCTCTATTGGATTTTATATATTTTTTGAAACTGTAGAGCACTTTCTTTTTACTCTGACCTTAATAAGATATAGCGTCTCATCCTTGTATCAATGTCTACTTGTCAAGTCATCTGTACCAACCTTCCTCTTTCCATAGCCTGTGTTTATAGAATTGAGCTTTCTGCCTGGTTTCCCTCCATTCCCAGAAATTGGGATAATGGTAAGAATATTCAAAGTTGACTTTGATCACTTGGATGAGGCCTCCTGCCCTTCTGTGAGGGCTCACCAAAGCAGGCCATACAAAGAAGGGATCAAAGAATTATTAAGTACATCTATGACATAATTAGAGATAACTGAGCTGTATTTTCAAGAGAATTATTTTTGCAGGTTAAAGGCCTAATGTTTGTTGTCCCTGCACTCAAACCAGAATCTCAGGACTTGTGTATTTATTAGGTGAACAAGGTTCAAATCTTTTGCCTTCAATTAGCTAAACAGAATATTGATGATCTAGGAATTTTCCAGAGTTTACCTTGAACTGACATTTTTATAGCTTTTTACAGAAAGAAATATTGGAAAGAAGTCAAAATGACCTTCTATTCATCTATCTCAATATATTCTAGTTTATCCTTCATTGAGCTTCTACTAGAAAGTTTTTAGAAAGTTTTTAGTTTTTACCAGGCAAAGGACTAGATGTTTTATGACTTATTTATTCAAAAATCAAGCATTATATTCAAATTGTAGATATCGTTGTCACATTTTACAAATGGTGAACAGGCTCTGCAAAGTTAGAGATATTTTTACCATGTCATTCAGCTAGCAATTAATGGACCCAGACTTTGAACATGTATATTCTTAATCCCCAAGTCTTTGTTTGGACTACTATGTTAGGTTGATATGAAACAATGAATTAGGATTGTTATGTTCTTTGTTTTGAGGCTCAGTATAGGATGTGGTAACAGAATATTTATTTCTCAATTCATTGTAAAATCATCATTGAAAGTTTTTCTATTTGCTGATTGTATCTTATATGGAAACTAATAAATTACTTCCAAATTTGGTTTGAGGAAAAAGCTTTATTCTTAAAGAACTAGTGTTTTATTATAATAAATAGAAGCGTGTAGGTTTTTTGCTTTTGTTTTTGTTTTTGTTTTCTTGTTTGCTTGCTTTCTTGCTTTGCTTTCTTCCAGGAAACTCTAGAGTAAATTTTAAAGCTCAATCATGGAAATTGCTATAGTAGATTAGGAGGTTGATGTATTTTCTTCTTCACTTAAAAAAATTTCAGATTGACAGCCTCCTTTTATTCTAAGTCTGAAATTCAGTTTTGAAGAAGAGATTTAAATTATAAATAATTGATATAGTTTGAGAAGCCAAACACTTATTTTCAAAGTGAGAGTTCTCAAATCTCTCTCATCTACCTATGTTATTCTTACCCCATATTGTTTTTCTTTTCAAATTTTGAAAGCTTAACTTCTTGTCATAGCAAGTCTTTAGCATTACTCTTTCAAAGCTCAAATTGAATATTTATTTAAGAAAAAAAGCTTGCAACATTCTTTTAAAGGACAGAACTTACAAATTAGATTTTGGTTTAAAAATGATGAAATGCCAAGTCTTAGTTCACAGTTTATTTTAAATTTTATGAGAGTTTGCACTTGTCTTCTTCTCTCCTCCTGTCCTTCCTGAAACATTCCAGTCATTATCACATCATATTTATAGCAGTCTTTCCTCTGAAAATGTGTTCATGGAACACTGACCATGTTTCATATATAAAAATGAATCCAAAGTAAATTGATTGAAAATATACATATTGTGTTTGAGTTAAGATGATGTCAAAGCAACTGGGCAACTGCTTACCTTGGGCACCTCAGGTGTTCAGTGCACATCATTTGGATAAGGCTGTGCTAAACTGAGTCTAGGTAGTTACTTGGCATTGTGGCAAACAAGTTGACTAAATTTTGCATTTTCTAAGTAGTTCTATTGGTGTCTCCTAGGGTAATTAGTTTCAGGTGTTTTCAACAGCACTCTGTTTTTGGTCTGGCTTGACACAATTTGCTTTTCTGACTACACAGGGTAGAGGGCATCCCATGCCCCGAATCCCAAATATGTGAACTAAACATTGCTAACTTCTACAGCTCTTCTCTTTTAATTAACCTGCATGCACTTAAAAAAAATTTTTTTTAATGTTTATTTATTTTTGAGGGAAAGAGACAGAGAGTGAGCAGGGGAGGGGCAGAGAGGGATGGAGACACAGGATCTGAAGCAGGATCCAGGCTCCGAGCTGTCAGCACAGAGCCCAACGTGGGGCTTGTACTCACAAGCTGTGACATCATGACCTGAGTCGAAGTCAGACGTTCAACCGAGTGAGCCACCCAGGCACCCCAACCTGCATGCATTTTAAAATATGCATATCTATCCTCTAATATTTACAAATACTCTATTTGTATATTTAATTTGCAATACATATGTGAAATACCATTTATTCATATTGACTTCCTTGTTGAATTTCAGAAAACTTTTTCTGCATTAGCAGAGGTCTTAGAATACATGCAGGAGAAAACATTATTAGGCCTGTAACAAGATAACCTAATTTGTCAAATCTGAAACTATTGGAGCTGACAGATCGAATGTTACCTTTCAGGGAAAGTGTTGAAAATAGCCCTGGAACAAAACCTTTGGAGAGAAGTTGTTAGTAATTTGCCAAATTACTTGAATTGTGATGAAACAGAAAGAAATGATATCAGTTTTCCATGTTTATGATTGAATAGCTGATCCATTTTATAAAGAAGGGAAAAGAATAACTTGTACATTCTAATCATAGCTAAGTTCCAGTTTGGTGGTGCTTGTTCTGGATTTCACTTTTCCACAATATATCACTAGTAGCTGAATCGAGATGATTTCCTAACATAATGCCTATGGCTAAGCATATGTATCTTTAGTATTTTGATGCTGGAAGTGGCCATATAAAATAATTACACTCAGAACTGTGAAGTTTACTGGCTATGCTGCCACTGTTATATTTATTAGCAGGTTATATTTATTAGCATAGATTATAAAGTGAAGTGGGAATTTGGCAATTTTATGGTCTATTGATCAAGGTAGACAGCATAGAAAGATAATTTAGGCCTTAAAGTTAACGAATTAGTTGGACTGTTAACAACTGATCAATTATTCAGATAATCATGAGTCCACACTTCACTTCCTGCCATCTACATAATCCCTGCACGTATATGATGGAGATACATAAAAGAGTGGCCAATCACCAGGGTGTTATTTTTATATGGCACAAATTAATTTGATCCAACTTTTTCCCCTTCTTTTTTAATATCTGAATTACAGGACATAATGAAACATTTTCCACTGTGCTGCCATGTTGCCTGTAAAAGCATCTTTAATTATGACCCCGTGGACTATAAGAATAGGGATGACCCTTTGACCAGATGCAGGGTGGCCAACTAAGTCAAGTTCTCCATTGAGGAGAAGGACTGAACTCTCTTTTGTTTCACGTTCTTGAAGGCTTTTCCTGGCCAGTGTTGATTTGGCAGGAGTGTGCACTTGGGCTGCTGGGTTGCTGCCAGTCACTTGGTCCTGAAACTGGAGTGAGTAGGATCCTGCCAAAGATTAGACTGAGAAATCTGGATGCAGGCTGGCAATCCAAGCACTGGCTCCAGCCAAATTGGCACAGTTGGGAAAACCTTGGAGAATCACAATTATTTTAAACAAAATACAAAGTTTGTGAGCTTTCTAAACATTATGTAAATCAGCCTTGATTTCTGATTCACAGAAGCACAGAGGTCCATCACTTGTGGTACATCTGTAAATGTATTAGTGCCCTAATTCTTGTCAAATTGGACCTTGGTTTGCAAAGACTACATTAAATGGTGCTGCTCTGGCCATGCTTCAGTCCCTACAACAGCAGGTAGAAACCCCAGGTATCTTAACACACCTTTCTCAGAATTCTGGTTCTCATCCCTACTGTGGCTCTGGAGCTGCCAGTCTGTGAGTGTGTTTGTGCATTGAGGAGGCTGATGTAGAATATTAACGGTGCTGTTTATGGAGAACCTACTCTTCATGCCTCACAGATGTTATCTCATTTAAGTTAATCCTCATAATAGTTCTGTGAAGCAGGTGTTATTTTTATTCCCATTTTTATCTCAGAGAGCTGAGGTTTTAACCAGGTTTCCCAAGTATGAAGCTTACAGCTAAAAAAAAAAAAAATCAGCTTGATTGTTGAAGCAGAATTCACATATAAACCTGTAAGAATTTAAAATGTATAATGTGGTAATTTGACACACATATACATTATGAAAGGATTCCCCAATCTAGTTAATTAACACACCCATTACCTCCATTTTAAAAAAAAAGTTTTTTTCAGTATGTGTGAGAACATTTGAGTTCCACTCTCCCAGGAAATTTCAATTATACAATATAGGGCTATTAACTATAGTTGCCATGTTTTACATTAGATCCTCAGATATTATTTATCTTACAGCTGAAATTTTGTACCATTTTACAACCTCTTCCCACAATCCTTAGCCACTACTTTTCTACTCTCTGTTTCTCAGAGTTTGCATTTATTTTTTGGATTCTACAAATAAGTGATACCATGCAGTATTCTCTCTCTGTCTGGATGTTTCACTTAGTATAATGCTCTCAAGGCCCAATCATGTTGTGGCAAATGGCAGGAATTCTTTTTTTCTCATGGCTAAATAATATTCCATTTTATATATGCCACATTTTCCTTATTTATTCATTCATTGATGGACACTTATGTTGTTTCTACACCTTACCTATTGCCAATAAAGCTGCAAAAAAAGATCTGTCTTCGATACCCTGTTTTCATTTCCTTTGGATACATACCAAGAAGTGGGATCATATGGTAGTCATATTTTTAATTTTTTGAGGGGCCTCTATGGTTTCTTCCATAGGGGTTGCACCAAATTGTATTCTCATCAGTAGTGCACAAGTGTTCCTTTTTCCCCGACATCCTCACCAACACTTACCTCTTGTCTTTTTGTTGATACACATTCTAACAGGTGTGAAGTGATATTATAGTTTTGATTTACATCCCCTTGGTGTTGAGTGATGTGCATTATAGTGCTTTTCCAAGTTTGATTTACTTAGAAATCCCCAAGGGAGCTTTTGAAAATGCTGACTCCTGGATTCTGTGCAAAGAAATCCTGGTTTCAGAGGTCTGGGGCAAGTGGTATGGATGATTCTAATTCAGATGGTTGGAGAGCCAGGCTTAGAAATACTGCTCTACATTGTCTGTTGATTGCACTCAACTGTGTAAACACATGTGTTGGAGGAGGGCATCTTTTTTCCCTCCCAAACTGCTTATAATGAGATCCAGAAGCATCAGCTGCAGTCTATTCTGTGGTGTTTTACTGACTTTCCTTAACACACCCCCAAGTCTCCCCCACCCCCGCCGCCACCCTTTTTTGTTTTTCTGCAGGCTTAATGCTTACCCTGGAGTCCTTAGCTTGCCATATTTTGAGTATCACTGAGACATGTTCATGATCTAGAAAATCCCCAGTGATCTGAAACATACTTGAAGTACTTAGGTAAAAACTTTATACCCTAGATTGCTTAGAAGTTTTGTGGCAAACAGATAAAATCTATTCTAAAGATTTATTTCAATATTCTGGGTTAATCATGCTTGTTCCTGCCTATAAAGAAAAGACATCTTACTACATCATAGAAAGTCTACAAAAGTAACTTGAAATCTTTAAAAAAAAAAGTTAAATAATTCATTGCATAGTTTAATCTACTGGTCTGAAAAATAGAGGTGAAATATTTTGACAAATAATATGGGGAACCTTAATATATTGTTAAACTCATTTGTGTCTTTTAAAAATAATATTATTTTACTGAATATTTCTTATTTCTTAGAAGAGAAAAACCTAAGAAGAGTCCAGTGCTCTGGTTCCAAAGCCTGGGCAGAATTTGACCTAAAAATTAGAGAGATTTAAAAATACCTATAGAAAATAACCAAATAAAAAAATTATGAGTTTCAACAATAGTGTTCTTAAGACAAGAAAATTTCCATGTTTATTTTGTGTTTTACTTGATCTAAATACACATTTATGTAACACTATACTTTAAAAACAGAATCCAGTTTTTACAACTCTGTTATTAAGAAAACCCTGAATGCCCTGTATATGAATTCATGACTTTAATATAGTTGTCTCTTATAAGTAAAACTTCTTATAAAAGTTGGATATGCTCAAATTAATCAATGTAACTTATGGTTTTTCCATTTATATTTTCTCTGAAGTTATGTGATTTCAAAAAATATTGTATTTGATTTAGCATCTAGACTGAGAGGCCATATTTCTTTGGCAAGTAGCAAGGCAAACTAAAGCAATTTTAATGATGACTTACAATTTGAAGATAACCATCCAAATGTCATCGCATACTTTTAATTTTGCCTAGGTAACGTTTAGAAATGTTTTTCTCTTAAGGTCTTTTCACCATCTTGCTAAGGGAAGATAATCTCAGAGATGCAAGGTGCAAGAAGCACTAAAACAATGTTTTGATACCTCTGTCATACTTTTGACTGTGGCTTTAAAAAAATGTCTGTGAGCTGTATGTTAAAGCAGAGAGACAGTCAGCTTTTGCTGGGTCACTGTTGTTTGGGGATGACAGTATAAATGCATTATGGATGACCTTCACATCACAAAAAATGTGATATATATCACAGATATATGAAGGATGTGGCTAAGTTTGTGGCATTATTGAATAAACAGCAGATTGTAATAGAGCTTTACTGTACTTATTCCAGTAAATTTTCTTTGTATAACAACAAAGAAATAATGTTAATAATGTTAATAGTGTTCCATACCAAGTCAGAGGGTGGAGGTGGCCTTTTGGTAGTTTTAGGTAGTAGCTTCTCAAGGGAATGCAACTTTAGATTTGAGCAAAAAGAACAGAACTTTTGGAAGGTCTTGGGGGGAAAGTGACAAAAGAATGGGTAGTGGGAGGAATAGCAGCACAGGAGGAAAATAGGAAAGAAGTGAAGACCTGGATGAGTGGATTAGAAGGAAACAGCTCATTTCAGCTGGAGAGACTGACACAAGTGAAGTGATGAGATGGAAATCAAGTCGCACACACAATCAGAAAGAAGGTGTATTTGAAAAAAGTCAGAAATCCAAATTAGAGAGTAAAAATAAGTGAGGTTAGAGATTATGTGAGAGTCACTTGATGGGGGGGCTTTTAAATCTGGATTTTAAAAATTCAGATCTTTGAATAAGTGACGTGGTCATCAGAAGTTGCTGTTGGAAGAATCTGTGTATAGAACTACACAAAAAATAGTAATATGGGCAACATTAAACTCATATTCCTGCAACATAACAGCTAATGGGATCTGAGTGTTACTAGCCCACATGGTAGACCATGAGCTCTCTAGGTAGCCAGGGTCATTTACATTTAGCCCCTTAATCATTTACATTAACTGCTTGACTCCTCTCAGTATTTGAGTTTGCAACTCATGTCCTGAAGAGTTATAGGGAAAAAGAGTAGGATTTGGTACTTACAAAACTTAGTTCTGCAGATGACAGGTGATCGATCCTCAAAAGCTGATTATCCTTCTGATAGGAGGACTAACCAAGTGGGCAAATCAATATGCATCTCTATCAATGGACCACCAGTCACCCAGGGACAGGAAAATGCCAGTCGTTCACCTTGACTTTTTGTTTTGAATGATACACAATAACTGCCACAAAGTTTTCATGTTATTGACTGAACTTGACGTGCATTGTGTTGGCATGCCAGAGAAATAGCCTGAGACAAAACACAATTCAGATGAGAACATGGGCTCACCCAATGGGAGAATTTTCTCTAGGACACCAGCCTCAATGAGCTTTTCAAGAGAGTCATCATAATATAATCATTGCTCTAGAGATGAAAGATCTAACTGTATTTCTGCCTGAACATCATCTTTGGAGATTGCAGTTGAATTGATTTGGGGCAGGTCCCAGCTATCAGCATTTTCTTAAGCTCCCCACAAGATTATGTAGCCAAGTTTGAGAACTATTGATCTAAGTTATTAACACTTACATGTTTCTTGTTCAGGTGTCTTCTGTGAACAAAGTTGGACAGTTGCCTGAACAGGTGCCTCGGAGTTAGAAGATTCTTGCACCTGAGGTAGGGGAGTGGGGGAGGTATCTTGAAGTAGCATAACTAGGTTTACAGAATAAGAAGCTTTAAGTACTATGAAGAGAAACCAAGCTTACAGTTAGGGAAGCATGAAAATATGTAAAAATTAACTTGGGGCAAAAATGAAAGAAAGAAGAGAAAGCTGAGTAGCCAAGACTGAGGCCAATGAATAGTCAGGTGTGAAAAATGTGTGGGAGAGATTCTCAGGACTGAGTTAAGCACTAGACTCTGAGTTTAGTTTCTCTTACTCAGTATTTTCCCTGCATGTTGTGCAGGCAACAAAGTTATAGGAAGGCGGGATGCCATTGGCAATGACTTGAGCTTCAGAAGACTAAAGGATCGTGTTATTGCAGAGCGTATAGAGCAAGGAATGCATTTAAATATGCTTCACTTGGGAAAACATTTTTTAAAGCACATTTATCCCCTTTCCCTTCCCAAAGTTCATGTAGAAAATTAAAAAGCAGTATATGAATTTCAAGTGGACTCAAGAATAATCACGGCCACCCCCAGTTCTCATTCTTTTCCTTACATTTCTTATCCTGAAACAATATTTAAACAACTGTTTTCTCTTATTCCACCTTATGTTTTACTTTTAATTCAATGTTTTAAAAATCTCTAGTACTGCTAAGCCATCCCTTCTCCTTCTGGAGGAGCAGCTGTAGCTTTGGAATCAAACAGACTGGGTTTGAATCCCAGTTCCATCACTCACTGAATGCACAAACTTGATCAGATTACTTTGCTTCTCCCAGTTTCAGTGTTCTCGTCTTTAAAATGGGACTGGATAGGGCGTCTGGGTGGCTCAGTCAGTTAAGTGTCTGACTCTTGATTTTGATTCAGGTCATGATCTCACATTCATTCATTCATTCATTCTCTCTCTCTCTGTCTATCTCTGTCTCTGTCTCTCAAAATAAGTAAACTAAAAAAATTAATTAATTAAAAAAATGGACTGAATCTTCTGTCTCTTATGAGTCTTATGATGATTGGAGGAAGTATATCATTCCATATCTATGTACAGCAGCTACTCAAAGATACTAACCTTTGCTTTGGCCTGATGGAGAAGATGAATTCAAATGCCTTAATGCTACAAGGGGACTTAAATCACAGGAAAGAGCTAACTCTCCTGGAAGATATGCATCTGTAGGAGTCAGTTTTGATTTAAACCTTTTCCATTAATTTTACCTAGTTCCTGTATCCCTGAGAGTAAGTAGTTAAAGTTGGCATGGGTTGTGAGTTTGATGGATTATGCCCAACTTTGTTTCACAATCTTTACACCCACCAGTTGTGAGATGTAGGTAGCATTTACTCAGAGGAATGCAAAACTATTGGAAAATCAGTCTTGATACCGCACGAACATATGCATTATTTCTTACATTAGTTTAAAATGCCAATGCATGATTTTTGTTTTTACCTGAGACTTTAAGATAGCTTTAAAAATTTCAAAAGGCATTAAATCAGTTCTGTTTCTCAGGCAGCAAATGTAAAATCTTTTTTGTTTGTTTTCCTTTTGATTAATGAAATTGGCTCTAGTTGGCAATGAGTGTCAGAGTTGCTATGTTTTAAACAGCACGCCTATGGTTACTTTAATACATTTCTTTATGTTTAGGATGTCCTTTTTACATTTCAAGGTATCAGTGATGGTATCATATTGTTTATGTAACCTAGAGTTCAGAATAGAGTAGAAGCAGTTTATTGTTTGTTCATTTGTTCATAAAGCCAACAGATATGTATTAATTTGGGGGGGGCAGGCCTTATGCTTCTAAGTGCTGTAGGTACTGATAGTGCTTTCAAAAGCTCGAGATACCATAGCCCAGATACTGCTTTATGGAGCTCTCAGTCCAGCAGACAAATATCAATAACAAGCAAAACATATTTATATAGAAGAAGCAACATATAGTAAAAAGAAGATGGCTCTAATGTCAGGCAAATCTGACTTAAATACTTACATTCTCTGCTTTGTGCTGGCTGTATGTTCTTGGACAAAGAATAAACCTCAACATTTAATAATACCTTCTTTGAAGGATACAAATAAGGATGATCGGTAACAGATGCCCAGGGTCTAGAACAGTGGCACACAAAGAAAAAGGGAATCCCTATCCTTGTATCTTTCCTGCTAGGTTCTTGGTTTGTCTGTATACTGGGAGGACTAATATCATATGATGTAACACAGTAATGCTGTTGGTTAGGCAAACTATATAATATTATGATTATTCACATTTTATGATGTAGATGCCAGATTTAGTGTAGTTAAAAAATTTGTCCAAACCTACAGTTTTTAAATTGTGGTGCCTAGATTCAAGCAAAGACATATCTTTAGACTTAAAACCTGAATTCCATCCATTTTGACTCTTCCCACACACTATCCTGTTGATCAGATCTTTAAGATATTTTACATTAGTGATTCAGACATGTATGTGCGACTTGGGGGCATGTGATAGAAAATATTTCGGGAATAGGGAATACCTGTTATCCCAAACACTTTCACAAAGAAAATAATACAATATTAAGTAGGGGGGATGGGCCCCATACTTGAGAATTAAATATTTTTGGCCAAGTATGATGAGTAACTGCCTGATACGTATTTGACAATTGATATGTATTTACTGAGCAAAATGGCAAGAATGACCACCAGATGTTCATTTGAATGAGCTCTGAGGAGTTTCTTCAGAGAACTCATTCTGAAGGTAAAAAGATCCCTGAATTGGATATGACATGCCAAGAAAGACGTAGCTATCTGTGATGGGATTTAAGAATTGATGGATATGCAGAAGCATCTATTAGTTGCATCTGCCTCACTTGAACTAATGCCCCAAGCAGGAGTGTAAAACCAAAAACTGGAAGAATAGCTTCAGCAAGAATATTTCAAACCCTGACAGGTGTTGGACAGAGGTGGAGGATGAGAAATAAGTAGCAGTGCTTGGGACCCTTCTAACACTGCATATCTTAAAAGCAAGAGGGAATTTCCACCCTTTGATCTCAGATGGGTTCCACCAAATTAGTGACACTACCTAGTGAGTATTAGAGGAGGCTTTGGTCCCTGGGAGGGACCAAGCCAGAAACTCTCAGACCAGACACAGCAAAAGCAATGCTCAGCATAAACATTATTGCTGTGAGCATATGTTGAACAACTCTTCTGTATTCCCAGGAATATTTGATGGGAAGACTTGGAAGTAGGGAGCTCAACTTGTGGAGAGAAGAATCAGCAAAATTTGGGTGTTACAGAAAATACAACTCCATCTGAATTTCAAAGTTATGTTTTCTGGGAATATTTGAGTTACATATATGATAGATATTGTTGCAAAGAAAACATTCCATATATTGCAACTACTTCGATATACAGACATAGTGCACATGCTGTCATGTTTTTTGAGTTGGCTGTAATGTATTCTATGCTGCAAATCATTGTGGACTGTAACTAAGCTACCTTGTTCTTGATGCTAGCTCATTTTTTCTTCCACATGTATATGTTCTACCTATAGCACCTCCTTGCACCCAGTGGTCACCTATCAAAATCTTACCGTTCTTCAATGCTTAATATCAAATACGTCTTTTGTCATGAAATTTTTATAATTCCCTAATCTGATGAAGATATCATGGGAGAGTGGGAAAGAAAAGCCATCTTGAAATATTCAGGTCAGGGTTGGTTTTGAATCTTACTGCCAGAAGTCGATTGACCTCTCAGCCTTTGCTTTTCTTGATGTAAAGTGAAATGGGAAGATCATCCTTCTTCACGGTGTTGTTGAGAAAGTTAAATGAGATATTTTTACAGAAAATGTTTTTAGTTTGGAAATTATAGCATTATGGAAGCTTGACAGCTAATGGAAAGAATATATGACTTTTACGTCATAAAAAGGATAGTTGTAGATCTTTATATACTTATGACCTTCAATTACTTAACACTTTTGAATCTAAGTTTTTTTCATATGTAAAATAAAGAATAAATAATAGTTCCCTTACAGGGTGGTGGAAGAGAATAAATGAGACAATATATTGAAAACATATGATTGATCCATAGAGATACTCAAGAAATGTTAGTCTTATCCTTTTTTTTAAAGAATCTGTCCTCTTATTGAAAAAATTCTGTCTTTTGATATTAATCGCTTCATGACTTTTATTTGAGCTACTCATGCACTTTTCTCACCACCTCTGCAAAACCAAGACATTTCAGAAAAAAAAGTGTATGCTTTATTCATGTTTGCTGCTTTAACATTGTAGAGCTTCATAAAACTCGATAAATATTTGATTAAGTGACTACATGAAAGAATGAATAAGAAAACTAGATTCCTTGCCTGAGAGACTTTAAAAGACTAGAGGCCCATCAGAGCAGTTTGTTGAGAATTGGAAGAAGAGGTGGCCTAGTAATTCAAGGTAAAGTGTAGAAGCACTGAAGTGGAAGCCACATGATGACTGGGGACTTCATTTTCCTGCTGGGAGGAGTACATGCCAAGCACAGAAAGACCAAGGGCAAGGGCCACCTGTGCTTTCTGATCCAAAGATTTGTTGCATTGAGTGTATTCACATCAAAGTCTTTGGTTTCCTAGGGATTCAAGTGTCTGCATAACAACAAAGCAAACTCTTCAGCAATCTAAATGTCTGTTTCCCTTTCCGTATGGGCTACTTCTCTTCAGTATATTTGAAAACAAGCCTACTGCATTTGCACAGCTAATTTGTCCCAGAGGGAGCTCTTCTTCAGCATATTGTGCGTCTACACACTGAGCCAGCCCTAGGGTAGACCAGCAGGCTGGTGGTCATCTGGGCATAGTGCTGAAGACTGGATCCCAGGAATTAGCCTCAGCTGAAGAACAAATGTAGGGCTGACACCTCTCTATTGACCCTGTCCTTTTATCTTTCACACTACTTCAAACCAGGTAGCTTGTGTGTAGTTTATACACCATTACTAAAAGTTGGGATCACCAAAAGAATTCCCATTTAGAAGAGAAAATTGATATGCATATGTTAAATATTCCCCACCCCCCATAATTCATAGGAAAGGGAACCAAGAAATTAAATTCTCAAAGGGTGTACCCAGTTTCTAACCTTGTTCGTTTTCACATTCATACCTCTTTGAAATTCTCTCTTCACATCTTTACTATCTATGATACTAATAGACTACCCATTACTGCATTACCACTGTAAAACAGGATGGCTTAAAATAACTGTTTTGCTCACAATTTTGTGAGTGAGGAATTTAGAAAGGACTCAACTGGTAGGCTCATCACTTATCCTCTTAGGATTCATTTAGAAGATGGCTTCTTCATTCACATGCCTGGTGCCTTTCTACTCATTCTCTCTCTCCACATGCACTTCATTTTCCAGGACCTGCCACGTGGCTTCCTTGGGCTTTTCAACAGCATAGTCAGCTGCTTTCCCAGGGCTAGTGTTCCCAGGGACAGGAAGTAGAAAGTCCTATCTCTTAAGACTTGGACTCAGACACTGATATGACTTTTGCCATATTCTATTAGTCATATAAGACACAGAGCCTTCCAAGAAGCCAAGAGAAGGAAACATAGACCTCATTTCTGGTTTTAAGGAAGCTCAAAGAGATGGGGTCTTTTAAATTCACACATTTACCATTTTGTCTTCTGGACATTTAAACTACAGACTACCTAGGAGGTTGTGTACCCCACCCCACCCCTGGCTTTCTGAAAGTATATTTAGCAAAATTGGAGTGATTCATTCAAGTCAGATCATGAGTTATAAACTTGCCTTTTTATTCTTCTGATTGCCCAGCATGTAAATACTGATAGAAACACATAGGCATACTTCTCCAAGGCATATATTAATTCCCTCAGACAGTACGATTTAAATCTGTAAGAAGGACAAAATATTTTCCTGACATTTTTTTATAACTTACAAGGCTCTCCTTTCACCACAACAGAATTATTATTTTATATTTTCATGTGAAACAATCTTTGTTACTTTTATTAATCTTATCTTCATTTTACCTGTCTTTATATATTATGTAATCTCAGTTTGAGAATAAGAAATTAGACCTTTGTTAATCTCAATGTATGTCAATATCCAAGCCCATAGAAAAAAAGGCAAGAATAAAGAAAAAAACAGACCAAATAACAATTTGGGGGTTTCTAGAAGAGATTTAATTAGATGAGTAGCTAAAGGCTCTTCTATGTCTGTTTTGGGAAGAGAAGGCATAATTTTGTCCTTTTGGTCATAAAAAGCTAATTTTTATATTAACACCTTGTATCTGGTACAAGTGAGTTAATGCACAAATTGAAAAATCAAATAACTCCACTGAAACCAATACTGCACTGTATGTTAACTAACTAGAATTTAAATTAAAAATTTTGAAAAAAGGAAAAAGCAAATGACTCCAGAGCTCTGAAAGAGTTTGGGAATGTCTGGTCCATTGTTTTTCAAACTAAAAACAAACAAACAAACAAATCAACCTAGGGGCACCTGGATGGCTCAGTTGATTGAGTGTCCAATTTGACTTGTGATTTCAGCTCAGGTCATGATCCCAGGGTCATGGGATTGAGTCTTACATCAGGCTCTGTGCTGAGTGTGGAGTCTGCTTAAGATTCACTCTCTCCCTCTGTTCCTCCCTAGCTTGCTTGTGCCCTTTCTTTCTCTCTCTCTAAAATACAAAATGTTTATCTCTTTAAAAAAAAATTCATCCTAATTATTCCCTCTCAAATTTATGTATTTATATTAAATAAAATTGGCTTCAAATACATAAAATATACAAAAGCAGATCTATGGTTCACTGTCTCTTTTTCCATCTCTAACGGGGTCTCTGAGAAACTTTCGAGAAAACCTAAAATTCAGAAAAACACATCCCACTCTTCCTCCATGGAAGAATCTAAGGTCCAATTTGATTAAATAACCTGCCGATAACTAGCTAATAATAAGTACTCATAGCTGACACATATTGAGTAATTAGCCTGAACCAGGATGTCTTCTAAGTACTTGACATGGCTTAAAGCATTCAACCTCCATATCAATTCCATGATGTAGACAGTCATTATCCTCACTGTGTAGATGAGGTCAGAAAGCTTATGTGATTAGAAGCAAATATAAGACTGAAACTCAGGTCTCTGTAACTCTCAGGGCAATGCTCTTGATGCTCTAAAATTCTGCCTCTTACAGAAGCACCTCAAAACACTTTCAATCTATGGTTAGAACTGACTTTGGCATCAACAAAATTATGCAATGAATCTTTACTACTCTGGTTACTTCGGTGATTTCCGTGGACCTAAAAAGTCAAAATTGTGACATTCTCACATACCTGCAATATTTAACTGAAGCTCCAGGTATAGGCTTCATGTACCATAAAAGTTGCCTTGGGGTGTCTGGGTAGCTAAGCATGTTCAGCTTCCAACTCTTGATTTCGGCTCAGGTGATGATCTCATGGTTTGTGGGTGTCAGTCCCACATTGGGCTCTGTGCTGACAGCACAGATTCTTGGGATTCTCTCTTTCCTTCTCTCTCTGCTGTCTCTCGCTCGCTTGCTCACTCTCTCAAAATAAGTAAAAAAAACCTTTTTTTAAAAAGGGGATCTCAAACTGGGTCATCACAGGCAACTTGGGGGGCGGGGGTGTGAAAATCTCTGAGACCCGGAGGGAACAACAGTGGAGAGAAGAATTGGAAAGGCCTATCCAGTGTCTATGTGCAGAATTAGGCCTATGATAAGTTGGAAAAAATCTTATTTTTGTTCTATCTTTCTATTTCTCTAGGGCAGAGATTCTGCCTACAACCTTATCTTGATATTCCCCTTGTGTATTACAGGCCTTGAATACATATTTGTTGAATTAGTGGACAAATTGGCAGCATTATCTCTTTCTCTAATTAACCAAGTGACCTAATGCCAAACAGCTCTCTCCCTTCCTCCCTCCTCAGCCTGTCTTGCTATTAATGGCACAGGGGCCAGCTGCGGAGTGATGGAGACAGCTGTCTGCAAATTACTGGTAAGGGGTAGAAAAGAGGCCCAGGATGTCTGAATGACCTATCAATTGGATAATCCACTTGTGCTTAACTGAGAACAAGATTCAATTAACACATTTGTACACTGTTCATCTGAAAAATTCCAAAAAATTTAAAATCATGAAGACATTATGCAGCTCTGATCCATGGTGCATGATTATGTTCCTAGATGAGTGAAGTTACTTAATGTGGGTTAATGGGAGTGATTGACTTTCTTATCTGAAGTCAGTTGGGTAGCAGGAAGAAGATGGTATTTGAAAGGCTAAGCTGAGTGAAGCCATGAAGTTTATCCAAACTTAATTTAAAACAGAAGGTTCAGATCTTGTGAATTTTGACACATACATATATGGAAAGAAGGAAACACACTTTTTAAATACCACTATTTTAGGTAGCATAAATTCTTTAGCTCAAACTTTTAAAACCCAATATAGTCAGATGTACAAATGATGGTTCTATCTCCTGGGATGGCCTATAAAAGTGCATATTTGTTCAACATTTTAAGATCCTCAAATTGAAAGTGCTGTGTAAATACTGGGCCAGATTCGCTCACCATGTGTCTCCCTGTGTGCACAGAGCTTTCACTGACTTCAGCGGGTGGAATGTGGTGGGAGAATCTGGCTCATTATTAGTTTTCCTATTTTGATTTGATCAACTGTTGTCAATTACAGACATTGGTAATTACCCACAGAAAAGGAGAGGAGGGAGAAAAAAACTTGCTATCATAATATTTATCTTATCAGTTATGGTATTTTCCTATATTGAAAAAAAATATTGTGGTGAATTGTGTAACACAGCAAGTACTGATTTTACAGTGCCCTTGACTTGAGTGTATTTTTATATAGATTTTTTAATTTGTCACAGAAAATCCACGTTTATACAGTAGTGCTGCTTCACTTATCGCTGTGCTCTATTAACCCTCCTTCTCACCCCACTCTCTGCACAGATTTGTCCCTTAGATTCTGTGCCCACTCCCAATATCTTAATCCAGGCCACCACTGTGCAAAACACTTTCTGTGATGATGATGGAAATATTTTATATCAACACTGTCCAATGCAATAGACAATAGCCACATGTGGCTATTAAGTACTTGAAATGTGGCTAGTGTAATTGGGAACCTGAATCTTTAATTTAATTTAAACTTAAATACACACATAAGTAGTGGTTACCATATTTCAGTACAGTCCAAATGCTTATGACTTAATTACTGTGATAGCCTGTTGACTGCTTTTCTATTGGGAGGATGTTCTCAAGTATTTTTTATACAACACTAGATTAATTATCTTTAAATTCTGTTCTCATTAGGACATTCCCTACTTAGAAACTTAGGTTGGTTTCATGCAGGCTATGTACTATAGTAATCTGTATAATAAAGTACACCCTAAATTTGCCTGCTCCTCAGAATCACTTGAGGACAGAGCTTAGAGTAAATGATCCCTTAGATCCAAGATGGACCTGACTCTATATAGCCAATTTGAAGAATTAGGAGTCTAATATCTCTACTTTTCTGCATATCTACTGTTTCTATATAAAGATAAAGATATAAGAGATATAGATAAAACATGTCTTACCTGGAATCCTGCAGTATCCTTATAACATTTATTCCTGTCTCTTTTCTTGCCATTTTGCTCCTATCCCACTCACAGTCTATTCTCCAAATAACAGCTGAAGTGGTCTTCCTAAAAATCACAACAGGTTATTCTGACAGTTCAGACGTTCCAAAGACTCTGTATTGTCTATAGAATAAAATGAATTTTTTTCCATTCTCACTGTCTACAAAGCTTACATGGTATGCTTCCTACTTACCACTTAAACCTCATTACTATTATTTAAAAAACATTTTATTCTACAAACAACACTTTCCTTGTTTATTACTTGCATGTTCCTTCTTTGATACATCAAATTTCTTCTCATCTCAAAGCCTTTGACTTGTACCCCTCTTCTTGGGATTTTCAAAGGGGAAACCCCTTCTCATCCTTCAACTCCCAGATCACATACCATCCCAGAAAGAGATGCCTTGTCTGCATTATCTACTGCTTCTGTCCCATCTTAGTCATTCTCTATACACATATTTTTATGTCCACAGGCACTTATTAACAGATATGTTTGATTACATTACATGTCTATATTACTCATCTACCACTAAGAAATAGGTTCCCTAAGAGCAAGGATTTTTGTCTCTCTTATTGCTCAGTTTTTTAAAAATCATAATTAGCTTTTTAGGTCACATTGCCCTTAACCTCCTCAGATACAGTAGCTTATAAAAGGGTGATATTTGTTTGTTTGTTTTTGAGAGAGAATGCATAGGCACACATCAGGGAGGGGCAGAGGGAGAAGGGGAGAGAATCTGAAGCAGGCCAGTGTAGAGCCACATGCGGGGGACCTCAACCTCATGATCTCACAATCGTGAGATTATGATGTGAACCAAAATCAAGAGTCGAAATTTAACCCAAGCACCTCTAAAATGGTGTTTTGAAACCAGGAACGTCAGCATTATCTGGAAACATGTTTGAAATGCAGTTCTGGATCCCCACCCCAGACCTACTGAATCAGAAACTCTAGGGGTGGAACCCTGTAATCTGTACTTTGGCAAGCCCTCCTGGTGATTTTGATGCAGTTAAAGGTTGTGAGTGACCACTTTAACATATACGATCAGTGTCCTAAGATTCAGCAATTAATTTTTATATCAATATGTAATTATTTCTTAAGGAACAAGTTAATTTTCCTTTTTAGAGTAAAATTATTTGAAGGTACACTCTGAAATATTTCCTTTATTTCTTTGAGACTAGGGCATGTCAGAACCTATTGTATGTATCTAAAGCATCGTCAGAAGCATATTTCTTTTGTTAAACTCATCTTGGTTTCTTCCGCCCCCCCCCACACATAGTTACAATTCTTTTCTGCTCCACTTTTTACATGTGCTTGTTACAGTATGTTAGAAGAGTCCAAAAATATTTTCTAACTTACATTTTTTTAATTATTTGTTTCTATAGACATTACACTGTGGTTTAAAAATGTGAAATGTGGGGCACCTAGGTGGCTCAGTTGGTTAAGCGTCCGACTTCAGCTCAGGTCATGATCTCACAGTCTGTGAGTTCGAGCCCCGCGTGGGGCTCTGTGCTGACAGCTCAGAGCCTGGAGCCTGCTTCAGATTCTGTGTCTCCCTCGCTCTCTGCCCCTCCCCTTCTCCGGCTCTGTCTGTCTCTGTCTCTCAAAAATAAATAAAAGTTGAAAAAATGTTTTAGAAATGTGGAATGTGTAACTTCTGCTTTATATTGGTTGAGTGTCAGAAAGAGCTCAATAAATAATTGGAATGATTACATGTGATTTTAGTCACCTTTGGGGCCTCTTGATGAGTTAGCTAATGTGTGGGAAAAGAAAAAAAGTAATTATTCTATTTTCTCTATTTTGCTTCTAGCTGGCCACATATAGTGAGGAGAAACTGGAGAAATTATGTAGGTAAGTAGCAGAAGGAAAAAATCTGGAAGAGAGACAATACAAAGTACAATATATTTTTATACATCTTTATACATACTGATCTTCCTCTTTTAATACTTATTTGGTTTTGGATCAGTTAGGATCTTGCAGTGGCATATGACAGAATATCTAATTCAAACCAGCTTAAACCAAGGGGAGAATTTATTGGCTCATTTGTATGAAAAGCCCAGGGATATCCAACCTTAGGCACTACTTAATGCAATGATTCTACTGGGGTTATCTATCAGCCTTTCTCCATCTCCTGGTTCTGCTTTCCTCCATGTTCATTTAATTTCTAGGCGTTACAGAGTGGCAAGAGGACTGCCTTAGCTCTTAGTCTAATTTCTCCTTCATTCAAGATTAGCAGAGAAAAGATGTTTACTCTTTCCAAAGTTAAAACAAAAATCCTTGTCCTTACTATAACTGGTTTGAGTTCTGCCATGAGTCTACTTCTGAAGTACTCACTGCAAGTAGGGTATACCATGTATTTAACTGCAAAAGGATAAATAAGGTGCCCATATCTGGTCTAGAGATTAGAATCGGTTTCACCAAGCCAAGTTGTTTAATTATGGGGAAAGAATGATATTCCAGAAAAATTTTAGGAGAATTAGTATCAAAAAATAGGCAAAAGATTTTGGTAAACCAAAATAAATATGTAAACAATAAATAAGCAAACAAATCTATATCCTTCAATGTTTGGGCATAAAATTCCAAATACAAAATTGTTCTCTCACAGGACTGGCAATGAGAAGTCTCATGTTACCTTGATTTTATTACTTCAGTTTTAAGAGTTAATTTAGTATCGTATCTAGAGCATTTTAGCATGCTTTCCTTTTTTAAAAAAATGTTTGTTTATTTTTGAGGGGCGGGAGGGGCAGAGACAGGGACAGAGGATCTAAAGCGGGCTCTTTGCTGACCGCAGAGAGACAGATGCGAGACTCATGAACCATGAGCTCATGACCCGAGCTGAAGTTGGATGTTTAACCAACTGAGCCACCCAGGTGCCCAAACATGTTTTTATTTATCCAAGGTCCTCTTCTGCATGTAATAGATCCTTTCAGATTGATTGAAGATGTATGTCTTTTGTCAGCTCAGGGAATTTTCCTGTATCATTTAATTACTATTTCTTGGGGCGCCTGGGTGGCTCAGTCGGTTGAGCGTCCGACTTCGCTCAGGTCACGATCTCACGGTCCGTGAGTTCGAGCCCCGCATCAGGCTCTGTGCTGACAGCTCGGAGCCCGGAGCCTGCTTCAGATTCTGTGTCTCCCTCTCTCTCTGGCCCTCCCCCCGTTCATGCTCTGTCTCTCTCTGTCTCAAAAATAAATAAATGTTAAAAAAAATTTAATTACTATTTCTTTTCTTCTATTTCTTCCTGCCATCTTTTTCTATAATTCAACTTAATATGATTACTTTCAGTAATTCAATATAACAAACTTCTGAATTTATGCTTCATTTCTCTGAACTTTTCTGCCACAATTCCTATGTTGTTCTATATTTGTGTGATATTATGGAAGTATAGCACAATGAAATCTTCCCACTTATATATTTATTCTTCAGTTGTGCATTTTCTGTCATTCTACAGATGTCATCTATGGAGGGGTTTATTTTATTTTTATTTTGGCAATCACATTTTTCATTTCCAGAGGATAAAATTAGTTACTTTTTAAAAGTAGCATTAGTATTCCATAATTAGCTTTCTTTGAGTTTACAATTAAGAAGAGATAATTGCTCCCACCCTCACAACTAAAGCAAGCCAGATAATCTACAGAATCATAGTTTGTTTGGTTTTGTTTTAACCATAACAGAGTGAGAATGCAAAGAAAAATAAATAAATGAAATTGAACAAAGCAATGAATATTCCTTGGCAGAGTAGAGAAGCATGGCTTCTTTCATCCCTAGTGAAGCTGGGGGAGAGATTACTATGACAAATGGGTGTAAGGAGAAACTGGCTAAACTGTTAATCAACTATTATTTGTCACATGTGGGCTTGAATAATGGACAGTAACCATCCACTGCCATAGAGGAGTCTGTGTCAATCTACCCACTCTTTTTCTCTATAAGCCTTCAATTAAGTGCATAGGTCATATGCTGAAGGTTGAGGGCAGGGCACATTAGAAGCATATGGAAACTTTATCAAGTGCAAGGCAGTAGCCCCTTGAAGGATAGGTATAAAACAACAGAGCTGAGAGAGATTTCTCCAAGGTAATACACGTCTTCACCAAATTCTGAAAACTGGAAGGAGGGCGGTAGAGCAAAAAAAGATGTTTCAAAGCATAGTAAGAGACCTATCTCTCCTGGTTTGGAAAGTTTACACTAAGCGTTAAAGCACAAACAGAACACCAATCAAGTTAACAATAATGACAGAAGTAGGGGCATGGTTTATACTGGAAGTAAATCTTATTTCTTTAATTTCTACTGTGCTTTATTTTTGTCATAAAATGGCTTGTATGATCAAAAGTTGAAAGATGCACAAAAATGCACAATGAAAGAGAGGAAGCAGTCAATGGCAGTATGCCCAGAGATAGACCAGCTATTGTAATGACCAGACAGAAATGTTAAACTATAAGTAATTAGGGTCTAGTGAAAAATTTAGACATCATGTGAGAAGAGGCAATTTCACTAGGGAATAAAAGTATAAAAATGAAATACAAATACACACTTATCAGAAATGAAGCATATATTGATGGGATTAACAGTAGATGGAACACAAAAGAGAGAAGATTCAGTGAATTTAAAGATAGGTCACTTGAAATTTCCAAATAAACATTGAAAGTTTAAAAAAAAAAAAAAAAACAGGGGCGCCTGGGTGGCTCAGTCGGTTAAGCGTCCAACTTCGGCTCAGGTCATGATCTCAGGTCCGTGAGTTTGAGCCCCGCGTTGGGCTCTGTGCTGACAGCTCAGAGCCTGGAGCCCGTTTCAAATTCTGTGTCTCCCTCTCTCTGACCCTCCCCTGTTCATGCTCTGTCTCTCCCTGACTCAAAAATAAATAAAATGTTAAAAAAAAAATTTAAAAACAAACAAACAAACAAAAAAAACAGGAACAAAGCATCTGGTACCTGTATTTGGAATCCCAGAAATATGTATTTAGAGTCCCTGAAGGGGAAGTGAATAATGAGGCAGAAGAAATATTTTAAGATATAATGGGTAAAATTTTCCATAATTAATAAAAGATCAACTTGCAAATCCGAGAAGTTTAACAAATCCCAAACATAATAAATACAGAGAAAACCATATGTAGCCTCACTATCATCAAACTGCTGAAAACCAAACATAAAAGGGAAATTTAAAGAGCATTTAGAGAAGAAAAAACAAAATATATATGGTGGAGAAATGATACCAATGACAGCTGGTTTCTAATCACAAACAAAGGAGACCAAAATAAAATGTAATAACATCTTTAAAGTGTTTTTAAAAAAATAACTGTCAGCACAAAGTTCTGTGTTCAGCAAAAATATCCTTTAAAAATGAAGATGGGATAAGTAGATTTTTCAGACAGACAAAAGTTGAAGAAATCTTTCTGTAGATATTGTCTATAACAAGTAGTGAAGAAATTTATTCTAGCTATAAGGAAATGAGGTGAGAATGGAAGTCCATATTTGTGGGAAGGAATGAAAAGCATGGAAGTGGTAAATATGTAGCTAAATAAAAAAATATATTTTTGCTATTTTTTATTTCTGCATGTTTTAATTTACCTTATTATTTATTGATTAAGGCAAATAACATATTTTAGAATTTACAGCACATGTAAAATATATGACAAAAAGAACTCAAAGTTAGAAGAAGAAATAAATCCTATAATACTGTAATGTTTTTACATTTCTTTAGGTATATTATCTGAAGGTAAATGTGAAAAGGTAAACTATATATTATAATCATTCAAATAACATTTAAAAAGTAACACAAAGAAGTACAGCTTAAAAGTCAATAAAGGAGATAAAATGCTTTAAAAAATGCTGATTCACCAAAAAAGGGTGAAGAAAAGAAACACAATGGAATAAATAACAGATGTCAGAAGTATAAAATAAATATGATAAAAGGTACAAAACTATCAACAATTATGTTAAATATATAAATTTATAACACTATGTAAATAAGACAAATGCTTTCAGACTTTCTAAGGCAAGATCAACTCTATGTTGTGTACAAGAAATACACTTTACATGTAAAGATAGCTTCACAATGAAAGCAAAAGTATTTGAAAAGTAAGTATACCAAAAATAAGAAAGTTCAGACAAAGCAAATTACAAGATAAAGTGTCTTAACAGAAATAAAGATAAAATTTTTATAATAGGGTCAGTTTATCGAGAAGACATAATAATCCTAAATGGACATACACCTAATAACAGGACTTTAACATTGTGATATTGTTACTTATAATAAATATGTGGCCTTTGCCATTTCTGTCACAGAGCTCCTAAAACACATGTAATTTCCTAAGTGATAAAAGCAATGAGAGTGTTTTGTGTTAAAATATTTGACCTTTTGTCCTGAAATAGCTCCAAAGCCATAAAGGTAAATGTAGTGTCTTTTTATTCATAATAAGCTGCTTTTAATCACACTTGAGTTTATGTTAATGGGTAGACTTTTGAAAAGTCTTTACAGATGGGGGCTCATTGCCACAGGAACCAACCATGATTAGACGGTTGGAACTTTCAGTGCCACTCTTCAATCTCTGGGCAAGGGAGAGGGGTTGGAGGTTAAATCAATCACCAATAGTTAATCACTGAATCATGCCTATTTATTAAGGACTTTGTTAAAAAACAAGCAAACAAACAAAGGAATGGGGTTTGGAGAGTTTCTAGGTGAACACATGGAGGTCCCGAGAGAGAGGTACATCTGGAGATGGCATGGAATCCCTGTGCCACTTCTCATATACCTTGTCCTATACATGTCTTCCGTCTGGCTGTCCCTGAGTTATACTCTTTCATAATAAACCGGTAACCTATTAAGTGTTTTCCTGACTTCTCTGAACCACTCTAGCAAATTAATAAAGTAAGGGCTACAGGAGCATCTGATTTATAGCCTGTCAGTCAGAAGCACAGGTAAAAAGCTGAATTTGTGATTGGCAACTGGAGTCAAAAAGGAACAGTCTTGTGGGACTGACCCTTAACCTGTGAGATCTGACACTATCTCCAAGTAAATAGTGTCAGCACTGGGTTAAATTATGGAACACCTAGCCATTGTATGAGAATTGCTTGGAGTGAGAAACCTCCACATACACATTTGGGGACCAGAGATATCAGAATTAAAGTGTTTTATGAATTGTGAGTAGAGTGTTCACGTAAAGGAGAAACAGGAGCAGTGTTTCCCCCTCTACATTCAGGTCACAAAACTTAATACAACTAAAAGGACAAATAGAACAAATCCACAAATATTTAACACCTCTTTATCAGTAATTGCTAGAATGCAATTAGATGTTTATACATTGTAGACCATTTCAAACCATTTCAACCAATTTGATTAATATATAGAGGACATCATAATCGACAATTGCAGATTACGCATTCTTAGCCATTGCAAATGCAACATTCACTAAAAGTATATGCTGAGTAACAAACCAAGTTTTAATACATATCAAAGGATTGAAATCATATGTAGTTATTCTTTGACCAGTATGAATTTAAGTTAGACATCAGTAGTGGTGAATTATCTGCAAAGGCCAAATATTTTCAATTTAGAAAATGTACATCCAAATAATCCAGAGGCCCCTGGGTAGCTCAGTTGGTTAAGTGTCAGACTTTGGCTCAGGTCATGATCTCACAGTTCATGAGCTCGAGCCCTGCATAAAGGATCTGTGCTGACAGTTCAGGCCTGGAGCCAACTTCAGATTCTGTTTCCCTCTCTCTCTGCCCTCTCCCAACTTGCACTCTGTCTCTGTCTCTCTCAAAATATAAATAAGTATAAAAAATTTTTTAAAAATAATCCATGAGTTAAAGAAGAAATTAGAAATGGAAATAGAAAATATTTCAGACTGAATTATAATGAAAACATAAAGTTTATGGGATGCTGCTACTGTTAAACGATTACTTAAAGAAATATTTATAAATTTAAATAAATATATTCTAAAAGAAAAAAGGTAGAAAGTTAACTCTAAAATTCAACCTTGCAACACTAGGAAAAAAGAAATTAAGCCCAAAGTAAGTAGAAAGAAGGAAATATCAAAAATAAGAGCAGAAATTAATGAAATAGAAATGGACAAACAAATCTGGTTCTTTGTAGTCATTAATAGAATTGATAAAGCTGTGTGGCAAGATCGATCAAGAAGAAAGGAGAAAAAACACAACATACCTATTTGAGAAAAAAGGAGACATCACTACACTTGTAATAATGTATTACAACTGAATCAAGAAGAAATAGAAACTATGAATAGTTGAAAATCTATCAAAGAACTTAGTATTTCAAAAACTTCCCACAAAGAAAATCTTAGGACCAATAGCTTCATTGGTTAATTTTATCAAATATTTAATGAATATATAACTCCTAACTTAAATTCTCAGAGAATAGAGTAGATGGGAGCACTTTCTTCCTTTTTTCATGAGGCCAGCATTACCCTGATACCAGAACCTGATAAAACTATGACCAAGAAAATTAAATCCAATATCCCTTATGATTATAGATGAAAATGCTTAGCAAAATATTAGCATATTGAATCCAACAGTACATGGATGCTGAAGTATTACCTCAGAAATGCAAGTTTGATTTAACATTTTTTAAATGTTCATTTTAATTATATTTTAATTTAATTTTCAGTAAATGTAATTCACAACACTTCAGAATAAATCAGAAGAATGATGTCATCATCTCAATAGATGCAAAAAATTTTTGACCAAGTTCATTCCTTCATAATACAAAGTGTCAGCAAATGAGAATTATAGACAAATATCCTCAATCTGATAAAGAACACCTATTAAAAAAATCTTTCAGATAATTTCATTCTTAATAGTGGAATAGCTAAGTTTTCCCCCTAAGATTGGGATCAAAGTAAAAATACATGCTTTCACTACTTCCAATTGATATTGAGTTATAAGTCCTAGCCACTGTAATAAAGTGAGAAAAAAAAAAGACATAAGAGTCAGAAGAGAAGTAAAAGTGTTTTTATTTGCACACAGTATGATTGTGTACGTCGAAAATCCAAAGGAACCAGCCAAAAGCTGTTACTAATAACTAAATTTAGCATGGTCATAATATTGAAGTTCATAATCAAACTTATTTTATGTATACTAGCGATGAACAAATAGAAAATTAAAATAATTAACATTTATAATAGCCTTGGAAAACATTGTATAATAGTAGTAAGTTTAGTGAAAGGTTCAAGCAAGACCTCTACACTGTAAATTACAAAACAATGGGAGAAAGTGAAGAAAACCTAAGTAAATGCAGACATAGAGCATTTTTATGGGTTCAAAGACTTAATATTGTTATAATACCAATTTTCTTCAAATTCATCTTTAGATTAAAAGTCAGCTCATTCAAAACCCCAATAGATATTTTACCCTTATAAATTTATAAGAACATAAAGAATCTAGACTACCCCAACCAATCTTGTAAAAGAAAAATGAAATGGCAAACTTTACAGTATCTGTTTTTAAAGCTTACTATATTTAGTATAAAGCCATATTCACAAATACAGGGTGATTTGGGATACTTGTATATAAATAGAGTCAAAAAATATCTACATATACACAATTGATTATTGAACAAGGTACCAGGTGAAATACATACACATACCCACTAGAACTGTTAAAATAAAAATGATTGACAATACCAAATGTTGGTTAGGATGTGAGGCGAACAGACATCTAATACATTGAGCGTTGGAGTGTAAAATGGTACAGACATTTTTGAGAACTGTTTAGCATTTTTTAAAATAGGGCTAAACTTCTATCTACCCTATGACCTTAAAATTCCATTCTTAACCAAAAATACTTCCACAAGAATGTTCATAGCAGCTCTAGTCACAATAGCCTCAAATGGAAACAAGTCAAATGTCCTTCAGCAGGAGACTAGATCAGTAATATATGTTGTAATTATATAACAGAATACTATTTTTGACTAAAAAGGTACACAACATAGATGAATGTCAAAAGCATTTGGCTGAGAAATTATATCCTTTATGATTTCATTTATATGACATCAAGAGCAGGTGAAATTATTCTATGGTGATTTAAATCAGAAAGTTGTAGCCTGCAATGGGGAAATTGAAATGAGCAAGAGAACTTTCTGAAATGATGTAAATGTTTCAAATCTTGTTTTGGTGATAGTTATACAGTATATATGATTATCAAAATTCATCACTGAATTCTTAAGATCTAGGTATTTATTTAAATAAATTATACCTCAATTTTCAAAAACTTGTAGGAGGGTCTCCTGTTTGCTCTATTAAGTTTGTTTCTTCAGGTGTTAATTCTTGTAATTATTAATTTGGTGCTTTTATTTCATGGAGTTGGTTTTCTTGAAATCTTTCATGCTTTGTGGTTTGATATCATCTTTGTATCACAGTCTTTATTTACCTGTATGTACTCTGATTCTGTTTACTATCACCTGATTAATTGCAGGGCAATGATAAGACATGCTGTTGGTGGTATATACTAGCTGCTCATTTCTTAAGAATCTCATTTGAGATTCTCATCTCCCCATGACAGTAGTGATTCTGCACTGCCTCTTTGGCCGTCCACACAGTCAATGTTGCAGTCTTCCAAAGATATCTGTTGTTGCTGTGTGTGTCTGTGTTTCTGTGTGTGTTTATTTGTTGGGGGCAAAGAGCAATTGGTTGATCTTCTAAACTTCTTCAAATGTGTTTACACAACAATTCACCCTGATGGTTGCCTCAGCTCTCTGGGTGTGAAACAACCTTGAAGCTCCTTCTACCTTCTGTAGCAGTTTTCTTCATGCATATTTATTTCAACTGCTTTCCATGTGGTGCAGATTTCCTAAAATTTCTGGCTCAAATTAACTCCCTTATGCTTTTCCAGTGCTGTAATGAACTTAAAATTAAGGAAAATGGGTGTGTTTTCTGTCATTTGTGGAGATTTGGATTAGGACGTACAGACAAACACCTTTGCTCTATTTGCCATCTTGATCCAATTCCCCAAGTCACTTTTAATTAGCAGCTTTGTTGTTATTTTACATACTGATGTACCTTAATGACTCTCATCATTACATTTATGTGGCCCTGTATAATGGTCTATTGATCTGGCAGTGACCTGAACTCTTGCTATTTGTAAGGAAGATGTTTGACAAGTTCACAAAGGTAGACGATAAATTGATCTATACGGTACAGTTTGAAAAAGAGAAAATTACTTCAGCATGCTTGTGTTTGCAAGAAATGGGATTGATATTTCAGAATCTCTACCTGGAGATTCAACTCTACAGACAAACAACCCCAAAATGAGAATATAGAAGAGCCCTACTCAAAATCACCTAAAATCTTCCTAAGCAACCTGGCCCCTGACTATTTATCATTCTAATGTTGACTTAACACTTTAGGAGGCTGTGTCTATAAATGAAGGATGTGTTTGTGTACTAAAGTCAAGTGCTATTTGCTGAGTATACTATGACTTTGGTTTGACTTTTTGGCTGATAAAAGCAGATGGGCAAGGTTTTCTTTTATTGTTTGCTTTCACGTTGAAAACAAATACTGCCAAAAACAAGGATTGAAGTACCACAGTTCCCTCTCTGAGCTATTATTTCAAGGTGGTCCAAAACTCTTATCCAAACATTGGATACTACAAATTCATAGAAGCCAATAGTGAAAAGAGTATTTGGTAGTTCTATATCTTCCCACTGTACCCAGATTGTAATATCAAGAGCTGATAGGATACTGAATTCATGAAGGATGCTATTCTATTGACAGCTTTCCTTATTGCAGATCATGAAACTGAATGAAGCACAATTAGCAACTTAGGTTTATTTTTAAAAGAATATAGAAAACATTTAATGAAAATGTAAAGCCTTTACAATATAATTTAAAGTAAGTCTATACTTTGGTTATTATGATAAATTGGACTTAAAATCATTTTATCTAATAAAATTTTGGTACTATATTTATAGTTTCTACAAAGTAGTATAACAGACTTCTCTGACCTGATTAAACATGATTCATTGTAAAAAAAAGGTTAGAAATCCTATATTTCTACAATTCAGTGGTCAATACCTGATGCACTGTAGTATTCCTGCCTAGATATATTATGTTGTAAGATCATATACTCTTACTAATAGATTTTATTTTTATTTAATTTTTTTAAACATTTATTTATTTTTGAGAGACACAGAGCATGAGCAGGGGAGGGGCAGAGAGAGAGGGAGACACAGAATCTGAAGATTTCTCCAGGCTCCAAGCTGTCAGCACAGAGCCTGATGCGGGGTTTGAACTCACAAACCGCGAGATCATGACCTGAGCCGAAGTCTGACGCTTAACTGATTGAGCCACCCAGGCGCCCCAGATTTTATTTTTATTTAATATCATATATTTTAAAATATACTTAATAGCCCTGTAATGTGTATTAATATGAATAGACACTTGTCCCTTCTACTGGACAATTTTTTTCTTTTCTCTTAAAAAATCACAGTGCAACTAACATCTTTGCAAATGAATACATGGGGTATAGTCTGATTATCTCCTAAGGAGTTATTCAGAGAAGTAGAACGAACAGTTTAAAAAGGGGTTGTATAAATGATCTAGTTGTAGTTTCCATCTCTTAAATTATATCCAGGATTCTGCTGGCTATTTCTTTATTCCCTCATCAATCCTTAATGGCACTTCCCTAAAAGTTGAAGATGATCATTTTTCCTTCAGGGTTATATGAGTAGTTGTGCTCCCTTACTGGAACCTATCAACAAATTCCAAGATCCATTTGTATGATTTGAACATTATTTTCAGGCTCCTGAAAACTGTAATCAAGTTATTTCTAGAATTGTTGCTCGAATTTATACTCCCACCCGTGTTACTGTAACCATTATCAGATATGATTATTTCTTTAGAAGTTTTGATTATTGACATTTTTAAATGGCATCTGTGTAGTCTCATTTTAGTTCACATTTATTTGTTTATTAAAATTCACCAGCCATTTGTATTTCCACTTTTATGAAATATATATTTATGCCATTCATCCATTTATAATTTCAGTGGTTTATCTTTTATCTATATATAATTTAGATTAATTAAAAACATGTATAAATCGACATAGATCATTGCCCATTTGTTAAAAATGTTCTGTTTTGATATATTTTAAAAATTGGTTTTATATTGTTTTGTGAAATATATATATATATATATATATATATATATATACATATATATATATATGTAGTCAAATGCATAAGGAGCATTTAAAATTATTTAAAATTTTTAAGTTATTATTAAGGGATACCTGGGTGGCTCAGTTGGTTAAGTATCTGAATCTTGGTTTCGGCTCATATCCTGATCTCACAGTTAGTGGGTTCAAGCCCTGCATCAGGCTCTGTGCTAGTAGCACAGAGGCTGCTTGGGATTCTCTTTCCCTCTCTCTCTGCCCCATCCCTGATCACTCTCTGTCTCTCAAAATAAATAAATAAGCCCTTAAAAATATTATTAAAATATTTATTGTTGAAGTATATTTGGCATACAATGTTATATTAATTTTGGTGTATACATTATGCAAGGCTCACCAGAAGTATTACAATATTATTGACTGTATTTCTTATGCTTTACTTTTCATCCCCATGACTTACTTATTTTATAACTGGAAATTTGTACCTTTTAAAGCCCTTTATCACTTTAAACCACCCCCCCCCACACACACACACACACACCTCTGGCAGCCACCAATTCTCTATATTTTTGAGTCTGTTTCTGTTTCTGTTTCTGTTTGTTTTCTATTTTAGATTTCTCATATAAGTGAAAGCTTATGGTATTGGTCTTTCTCTGACTTATTTTACTTAGAATAATACCTTCTAGGTCTATCTATGTTGTCACAAATGGCAAGAGTTCATTCTTACTTATGGCTGGGTAATATTCCTTTATATGTTATATATCACGTCAGCTTTACCTATCCATCTTTTAATGAACACTTAGGTTGCTTCCATATGTTGGCTATTGTAAATAATGCTATAGGGGGACCTGGGTGGCTCAATCAGTTAAGCATCTGACTCTTGATTTTGGCTCAGGTTATGATCTCACAGTTTGTGGAATTGAGCCCCACATTGAGCTCTGTGCTGACAGCATGGAGCCTGCTTGGAACCCTCTCTCTCCCTCTCTCTCTGCCCCTCCCCTGCTCATGCTTTCTCTCTTTCTCAAAATAAATAAATAAACTTAAAAAAGTAATAATACTGCAATAAACATAGGGGTGAACATATCTTTTTTAATTAATATTTTCATTGCTTTTGAATAAATACTAAGTAGTAGAATTAATGGACCATATGGTATTTCTATTTTAATTTTTTTGAGAAATATCCTTAGTGTTTTCTAGTGTTTAACTAATTTGCATTTCTACCAACAGTTCATGAGGGTTCCTTTTTTTCATATCCTCACCACCACATGTTATTTATTGTCTTTTTGATATCAACCATTCTGACTAGTGTGAGGTGATATGTCATTGGGTTTTGATTTTCATTTCCCTGATGATTAGTGATGTGTTGAACATCTTTTCTTGTGTCTTCTGGCCATCTGTATGTCTTTGAAAAAATGTCTCTTCAGGTCTCTGCCCATTTTTAATAGGAATATTTGAGGGTTTAAGGTGTTGAGATGCATAAGTTCTTTATGTAGTTTGATATTAAACCCTTGTCATGTATATCATTTGCCAATATCTTCTCCCATTCAGTAGACTGTCTCATTCTTTTGTTGATGGTTTCCTTTGCTGTGCAAAAGCTGTTTCTTTTGGTGTACCACCGACAGTTTATATTCTCTTTTGTTTCTCTTGCCTGAGGAGAAATACTTAGAAAAATATTTATATAGTCTATGTCAAAGAAATTACTACATGTGTTTTCTCCTAGGAGTTTTGTGGTTTCGGATCTCACATTTAGGTCATGAGTTTGTTTTTTGTATGGTGTAAGCAAGTGGTACAGTTTCATTCTTTTGCATGTAGCTGTCCTGTTTTCCCAGCACTGTTTGTTGAAAAGACTGTTTTTATCCCATTGCATATTCTTGCCTCCTTTGTCATAGATTGACTATATAAGTGTGGGTTTATTTCCAGACTCCATTCTGTTCTATTGATCTAGGCATCTATTTTTGTGCCAATACTATACTGTTTTGATTACTATAGTTTCATAGTATATCTCGAAATCTGGGGTTGTGATACCTCCAGTTTTGTTGTTCTCAAGATGGCTTTAGCTATTTGGGGTCTTTTGTGGTTCCATACAAATTTTAGGATTATTTGTTATAGTTCTGAAAAATATTGTTGGTATTTTGATAGGGATTGCATTAAATCTGTAGATTTCTTTAGGTAATACACACATTTTAACCATATTGGTTCTTCCAATACATGAGCGTGGAATATCTTTCCATTTGTGTCACTTTCAATTTATTTAATCAATGCTTTATATAGTTTTCAGAGTACAGATCTTTCTCTCTTGGTAAAGTTATTTTCTAGGTATTTTATAGTTCTTGGTGAAATTGCAAATGGAATTATTTTTTTAATTTCTCTTTCTGCTACTTCATTATTAGTATATAGAAATGCAATGAATTTCTGTATATTGATTTTGTATTTTGTGACTCCCTAAATTCATTTATCAGTTATCATAGGTGTTTTGTTTTGTTTTGTTTTGTTTTGTTTTGTTTTGTTTTGGTGGAGGTTTTAAGATGTTCTGTATGTAGTATTATGCCATGTGCAAATAGTGAACGTTTTACATCTTTGTTATCAATTTGGATGCATTTTATTTCTTTTCCTTGTCTGATTGCTGGGACTGGGACTTCCAATATGTACGGAATAAAAATGGTGAGAATGGACGTTCTTTTTTTTGTTCCTGATCTTAGAGGAAACGCTCTCAGTTTTCCAGCATTGAGTATGATGTTAGCTGTGGGTTTTTCACATATGGCCTTTATTATGTTGTGGTATGTTCCATCTAAAACTAGTTTGTTGAGAATTTTTATCATGACTGGACATTGTGCTTTGTCAAATGGTTTTTCTATATCTATTGAAATGATCATATAGTTTTTAGCCTTTCTCTTATTTGTAATGCAACATGATTGATTTGTGAATATTGAACTAATATTTGTATCCCTGGAATAAATGCTCGTATCCCTGGAGTAAATCTATTTAATCATGATGAATTATTTCTTGTTAGTGTATTGTTGGATTTGTTTGCTCATATTTTGTTGAGGATTTTTTCATTTATGTTCATCAGAGACATTGCCTTGTAGTTTTGTTTGTAGTGTCCGGTCTGGGATTCAGGGTAATGCTGGCCTCATAGAATGAATTTGGAAGCTTCTTTTCCTCTATTTTTTGGGAATAGTTTGAGAAGAATAGATGTTAACTCTTATTTAAATGTTTGGTAGAATTTACTGTAAAGCCATCATCCTTACTTTTGTTTCTTAGGAGGGTTTTGATTATTGATTCAATTTTGTTACTAATAATGGGTCTGTTCAAATTTTCTATTTCTTCCTAATTCACGTTTGGAAAATTGTATGTTATAGGAATTTATTTACTTCTTCTAGGTTGTACAACTTGTTGGCATATGATCTTTCGTAGTATTCTTTTTTAGTCCTTTGTATTTCTGTGGTGTCAGTTATTTCTCCTCTTTTATTTCTGATTTTCCTTGAGTTCTCTCCTTTTTTTCTTGATGAATCTGGCCAAAGGTGTCAGTTTTGTTTCTCTTTTCAAACAGCTAGCTCTTGGTTTCATTGATTTTTTCTATTGTTTTTTAAGTCACTATTTCATTTATTTTCCATTTGAATCTTTAATATTATTTTTTCTTGTGCTGTCTTTGGCCTTTGTTCTTTTTATAGATCCTTCAGGTATAGGGTAGCTTGTTTAAGATTTTTCTTCTTTCCTGAGGTAGGTTGTATCACTATAAACTTCCTTCTTAGAGTTGTTTTTGATGTGTCCCAAAGTTTTTTTGGCCATTGTTCTTTCATTTTTATCTGTCTTCATGTAGTTTGTAACTTATTCTTTTATTTCTTCATTGGGACTCATTTGTTTTTTAGCAGCATGTTGTTTGCAACATGTTTTTTTTTCTAGTTATTTTTCTGTAATTGATTTGTAGTCTTACACCATTGTGTAGGAAAAGATGCTTGATATTATTTCAGTCCTTTTAAATTTATTGAGACTTGTTTGTGGCCTAACATGTGATCTATCCTGGAAAATATTCCCTGTACACTTGAAAAGAATATGTATTCTGCTATTTTGGGATGGCACGTTCTGTATGTATCTGTTAAGTTTATCTGGTCTAATCTGCCATTCAAAGTCACTATTTCCTTACTCATTTTTTTCTCAGCATGATCTATTGATAAGTGGGGCATTAGTGTCCCCAATTATTATTGTCTTGCTATCAATTTCTCCCTTTATGTCTGTTAATATTTTCCATATGTATTTAGGTGCTACTATATTGGGTGCACAGATATTTACAATTATTATATCCTCTTATGGAATTGATCCTTTTATAATTATGTAATGCTTTTCTTTGTCTCTTGATACAGTTATGGCTTTTAACCTATTTTTGGCTGATGTAAGTATTGCTACTGTAGCTTTTTCCCCCCACTTCTAATTGAATGGAATATCTTTATCCATCCCTTCACTTTCAGTCATCTGTATGTGTTTTTAGGTCTGTAGTGAGTACCTTGTAGGCAGTATATAGATGAGTCTTGTTCTTTAGTCCAATCAACTTATGTCTTTCGATTGGAGCATTTAGTCTATTTACATTTAAAGTAATTATTGACAGATATGGGCATATTGCCATTTTTGTTGTTATTATTATTATTATTATTTTAGTTGTTTTTGTGGTTCTCTGTTCCTTTGTTCTTTTCTTCTTCTCTTGCTCTCTTCCCTGTGATTGATAACTTCCATTAGTGTAATTATGGGATTCCTTTCTCTTTATTTTTTGTGTACCTATTTAGGTTTTTATCTGTGGTTATTATGAGTTTCATATGTAATATCCTAAATATGTAATAATCCATATTAACTTGATGGTCACCTAAGTTTGAACAAATCCTAACCGTATTACATTTTTACTCCCCCTTCCACATTTTATGTATATGGTTCATGTTTTAAATCTTTTTATTTTTTGTGTCTAGATTAATTTTTGTAAATATAATTGATTTTGTTACTTTTGTGTTTTAACTTCCATACTGGCTTTATAAATGATTAATTTACTGCTTACTCTATGTTTGCTTTACCTTGAAATTTTTCCTTTCAGATTTTCTTCTAGTTATGACATTTGTTTTTTGCTTAAAGAATTTCCTTCTACCTTTTTTTTTAAATACTGGTTTAGTGGCGATAAACTCCTTTAACTTTTGTCTGAAAAACTCTCTCCTTCAATTCTGAATGATAACTTTGTTGAGTAGAACATTCTTGGTTGTAGGTTTTTTCTTTTCAGCACTTTGAATGTACCATGCCATTCCCTTTTGGCCTGCAAAATTTCTTCTGAAAAGAAAGATCAGCTGATCTCCATATGTTGTTTTCTTTGCATGTAACTGTTTGCTCTCTCTTGCTTTTCAGATTCTTTCTTTTGATTTAATCTTTGACATTTGAATAATTATGTGTCTTTGTGTGGATGTCATTAGGTTCATCTTGTTTGGTACCTTCTGTTCTTCCTAGACCTAGCCTGGATGTCTGTTTCCTTCTCCAACTTGGGGAGATTTTTAGCCGTTGTTTCTCTAAATATGTTTTCTGCCTCTTTCTCTCTCTCTTCTCCTTCCAGAACCTCTATAATGCAATTATTAGTACACCTGATGTTGTTCTAGAGATCCTTTAACCTATCCTCATTTGTATTTTCTTAATATTTACTTGTTTATCTTGAGAGAGAGAGAGACAGACAGACAGACACCAAGGGAAGGGCAGAGAGAGAAGGGGAGTGAGAATCCCAAGCCCCAATGTGGAGCTTGATCTCAAGAACTGTGAGATCATGACTGGAGCTAAAATCAAGAATTGGACACTTAACCGACTAAGCCACCCAGGTACCCCATAACCTATCCTCATTTTTAAACTCCCTTTTTTTTGTTCTTCACCTTAGGTGCTTTCTTATATGCTCTCTTTGAGGTCACTGATCCATTCTTCTGCATCCTCTAATCTGCTCTTGATTCCCTCTAATGTATTTTCATTTCAGTTTTGTATCCTTCAATTTCAATTCGATTTTAAAAAATATTTTCTTTCTGTTGAAATTCTCACTGAATTTATCAGCTTTCTCCAGTCCAGTGAACATCTTTATGATCATTACTTGGAATTCTTTATCAGGTAGATTGCTTATCTCCATTTTGTTTAGTTCTTTTTTCTGAAGTTATGTCTTATTATTTCATTTGGAGTGTATTCCTCTCTTCATTTTGACTGACTTCCTATGTTTCTATGAATTAGAACAACTACTTCTCCTAGTCTTAAAGGAATGGCCTTATGTACGACAATTTCTGTGTAGACTGCTTGTGCCTGGTGGTTTGTCTGGCTGACTGGAGCTATAGCAGGCATTGGCAGGGTATTCTGGGGTGCTCTGCACCAGGGCTACCCTGGTGGGATGGCTGCAGATTATGCAGGCGTCGGCTTGATATGCCTTGGGGTACTTTGTTCCTGTGTTACCTTGGTGAGATGGCTGGAGCTATAGTGGGCATTGTCCTGGGAGTCCTGGTATGCATGCCATGCTGGAGTGCCTTGGTGGGACAGCTGGAGCTTGGGTAGGTGGAGGTGGTTACCTTGGGAGGATGGTTGCATCTGGTGTGCAGTAAGAACTTGGGGCTTCCTGAGGTGGCCACCTCGACAGGGTACCCATACCCTGATTCCATCTTCACTATCAGGTTGATGGAAGAGCATATACAATGGCCTCCACCCGCCCCTCCAAACCTGGAGAACATTATCGCAGTTCCTCTAGGGTTCTTTATTTTCTAGTTTGTTCTTATAAACCACGGCTTTTTTGTTTTCTGTGTCTCTGGGTAGCTGGGACTGGTGTGATCACGCAGGTAGGGTGCCTAGACCTTGCTTAGACCCTGCCTGGTTTATGCTATCAAGATTGAGTGGGAGCATAAATACTGGTGCTTGCCAGCCCCTCCAACTCCAAAGAGTTTTATACATCAGCTGCTATTTGGCAGACATTCAAATGCTGGTTCCTTTAAATTCTCATTGCCCTTTTAAACCACAGATCTTTTTTCTGCACCCCAGAGTGGAGGAATCTGCTCCCAGCTCCTCAGTACTGTCCACTCCCACTGCAGTTGCAGCTTGGGAAAGTGTTCCAGGAGTTTCTGGGTTTCTGTCTCCCTCACAGTTCTCTGTGTGGTCCCCCTATCTTTCATTGTGCCAAAGCTGTTCAGTCAACCCTCAGTTCTTCTCCTGGAGGAATGTTCTATATTTGGTGTAGGTTCAGTGTATCCATTGAGAAACTGAGATCAGGGTCTTCCTTCATTGCCATCTTGGACCCTGCCACTTTCTCCATTTAATTTTTAACCTAGTCTTTTGCATGGTGTAGATATTACTAATGTCAGTTAAGTGTTGTATGTTTTAGTAGAGTAAGTATGTTCAGTTGTGCAAATTTAATTTTTATTTCTAGGTTCTTCCTTCAAAGAATATCCTATTATACATTCTCTGTTATTTATAATTAACATTCTTCAAATACAATTTCAAAATATTTTACATGCAGTTATCATTAAGTAGTGATTAATGATCCACATGAAATTTTTAAAGACTTGGTAAGACTCTTTTCTTCTCCTTTAGCTTCTACCCTTAGAATTGTTTAATGTCAAAAGATAGGCTATCCCAGATCGGTTTTGTCTTAGGATTCCCGAATCTAAGCTGTGTGATTTGAAGTTACCAGAGTAGGTTCATCAAAAAGTTTGATGACTTGGAATTCTAGGTGCTGAGTTGTTTTTTGCCCAAAGTGGATAGGAAGCTATCCGTTTTCCATTTCAAGCAAAGTGCAGCACAGTTGTGCCCCTGGATCCATCATCAAACACAGCTCAAATTTCAGCTTTAGCTTATCTAAATATAGGCTTACTGTGAGTGACAAGATCCTGGTAAATGGCATTCTCTGCCATCCTCTTTGATATTGTTTCTAGTAGGATGACTCATGGCTCTGCTTTGCCCTAGAAAAAGTTTCATTACACTAGAGAGTTTTCATTGAGTAAAAGCATCATTGACAGTTCAGCTGCCACCCTGACAACCTGGACTGCTACTCTGCTGTCTGGAGATCAAACAGTATTTACTTTTTTAACACTGACCATCTATCTGAAGGGAATTTCAACTGCATTTCTGTACAGTCTAATGCTGTCAGGTGAAAAGACAATTGAAAGTTCACAAATATAGATACAGATACCTTGGTTTCTTGGTGGGACCCCATAAAACTCTCAATGTTAAAACACTTGGATATTTTGTTGTGCCATGAATTTTTTCAAGAATACAAAAAAGTTTACTTATTTTGATTAGATATTTTATTCAGTTAACAAAAGCATATAAAAACATAGGTTTAATAGGAAACCTTTTTGTATACTTGGAAATGTAATTACAACACCTTGAGGCATGGGTTTCATTAAGGAAACAATGTTCTTTGGTTCCATTGGTGGCTACTCTTTGAATGAATGGCCTATACCATCAAGCCACTAAATTTGAGTACTTCGTTTCTCATTCAAAAAATTACCCAGTGGCTAGAAATGGACATGATATATCAGTTTAGCCTTTGGTGCAGGTGTCTGTTGTAATGTGATCTTTCTTTGTCTTGAGGGACTTTGACATCCTCATTTCCCATTTGGAGCATCATGCAATTTGAATGTACACTAAGCTGAAAAGTGATTCCAGTGAGGAAGATTATATTTCTCCTTAGCATGTTTACAGAGCAGTCAGAATGCTTTTCTCCCAACAGATGTGGAACACAGGAGGCTTCTTGTTGATTCGTTTTATGATTGTGAGGCTAATACTACCTCACTGACTCCCTTTTGTATTTTCATGGATGGGAAGACGTTCAGGAAGCAAGTTAAAAAACATATAAATCCTTCAGTAAGAAAACTGTCCTCTCCTATAATCTGTCTTGATTGTTACTCCCTCATCAGTGCCTCACTTTATGTCCCAGAGTTCTTGGAGGATTAGTTGCTCTCACTTTTGAAAACCAGAGATATGGGAGAAATCATGTTTGAAATTTTATTATTACCTTTACCTTTTGCAAATTGGGTCAAATGGGCAGGAAGAACTGTGAAGATCAGCATTTGTTTTATAAGGGCACACAGTGGTTCATGATTATTTAGACCTGTGCTATGAGGTCAGTCTTCTCCAGGTGTTTAAAGTGTTGCCCTTAGATACTCATTCAGTCCATTAGAAATCTGGACCAACAGCCCTAGCCCTCTTCCTGAATGGGTGAAGGAGCCAATTCAGAGGTTGAAAAGTTGGTCGGTTGAGAGTTTAACCCTGCCCAAAGCTGGAATCCAGTTGCCCTGGGTTTCCTTAGGAACCCACAAGGCTACTGACTTTTTAGTCTCCTCTCTCTGACCTCATTAGACTTTGGTAACTCCTAGGCAGTTTTGCCTTCATGGTCCCTTCTTCCACAAAAAAACATATTAATAATTTGTTGCACACTGTATTGGTATAAATACAAATATAATCCAGGTTTAATTCATTAATGTGAATTTATTATTATGTCCATTTTTTCTTCTAATTTAAAACAAATTAAAATGAAAAAAATTTTAGGAGCCCATAAAAGTATTATGAGCCCCAGACACTGTGCCTAGTGAATAAGTATGCCCTGCCCTCATATTTTTGACCAAATACATTTTCCTTTGTTCTCTCATTTGAACTGTAACTCTTTCTACTGTCAAGCCCAGACCCTGCTCAAACCCTGCAAAGTATTTTGTGTGGGCTTCTATTAAGACTATCAGCTGCCAAGTGGTGATGTATTTTACTGAGAAAGATGACCCACAATCATGGCTCTGCTATCTAATTCCAAGCGCTGTAACTTGCTAAGAACCTCCAATGCCTCAGTCAGTCCTTGAATCTGACCCACTTGGATACTGACACAGGCCTGGAATATACTTGTGTTATATCAGCTCTGTTATTTGTGCCATCAGATTATTTTCCAATAAGGCCAACCCATAGACAGTCTCTTTTGAGTCTGATTTTCTTCCTTCCCTCTGTCTTTCAGTGGCATTGCAAAATGCCTTAGTCCACTAGTTACTCTCTGACTGCTGGCAAGATGATGCAGGCAAAAAAAGAAATAAATAAAATAAAATAAATAAAGGTAGGCTATTATGAGCAAATTCTGTATTATAGAAAACAATTTTATATTTCTTTGTGGCAATGCAAACCTGAGTTAGAGCTCTGGGTTTCACTATACTATTCCTCCTACTTTCCTTTCTATTTAGCTTCCTGAAGAATTGTTTATTTCACCTATGACCTCTTTTGTTCATGCGATGAATTTAGTAAACACTTGTTCAAGGCCGCCTTTGTGCCAGGAGCTTTGCCATGGACTTCCTTATTGCCTATGGATTTCAAGAGCAGGTACTCTGGAATTTTGGTTTTAAAATTAGAGTTCAATTATTGGTTTCTGTTGTGTTGTTGGGTCTTTTAATTTTGAAAATAATACATGCTTTTGGGGAAAAAAACACTCAAATAATAGCTAAGTATAAGAATGCAGAGAGACAGTTTTGGATGTCTAATTCCCCTAGTTATATTTCTCAAAGGCAATGGCCTTCATCTTCTTTCTTGTCCTTTTCTCTGGCTTTCAAAACTTTGGATTTCTCCTTCACTCTGAAGCATTTTTTATCCTTCAGCTATTATTAAACTACTTTTAACATTTTCTTAATTTTTTACTTCCCTTTCAAAGGGTTTTTCCTATCACTTCTTCTGACCCTCAAATTTTGTTCTTGAGATTTTTTCTAGTTCATACTTCTAATTTACTTGTTTGTTTCTAATTTGGTTCTTTTCATGTGTCTTCAAGCTTAAGGACATGAGCAGTTATGCTTATAAATATGCTGTCTCTACTGTCTTGGAAAGAGCTTTTTTAAATTCATCTGTGTATATCTCCATTTTACAAATCTAAGATCTCTAGGACCCTAATGGTGTGTCTCTGCATTTCAAAATATGTGTTTATCAACCTTTATCCAAAGATCTCAAATATATGACATCTTTTTGCCATGTAATTTGCAGGCAGATGTCCATTTGGCAGCTGGGGGTTCGTTCATTCATTCATTCATTCATTCAGTGATTCATTTTGTAATTTCACGTTTTTATTTAAATTCCAGTTAGTTAACCTATAGTACAATATTAGCTTCAGGTATAGAATTTAGTGATTCACCACTTACATAGAGCACCCAGTGCTCATCACAACAAGTGCCCTCCTTAATACCCATCACCCATTTAACTGATCCCCACCTACCACTCCTCCAGCAGCCCTCAGTTTGTTCTCTATAGTTAAGAGTCTGTTTTACGGTTTGCTGCTCTCTTTTCCCCACTATGTTCATCTGCTGTGTTTCTTAAGTTCCACATATGAATGAAATCATATTGTATGTGTCTCTCTCTGACTTATTTCATTTAGCATAATACTCTCTAGCTCCATCCACATCGTTGCAAATGGCCAGATTTCATTGTTTCTATTTTATGGCTGAGTAATACTCCATATAAATATAAATAGATACATATATATACATATGCACACACATATTTGTATATACACACACACGTACACACACACACACACACACACATACACATACACATACACACCACATCTTCTTTATCTATTCATCAGTTGATGGATTTTTGGTCCCTTTCCATAGTTTGGCTATTGTTGATAATACTGCTATAAACATCAGGGTACATGTGCCCCTTCACATCTTTATTTTTGTATCCTTTGGGTAAATACCTAGTAGTGCAATTGCAGGATGGTAGGATAGTTCTATTTTTAACTTTTTGAGGCACCTCCATACTGTTTTCCAGAGTGGCTGCAGCAGTATGCATTCCATTTTATATGTTGTAGGTGCTGATGTCTTCCATTTGCCCTTGCAGACATACTCTCTCTTCATCTTTTTTCACACTGCCCTTGCCCCAGGAGGCAAGGACTATAGCAAAAAGCTTTCTTCCCTGTTAGCTTACAATTGGGTTTAGCCAATGGGGAGCCCCAGGAAGTTGGAGAGAAGGGGAAATGTGAGGTTGGTATATTTATTCTCCAGCATCTTCTCTGCCATGTTGCTATGGGCTGACCATGTTGCTTTGTTGAAGTATACAGCTCCTGCCATGAAGGTTCCCTCGAAGGTTCTAGTAACTGATTCTTTCCTTTTTCCTTCTGGTCTGAGATTTGTAAGCATGGGTGTAAACCTTGAGATATTTCATCTCCCTTGTTGCTTTTCCTAAGCTCTTCCCACACTATAATAAATAACTACTTTCTTAATTTCTCCTTAATTATGCAGTTTGAGTGTGCCATTTTTGTTTCTGCCAGGGCCTTAATTTGTGTTTTTAAAATCTATTGGAGGTATTCAGAGGATATTCTTTAGGTTTTCCTTTCTTTTACAACATAGATTTTGTTTGCTGTTTGTTTTAAATTCTCTAACTATAATTGTTATCATGGTCTGCCTGCTGAATTCTCTGCCATGAACAGCATTCCGGGGATGATGGTGATGTTGGCGGTGAAAGGAAGATTTTTAATTCTCTGTTTACTTCAGAACATCTTTTCCTTGCTGGGATCTGAGATGAAAACAGCTCTCCCATTGCAAACTTCCATAACATTTCCCATGTAACATCACTAAATATCCTTCTGCAAGACGATCTCAGGATAAAACTATTTCACCACCTCATACCCAGTACAGAAACAGCTAAAATAGCATCTTGACTTAGGTAAGCCTAGTATGACATGGATGCTGACCATCTGCTCCCCATTCACCAACTGTAATAAAGCAATTATCTCCCTCTTTCCATATAATTTAGGGGTGAGAGGAGACACTAGCATCTCCTCCCATTTACATGGAGAAATATGTCCCATTTTGGATTTGTTAGTTAACAGCAGGGACAATTTTGCACATTAAAGTTTTCTAGCAAAAACTCTCTAATTTGTACAATATTTAAATGCTTCTTCTGACATATCTCATGATTTTTTAAGTCACTGTTTGTCTTTTGCATTTTAAATCAGATTCAATTATGAAAATACCTTTTCTTTTCCATGAATATCAGAAGCCGCTACTAACTACTTGTTTGGAGAGAAATTTGAAACAGATTCTACTTATATATTTATTTATATTATACATTACATTTATATATTTGATATGTGTTCTATTTATATTATATTTATGTACTTACATAGAATATGCTCTATTTTTTTATTTTAATTTTTTGTTAAGGTATAATTGATGTATAACATACTAGTTCCAGGTATACAGCATAATGATTTGATATTTGTATACATTGTGAAATGATCACCACAATAAGTGTAGTTACCATCTGTAACCATAGAAAGTTATAAAAAAAATTTTTTTCTTGCCATGAGAACTTTTAAGATTTATTCTTTATAGCAATTTTCGAATGTGCAATAGAATATGATTGACTGAAGTCAGCATGCTGTACATTATATCCCTATGTCGTCTTTATTTTATAACTGGAAATTTGTACCTCTTGATGCCCTTTACCTATTTTTCCCACATTCCCAACCTCTGTCTCCTTTTGGCAACCACCAATCTATTCTCTGAACATATCAGTTTCATTTTGTTTGTTCATTTGTATTTTATATTCCAGATAAAAGTGAAATTATATACTATTTATCTTTCTCCGTCTGACTTATTTCATTTAACACAATACCCTCAAGGTCCATCCATGTTGTCACAAAGGGCAAGATTTCATTCTGTTTTATGGCTAGGTAGTATTCCATTATATATATATGATAATATATATATATATGTATATATATAAAATATATCTCACATCTTCTTTATCCATTCATCAATCAGTGAACATTTAGGTCGTTAGGTTGTTTCTGTATCTTGGCTATTATAAATAATGCTACAGTGAAGATATAGGGTCATAGATCTTCTCAAATTTATTTTTTATTTTCTTTGGATAAATTCCCAGAAGTGGAATTGCTGGATCATATGATAGTTTTAGTTTTAATTTTTTGAGGAACCTCCATACTGTTTTCCACAGTGGCTGTACCAATTTACATTCCCACCAAGAATGCACTAGCATTCCCTAACATACAATATAGTTTATGTATTCTCTTCAGGTTTAGCTTAGTTATTAATTTGAGCCTTCTCATAAAATGTATTAGCAAAATCATTGATCAGCCATCAGGTTTCTCGATGGAAGGTTTATGGCTGGTGAAAAATTTGTTTTCATGTTCAAGAGACCTCCACACGTCCCTGCAGCCCTTATAGTGATTTCATACATAAATGGGATAACCTTTACTTGATAAGAATATTTCATTAGTCTGAACATATCTCACCTTGATCTTGTCAAATAATTGAAGTATTAATTCCTTTCCTTAGATCCTTCAATCATGGACAAAGGAATAGTCAATAAATTCTGTGATTTGGAGGAATGCAAGGAAAGGAATTTTTAATGCTTTGTGGCATGCAAAGCAGTGTTGTCTTTCTGACTGCCATGGCCTTTTAGTCCTATGACATTTGGAAGTGAGCTTTAGGCACTATAGGGCATTGATATTTAGTGAGATAATTTCCAAATCAGTGTTATTTCTTTAGATCAGTGGATCATAAACTGTGGCCCATGGGCCAAATCCTGCCTGTTTTTGTATGACCTGTGGGCTAAGAATGGTTATATGTTTGTTAAATCAAATGAAAAATTGATTTTCTAACATGTGAAACTGATAGGAAATTCAAATTTCAGTGTCCATAAATAAATTTTTTTTTGGAACACAAACCACATTCATCCATTACATGTCCGTAACTGCTTTCACAATGTAATGGCAGGATTGAGTAGTTGAAGCAGAGACTGCAAAGTGTAAAAATCTCTAGCCCTTTACAGAAAAGTTTGCCGACCTTGATTTAGGTAACCAAATGTAGTTTTTCTTTTCCTAAAATAAAAATCTAACTGAAAATCTCTTGGTAGCTATTGAATCAATGATTTTCAAATCATCATACCTTGTGTAAGGTTTTTACCATTAGTTTTATAAAGGATAAGAGGCATGCCAGCATTACTCCCACAGCAAGAGCCATACTTGGGAAGATGATAGAATCACATGAAATTATTTAGAAATCATTCTGTTGTTCAATTATCAAATATGGCATATGGCACGGGACCTTATATTTGACAGATAATATTTGACAGATAATCTTCAAAACTTTTATTCACCTCAATGTGGAACAAGAGCAAGATAGGGTGCTAAGCCACTTTGTCTCATATTTAATCTCACCACATGTCTTATGAAGTAATCACAACTGTGAAATAAACACCACTACCCCACATGCCCACTTTGTGTATAAAAGACACATCTGTGAATATAGTATCAATACATTTTCCTCATCTTTATACTCAAAATGGGCCCCAGCAAGTATGAGAACAGGTGTTTCAATTATGGTCTTATCCAGGACTCTTGATTCTTGATGGACAATTGCACATAATATCTTTATTTGGTTTTTTTTCCCCCTTGCAATCTAGTTCCCAGCAGGAAATTTACTGAGCTGCCAACTTAAGATCATCTAATTGACTCAGAAAGAATCTGAATGAGTTTCTAAATATCCAACTGAAATCAATTGTGACTCTCTTTATTTTAGGCCCCAGGCAGATTGAAATTGAGACAATAAATGGAAGCACCTCATTTTGAAAGAATGAAAGTTGGCAGCTTCACAGCAAGCACCACATACATACACTCACGTACACCCATGCATATACACACACACGGACACACTTATACACACATTTGCAAGTTTTATATTCAGAAAGAATGCATGACTGGATATATGTTTGGCATTTTAAAATCTCCGGCTTTCTAAAATACATGATTTCAAAAATCTAGAAAGCATTTCATTCAGTAGAAGGAAATATTGAGGAATGTTGGCCGTAGTGGCAGGCTATGACTAAATATTTATGTAAAGACTAAATAATTATGTAAAGACTTTTGTGCTCTCTGGTTATACCAAAAGTCTTAAGACTCTAATTTTTTTTGTACTCTATTTTCCATTTTACTCAGGGAAAATGTTTTCCCAAGTTCATCTATTCGTATACATTGTATGTTTAAATGTTTTCATTAAATTCCAATTAGTGTGAAATAGAAACAACAAGACTTTCAAACAGCATTGTTATGGGTTTAGTAGCCCATCTGCCATTCTCTCCTCTTTTCCTAACAGAGAAGGAATGATTGTGAGAATAAACGGAGGATTTAACATCATCCCTCAATGCTAGAATTTTAAGTCCCTGAACTTTCAGGGAGGAGACCCGAGTATTCAGTTTTTACTGTGGTTTGTAATGATGATCACTATTAGAAACTGTGATGAGAGGTGAAGCATTACAGCACAAATTCTAGTGAACTTTCAGTAATTACACAAACGTACAACATAAGCTACTGTTTTCACAAGAAGGTTTAGTGGTGGGACGCAAAAGTCTGGTGCTGGGCAGAGAGAGATGTTTCATTTCAGATTCTTAAAAGGAAGCTCTTTTTTCCAGCGATGAAGCTCAACAAGCCCTCTCCCTATCCCTCTAAGAGGAAGAGAGGAGTGCTGAAGAATTCCAAGCATACAAACACAACAGTCTGATTATACAGAGAAAAGCCATTTCTGACTCAGCTAGGAAGGCAGAAGCCAGCATTTTGCAAATCACATTGGAGGGAGGAACATCATTAGGGAAAATTTCAAAAAAAGCTTGGACAGAGTTTTTTTTTCCCAAGCCCGGTTTATGCCCTTAGACCAATAAAAACCAAATAGAATGTAGAACTGTGGAAACCACACTAGACAAGAGCACACTGGTTAAGGATTATTTTTAGTTGCTTCTCACTGGAAGTTGATACTATACAATTGCATAATTTTCATAGTTGTGTGTGATTATACTAAGCTAAATGCATTCAAAACAATTTTTTAGAAGATGAAGATACTTAAATACTAAAAATTATTCATTAATAATTGATAATAACTATTAAGATGATATTTAATCTTGATACTCAGTCTCATATGAAGAATATGAGAATATATGTAACATTCTTTCCCATTGTCTTCAAATTACTGCACAGATATTGATATTGTAGGTGGTAAAAAAAAATCAAACAAAACACACATGTATTTAAAAGAGGATACTGGTAACCTGAATATCTTTTTTCATATAAGCAGGACCTCAGGAGAAGGCAGCATAGTAGGGCAGCGGACATTTAGGCCCTATAGTCAGGCAGGGTTCCAAACCTGGTTCTTCATTATCCATCACCCTAAGCAAGATATTTGGCACTCCCAGATATTATTTCCTTGTCTTTTGCAATGGATGTATTGATTTGCCAGGACTGCCATAACTAACATGCCATAACTACCATGATCTGGGTGGTTTAAAACAACGGAAATTTATTGTCTCTGTTCTGGCGGCTAGAAGTCCAAAATCAAGGTGTCAACAGGTGGGTTCTTCCTGAGGGCTCTGGGGGATAATCTGTCCCACGCATCTTTCCGAGCTTCTGGTGAGGACTGGTAATTGTTGGCATTCTTGGCCTGCAGATGCAGCACTCCAATCTATGCCTCTGTCTTACCATGGCATTTGCCTTGTGTATATGTTTAAATCTCCCTCTTTTTATAAGGACACTAGCTTTGTTGGACTAAGGTCCACCCTAAAGACCTAACTTTAATCTCATTACCTTTGCTATGTCTCTATTTCCAAATAAGTTCACAATCACAAGTATGGAGGTTAGGACTTCAGTGTATATTTTGATGGACACAATTCAAACATAATAGTGGATAATAATCAAATACCTTCCTCACAGCAGTAAGGGAAGGATTAAATAAATTAATGATGCAAAGACCACTGAGCACAGGTTTGTGTCCATGGAAAAAACAGTTTATGAGCTCCCCAAATCCATAATCTATGGCTTTATATATTAGGCTCTGGGGTTTGTCCACACCATAGCTCTGCTATCAAAGCTCAACTCCACTTGTTATCTTGGCAAATTATTATTATCATTATCACAAACATGACTTATAACATCACTTCTTCTGCTTGAGTGTGCTCAACTTTTTGCAAAGCTTGATGCTCTTTGTGAACTTTCTCTCTGTTCTAACTATTCAAAGTTCTGCTTGCAAGTGACATCGAGTTGGTATGAACTGGAAATCTGAGTGGCTGTGTGAACACAAAGACAGATGGCAGGATCCCCACTGGAATGTGTGGCCAGCACATGACTGCTATTTGTTTTCACTCTCTAGTAGTCAGCAGGCATACTGCAATTGATTTACTTTAACTTTTCAGGGTTATGGGGCAGTGAATAGCAGGGGTTACGGGGACAGGCTAATTTTTAAAAAGGAAGCAAAGAATCTTATTTCTTGGGAACGGGATATATGAGGCAATCTCCCTAGTGAATAAGTAGACATATATTTTAAATGTTTGTTTATTTTTGAGAGAAAGAGAGAGAGAGAGAGAGAGAGGGAGAGACAGAGAGAGAGGGAGACTCAGAATCCGAAGCACCTCCAGGCTCTGAACTATCAGCACAGAGCCTGACACGGGGCTCGAACTCACAAACCATGAGATCATGACCTGAGCCGAAGTTGGTCGCTTAACTGACTGAGTCACCCATGTGCCCCAAAGTAGACATATTTTAATTTTCAAGATAGACTTGGAGCTAAACTTCTGTTCCCATATAATTCTGACTTATTTAACTTTTTCAATGCTTTCCTCTCATCTTCAGGCTAATTTCTAAGTTTCTTAGCATCCTTTGCAATCTAGTTCACAATCTGGCTCCTGAAACTTTTTCGGAATCATCCTGCAATTTCTTGACTCTCATATTACCAACTTTCTTGTATTCCTGAAACATGTACAATTTTCCTGTAACAAAATTTCTACAAGCAAAATTCAGTTTGCAAGTTCGAGCCCCGTATCAGGCTCTGTGCTGACAGCTCAGAGCCTGGAGCCTGCAGTGGATTCTGTGTCTCCCTCTCTCTCTGCCTCTCCCCCACTCATATTCTCTCTCTCTCTCTCTCTCTCTCTCTCAAAAAATAAACATTAAAAAATAGAATAAAAATAAAAAATAGGAGAAATGAGCATTTAACAGTGGATCAGGCAATTAAAACTTGTAAATATGATACAATTTTATCAGATTTTGTGATGTTGGCGGTATTTATCCTCCTTTTTACATCTGTAGTTATAATTACTCATTCTATATCTAATTTTTATTAATAAATTTTTATTATTAGTTTTGAAGAGGGCCTCCTAAATTATATAAGCCCAATAAAACCTAAGTTCACTCCTGAGTTGCCTATCCTGCCATCTTTGCCTACACATTCTTACATCATTTGCTAGGTAATATTGTCCATTCCCATAATTTTAAAAACTATTTATATACACACTTGCTCATTGATTTGGTTGATTTTGATCATGAAAGAGCTGGGAACCTGGAATATTTTTAAATTACCTTTTTAATTGTTATTAATTTTTTAAATGTTTATTTTTGAGAGAGACAGAATGAGATTGAGTAGGGGAGGGGCAGAGAGAGGGGGACAGAAGGATCTGAAGCGAGCTCTATGCTGACAGCAGTGAGTCCAATATGGGGCTTGCACTCATGAACCACGAGATCATGACCTGAGCTGAAGCTGGATGCTCAACTGACTGAGCCACGCAGGTGCCCTAATTTTTAAATAATAAAAATAATTCCATTATTTTTTTGAAGGGAAGAATTATTTTTAGTTGGCTTGAATGTTTACTTATTCGTATATAAATGTCTGGATATATATACATCTGTATCTCTGTGTCTATATCTATATCCACACTCACACATGTATACACACATATATTATCTATACATCCGCGTGTGTGAGTGTGTGTGTGTGTGTGTATGTATATGTTTGTGTATATATATATGTATATATATATATACACACACACACACATTAGATACACATATAAATATTTGGGTATAAATAAACACACATACACAAACATATAAAATATAAAAATAGAAGTTTAAATATAAAAATGGGATCATATATAGGATTCTAATTGTTTTAGAAATATATATAACATATTGTCGACATTTTTCCATTTCAGGCAATACAGACCTGATTCATTCTTGTTGATGACAGCAATTTTTAACGGGTAGAACCATTTTATATTATTGGAATGGGTAATGGATATCTCTCCCTCAGAGCCCTATCAAGACAGATAATTACCAGTGACCTCATCCATATGCCACTGCAAGCATATACTTTAATGTGGGATTTAATATGTGGCAAGGGAGGAAAAACAGGAAACTGAGGGTTGATTTGTTAACTAAAGAATCTTAAAAACAGTGGAGTGAACAAGTTTTTCTGTCTGATTTGTGGTTAATTTGGCACTTGACTTTTATTGAAGGATAACATGGATGTAGCCTTGAGGACAATATTTGTCTTGTTTCTAAGGCTAGCAGAATAGCCTATGAATTCCCGTTCCAATTTGAAGTATAACCCTTAGAAAATGATCCAACCTCTTTACTCCCCCTCCTGTCTTTTTCTCCACATTTTTAAATTACACAGTAGTAGGATCCTAAAGAGTACAATTAAATACGTTATTTCAGGGCTTATGATGATTTGAGAAATAAACAGTTCTTTTGTTTTTATATGTTTAACTAAATTAGATGAGTGCAACCTGCCAACCCCTTTAGCATGTGAATTTTAAGATGAGGCAGCAATTCTGGGGGAAAGGAAGTTTCAGAGGCAGGTGTAGAGACATGGAAGTGGGCTGGAACTGACTGAAAGAAGACAGATTTATTGGCAGGTTGGGAAGAGTCTGGAACACTTGGAAGAGGTTACCGATATTCTTGAGAGAGAAGAGGGACTCCAATTAGTAGCATAGATACACTTTGAATACATTCCAAAGGTTTGCTGTACTGATTCAGAGTTATCAACGGCTTTAATTTGTATGCATACATGTATGCATTATTTATTTCAGTTAATTATGGTATCAGTTCCTTTAAGACTTTGGTTCTTATATATACCCTACCATTGTAGCATTTTTTTCTCTTATAGCCCAGAGAAAAGCAATTATTTTAGGTCAGTACATATCATCCATAAGTAGTAGGCTTACCATCAACTTGGCCTTTGATGCACATTTGTAGATGAATGGGAGGGATGCATGTATGGGAGGTTTAGAAGAGGTTATTAACTATGAATGGGAGATGGTTGGATTTGCCACAGAATAAAACACCCCTCATAGATAGGAAGCAAATGTGAGAAGGAATTAAAGTGTATAAGCAGATAATAATTGATACTTTGTAGAGTGTAAAAATGTGTGCATCACTATATATCTGAATATCTTTTACCTCTTGTACATGCTTGTGTATCTGTCTGCACATGATTATATGTCTATGGTGTTTTTACATATTTATGTGAAGAACAAGTGTGTTCATCCAAGTGAATTCTGAGGCTTCCTCTAGGTCTGGAATTCTATAACTGTGATTCTACATTTTTATTAGTGTTCATATATATGTCAGTGTATATCTGGTATAAATGTATTCTGTGTCTTTATTTGTTGTACTGTATATGCATGGTTGCACTGCAAGTTAGGGGAAAGAAGTCTCTCCCTCACTCTATGACTTAGTTGGAGTCAGGAAAATGAACGTCTGACTTGCTTTCTTGCTTCTGGCCATGATTGGAACTGTCAAAACTTGGGAATTGCCATGCAGTGAATCAAAGTTGATAGCAACTGTGATGGGTTTTTCTATGTGTCAATTTGTGTGGGCCACAAGGTGCCCAGATATTGGGTAAAAGATTATTCTGGATATGTCTGAGGGTGTTTGGGAATTATATTAACATTTCAGTCGGTAGACTAGTAAAGCAGATTGTCCTCCCCATTGTGGTAAACCTTCATTTAATCACTTGAAAGCCTGAATAGGACAAAATCTGACCATCCCATGACCCAGAGCCAACTCTGCCTGCCTGATTGTTTAAGCTGGGGCATCCACATTGTTCTTGCCCTGCTTTCAGACTCAAACTGAAACATCAGCTCTTCTTGGATCTCTGAGACTGCTAGCTTTAGAACTGGAGCTACCTCACGGGCTCTCTTGGGTCTCCAACTTGCTGACTGCAGATCTTGGTACTTTTCAGCCTCCTTAATCACGTGAACCAGTTCCTTATTTTATCTATCTATCTATCTATATACACACACATATGTATATATATTATATATTAATATATATATAATAATTATAATTACTGTATATATTAGTATATAATATATATTATATTATACTTATAATTATGTTATATATAAATATATTATTATAATCATATATTATATATTACATTATTATAATTATAATATATAATATAATATATATACATTATTAACACATTAATAAAATATAATATATAACAATATAGTAATATGTAATATATAACATAATATAATATTTAATATATATTTGTATTTAATATTTATGTAAGATATAAATTATATTTTTATGCTATATATAAAATATATGTAAATATAAAACATGTATTATATAATAAATAATAAATACAATATATAATACAATGTAATAATATATATATATATATATATATATATATATATATATCTATCTATCTATCTCCTATTGGTTATGTTGGAAAACTGAGTAATAAAGCACCCAAAAACTCTGTCAGGATGTGGTATGCTTCTGGAAACCTGCTTAGTGATGGGGCTTTGGGAGTGACATTGGGGAAGCCTCAACAGAGGAAAGGAGGAGATCTGAGTGATTCACAACTCCCTCCCACTTCTCTCAGCTGGCATTAGTTAAAGAAAAGAGACAATTCAAATCAGGATTATAGTAGTGTGGACTTGCCTAAAATATGTGTAATGACCTTTCAAACATATGTGAAGAATAGCCCCTAAAATTCTTACACCTAAACATGGCCCATTCAGGAATGAATTATTATGTACCTTGGATAGTCCCTTCTCTTTCTATTTATCCCTCAACTTCACCCTGAAATACAGCTAATTTATTTAAGCCTCTTGTGGTTTTGACATTTCTAAATAATTCAAGTGTAAAATGGCTAGAAATGGGAATAAATTGAGATATTTCTCGGGTCTTATAGAAAGTATTTCTTGGTCAATTTCTAATTTGTTTTGACTTACATAACATGTTCCAAGGCAGATTTTTCAATCTCATGAAATAATATGGGACAAAATGAGATGAGATGTGTCAGTCCTTCTACCTCCTCTCCTATCATGTTTTCTTGTATTTAAACTGCATAAAAGAATGTCAAACTGAAAGCTACAACCCATTCTTGAAGAAACATTGATCCTTTACCAGGACTCCATGACCTGTTTCTGGACTCTTCTAGCCAGGGATTCTTTGGGATTGTGATAAACCACATAGCATTTGCAGAAAAGAAACTGTAATCTGATTATTAAAAGGTGGTTAAATTTAATTCAACACTCAATACCTCTGAGCTTGAAACAGAATTCCTTGGAGGTTCCTTCTGTGACTACATGGCCCAGATCTAGACTAGCACCATTTGTTTCAATGATTTCTTTCTCACTTAAGAATGATCTCTCATGGGGCCTCTGGCTGGCTCATGGGGCAACTGTCTGGCTCAGTCCATAGAGCACATGACTCGATCTCGGGGTCATGACTTTGAGCCCCATGTTGGGCATAGAGATTGCTTAAAAATAAAATATTTAAAAAAATGATCTCTTGTGCTGGATATAGGAGACAGCATCTTCCAATGCTTGAGTATTTCATTTTTAATTGTTGGTCTTATTTTTTTATGCCTTATTTAATTTTTTTAGATCTTCCTTATATTTTTATTTTATTATTATTTTTCATTTTAATTCCAGTATAGTTAACATCCAGTGTTATAATAGTTTCAGGTATACAATATAGTGATTTAAAAATTCCATACATTAATTAGTGCTTATCATAATAACTGTAATCTTAATCCCCTTTCATATCTCACCCATCTACCCATCCATCTCCTCTCTGATAACCATCAATTTGTTCTCTACCGTTAAGAGTCTGTTTTTTGATTTGTCTCTTTTTCCCCCTTTATTAATTTTGTTTTGTTTCTTAAATTCCACATATGAGTAAAATTAGATGGTATTTGTCTTTCTCTGATTTATTTTTCTTAGCGTTATATTCTCTAGCTCCATCCATGTTGTTGCAAATGGAGAGATTTTATTCTATTTTATGTCTGAATAATATTCCATTGTATGTGTGTGTGTGTGTGTATGGTATATATATATACCAACTCTTCTTTATTCATTCATCCATCCATGGACACTTGAGCTGCTTCCATAATTTGGCTCTTATAAATAATGCTGCAATAAACATAGGAGTGTATATACCATTTCAAATCATTGTTTTTATATTCTTTAGGTAAATACCCAGTAGTGGAATTACTGGATCATATGGTAATTCTATTTTTAATTTTTTTTTTTTTTTGAGAAAGGGGAAGGAGGGTCAGAGGGAGAGGGAGAAGAATCTTAAGCAGGCTCCATGCCGAGTGCAGAGCCTGACACAGGGCTCCATCTCTCAACTGCGAGACCATGACTTGAGACAAAATTAAGAGTCAGATCTTTAACCAACTAAGCCACCCAGATGCCCCTATTTTCAATTTTTTGAGGAACTTCCCTACTGTTTTCCACAGTGGCTGCACCAATTTGCTTTCTGACCAACAGTGTAGAAGCATTCATTTTCTCCACATCCTAGCCAAAACTTGTTTCTTGTGTTTTTTGTTTTAGCCATTCTGACAGGTGTGAGGAGATACCTCATTGGGGCTTTGATTTGCATTTCACTAATGATGAGTGATGTTGAGCATCTTTTCATGTGTGTGCTTGCCATTTGTATGTTTTCTTTGGTTAAATGTTCATTCTTCTACACATTTTATAATTGGATCATTTGTTTTTTTGGTGTTAGCATTGTATAAGTTCTTTACATATTTTGGATACTAACCCTTTATCAAATATATCATTTACTACTATCTTCTCACATTCAGTGTTGTCTTTTCGGTTTGCTGACTGTTCCCATTGCTGTTCGGAAGCTTTTTATTTTGATGTAGTCCTGGTAGTTTATATTTGCTTTTGTTTACCTTGCCTCAGGAGACAGCTAGAAAAATGTTGCTATGGCCAATGTCAGAGAAATTACTGCTCTCTTGTAGGATTTTTATGGTTTCCTGTCTCATGTTTAGGTCTTTAATCCATATTGAATTTATTTTTGTTTATGGTATAAGAAAGTGGTCCAGTTTCATTTTTTACATGTAGCTGTCCAGTTTTCACAATACCATTTGTTGAAGAGACTGTCTTTTCCCCATTGCATATTTTTGCCTCCTTTGTCAAAGATTAATTGGCCATATAATTTTGGTTTTATTTTTGGGCTTTTTGTTCTGTTGTATTGATCTATGTGTCTGTTTTTGTGCCAGTGCCTTACTGTTTTACTTAATATAGCTTTGTAGTATATCTGGAAATCTGGGATTGTGATACCTCCAGTTTTGTTGTTCTTTTTCAAAATTGCTTTGGGTATTCAGGGTCTTTTGTAGTTCCATACAAATTTTAGGATTGTTGTTAAAGTTCTGTGAAAAATTCTGTTGGTATTTTGAGAGATTGCATTAAATCCATAGATTGCTTTGGGTAGTATAGACATTTTAACAATATTCTTCCAATCCATCAGCATGTATGTTTTCTTTTGTATTATTTTCGATTTCTTCTATAAATGTTTTATAGTTTTCAGAGTACAGGTCTTTTCCCTCCTTAGTTTAGTTGATTCCTAAATATTTTATCATTTTTAGTGTTACTGTAAATGGGATTGTTTTCTTAATTTCTCTTTCTGCTACTTAATTATTAGTATATATAAATGTAATGGATTTCTGTATTTTGGTTTTGTATCCTGCAACCTTACTGAATTCATGTATCCATTTTAGTAGTTTTTTGGTGGAGTCTTTAGGGTATTCTATATATAGTATCATATCATCTGCAAATAGTGAAAGTTTTATTTCTTCCTTATCAGTTTGGATTCTTTTTATTTATGTTTCTTATCTGATTGGTGCAGCTAAGACTTCCACTACTATGTTGAATAAAAGACATGAAAGTGTACATTTTTGTCTTGTTCCTGATCTTAGAGGAAAAGCTCTCAATTTATTAGCATTGAGTATAATGTTAGCTATGGGTTTGTCATATATAGCCTTTATTATGTTGAGGTATGTTCCCTGTAAACCTACCTTTTTGAGGGATTTTATCACAAATGAATGTTGTACTTTGTCACGTGTGTTTTCTGCATCTATTGAATGATCATATGGTTTTTATCTTTTCTCTTGTTGATGTGATATATTACATTGATTAATTTGTGAATATTGAACCACCCTTGCACCCCAGGAATAAATCCACTTGATCATGGTGAATGATTTTTTTAATGTATTATTAGATTCAGTTTTTAATATTTTGTTGAGGATTTTTGCAACTATGTTCATCAGAGACATTGGCCTGTGATTTTCTTTTTTTAAATGTCTTTATCTGGTCATGGTATCAGGGTAATGCAGTCTCAGAGAATGAATTTGGAAGTTTTACTTCCTCTTCTATTTTTTGGGAATAACTTGAGAAGAATAGGTATTAACTCTTCTTTAATTTCTATTTCTGTTTTCTGTTTCTATTTCAGTTTGGGGAGGTTATATATTTCTAGGAATTTATCCATTTCTTCTAGTTTGTCCAGTTTGTTGGCAAATAATTTTTCATAATATTATCTTATAATTTTTTTGTATTTTTGTGGTGGTGTTTGTTATTTTTTCTCTTTCATTTCTGGTAAGTTCTTTCTCTCTGTCTCTCTCTCTCTCTGTCTCTCTCAAAGACTCTGACTAAAGGTTTATAAATTTTATTCAGCTTTTCAAAGAACCAGCTCCTGGTTTTATTAATCTAGTCTAATGTTTTTTTTTTAAGTTTCCATTTCACTTATTTCTGCTCTTTTAGTGTTTCCTTCCTTCTACTGGTTTTGGGGTTTGTTTGCTCTTCTTTTACTATCTTCTTAAGGTGTAAGGTTAGGATGTTTGTTCGAAATTTTTCTTACATCTTGAGGTAGGCCTGGATTGTTAAGAACCTCCCTCTAAAATTGATTTTGCTATATCTCAAAGATTTATATTGTTGTGTTTTCATTTATATTTGTTTCCATGTATTTTTTCACTTCCTCTTTGATTTCATTTCCTCTTTTTCATTTCAGTTGACCCATTCATTATTTAATAGCATGTTATTTAACCTCCATGGATGCTCTTTTCCAGATCTTTTCTTGTGGTTGATTTCCAACTTCATAGGATTGCACTCAGAAAAGGTACATAGTATAACTTGTATATATGTGTGTGTGTGTGTATGTGTATAAAATTTTTAATGTTTATTTTTGAGAGACAGAAAGACAGAATGTGTGTGGGGGAGGGGAAGAGAGAGAGAGACAGAATCAGAAACAGGCTCCAGGCTCTGAGCTGTCAGTGCAGAGCCTGATGTGGGGCTCAAACTCACAAACCATGAGATCATGACCCGAGCTGGTCAGATGTTTAACTGACTGAGCCATCCAGGAGCCCCAACTTTTATATTTTTGAATTTGTTGAGACTTGTTTTGTGGCCTAATATGTGATCTATTCCGGAGAATGCTTGATGTGCATTTGAAAATACATATATTCTGCTGTTGTAGGACTGAATGTTCTGAATATAACGGGTAGGTCCATTTGGTTCAAGGTTTCATTCAAAGCCACTGTTTTTTGTTGTTGATATTCTGTCTGGAAGATATGCCCATTGATGAAAGTGGGGTGTTAAAGTCCCCTACTATTATTGTATTTCTTGTACTTATTGTATTATTGTATTCCTATCTGTTATTTCCTATATATTTGTTATTAACTGCTTTATGTATTTGGCTCTTCCCATGGCTCTTTCCATGCATAAGTATATACACGGGCATCTGGGTGGCTCAGTTGGTTAAGCATCTGACTCTTGATTTTAGTTCAGGTCATAGTCTCCCAATTTTTGAGTTCAAGTCCCATGTCAGGCTCAGTGCTGACAGCATGGAGTCTGCTTGGGTTGCTCTGTTTTCCTCTCTCCCTGTCCCTCCCTGACTCGTAATCTCTCTCAAAAAAAAAACCAAAAACAAAAACAAAAACAAAAAACAAAAAAAAAAAACCCAAAAACTTAACAACTCAAAAATAAATATATACAATTGTATCTTTTTGTTGGATTGTTCCATTTATGATTATATGATGTCCTTGTTTGTCTTTTGCTACAGTCTTTGTCTTAAAGTCTATTTAGTCCAAAATAAATATTGCTACCATAGGTTTCTTTTCACTGCCATTTGCATGATAGATGTTGTCCCATCCCTTCACTTTCCATCTGCATGTTTGTTTAGGTCTGAAATAAATGTCTTGTAGGCAGCATATAGATGGGTCTTGCTTTTTTATCCATTCCATCACACTGTCTTTGGATTAGCGTGTTTAGTCCACTTGTATTCAAAGTAATTATTTATAGGTATATACTTATTGCCATTTTGTTACTTGTTTTATGATTCTTTTGTAGTTCTTCTGTGTTCCTTTCTTTTGTTCTCTTCTCTCATGGTTTGTTAGCTTTCTTTTGTGATATTTTTGGATTACTTTTTCTTTTTTTTCATATCTATTACTGGTTTTTGATTTGTCGTAACCATTAAGTTTGTGCATAACATCTAATGCATATAGCAGTCTAGATTAAGTTTATGGTTGCTTAGATTTGAACCCATTTGTTATTCCTCTACTCTCCCCCACACATTTAAATATATGGTATCATACTTTACATTCTTTTATTTTGTAAATCCCTTGACTTATTTTTATAAATACATTTACTTTTACCACGTTTGTGCTTCCTACCTTTCTCATTCCTCCTTAGGGTCTTTCATTTCCATTCAGAGTCCCCTTTAATATTTCTTCTAGGGCTGGCTTAGCGGTCATGAATTCCTTTAACTTTTATTTGTCTGGGAAACTCTGTCTCTCTCCTATTCTGAATGATGGCCTTACTGGATAGAGTATTCTTGGCTGCAGTTTTTCTTTTTTTTTCTTTCAGCAGTTTGAATTTATCGTGTTACTTCCTTTTGGCCTGCAAAGTCTCTGCTGAAAACTGAGCTTATAGCCTTATGAGCTTTCTGTTGTACGTGTCATCTTTTGTCTTGCTGCTTTTAAAATTCTCTCTTTATTCCTACTTTTTGCCATTTTAAATGCTATGTGTCTTGGTATGGATCTTCTTATGTTGATTTTGGGGGGCCTCTTTGTGCCTCCTAGATCTAGATATCTATTTGCTTCCCCAGGTTTTGGAAGTTTTCATTTATTATATCTTTTATTAAGTTTTTTGCCCCCATTTCTCTCTCTTCTCCTTCTGGAATCCCTATAATGCAAATGCTTTCACTGAGTTCCTGAAATCTATTTTCATTAATTTATTTATTTTTTTTCTCTTTCCCTTTCAGCTTGTTTTCTATTACTCTGTCTTCCAGGTCACTGGTCCATTCTTCTACTTTCTCCAGTCTACTGTTTATTCATGCCAGTGTGTTTTTTTAAATTTTTTAATGTTTATTTATTTTTGAGAGAGAGAGAGAGAGAGAGAGAGAGAGAGAGTGGGGGAGGGGCAGAGAGATTTGGAGACACAGAATCTGAAGCAGGCTCCAAGCTCTGAGTTGTCAGCACAGAGGCCAACACAAGGCTCAAACTCACTAACCAGGAGATCATGACCTAGCCGAAGTCAGACACTCAACCAACTGAGCCACCCAGGCACCCCAGGCTCCAATGTATTTTCAATTTCAGTGATTGCGTTCTTCAACTCTTACTTGTTCTTTTTCATTTCTGTACATTTGTTGAGGGTCTCCTGAGGTCCTCCAGTTGTTTCTCAAGTCCAGTGAGTATCTTTACGACCATTCCTTTAAATTCTCTACCAGGCATATTACTTATCTGTGTTGCCTTTAGCTATCTTGCTATGATTTTGTTCTGTTCTTTCATTTGTGACATATTTCTCTGTCTCCTCACTTTGTCTAACATTATCCATCTGTTTCTATGTGTTAGGAAAGTCAGATATATCTCCTGCTCTTGAAAGTAGTGGCCTTATGAAGAAGAGGTCCTCTAGTGCCTTAAAGTACAATATACCGTGTTCACCAGGATCTGGCACTTCAGGGATGTCCTATGTGTGTTGCATGAACCCTTTTGTTGTTGCTGAGTCATGTTTGCCTTCAGTCTAGTCATCTTCCCTAAATTCTTTGCCTGTTGTGGGCAGGGTTTGGTCCCTGTGTTTTTAGAGTGCAAGTATGGGGCCACCTTGGGCTTGCTAGAGGTGTGGTTGCACTGAACTGCAGGAAGCTCTCCTTATGGTATCCCTTGGGAGCATTTCATTTATGGGTGGGGTCTGCAGTCAGACCAGATGTCTGCCCCCAATGCATTGCTGAGGCACAGGCAAACTGGTGTATGTGGTTATATTCCCCTCCCCCCTAGGCAGGAATTTCTTTGAGGTGGTGTTGGCGCCTGTCAAACTACTTTCACACTGCCAGGCTTACGGTACCACTTTGGATGTTCTCTGGCCAAGGGTGTATCAGAGGGGACAGGTGCACCAGACAATGTAGGTGCAGAATGCATGGTGCCAGCAAGGTCCATGCTGGTCTGTTGTGGGAGAGGAGCTGCAGCCACCTAGGGAAAAATGCTGATGTTGGCCAGGTTGGATAGGGTGGATCCACTGAAGCGTGAAGGGGCAGGACATGCTATCAATGAGCGAGGTGGAGAGTGGTGGTGCTGCACTGGTTCCCACAGGGGTCCGTGTAGTGAGGCAGAAGGCAGGAGAGTGAAAGGGCAACTGCCAGCTCTTTTGTTCTTGGAGAAGTCTCCCAAATTTACCTGCCCCTTCCAGCACATGCTCTGAAATTATTACATATGTTTCCTTCCTATATAACCCAGGTGATTTTCAAACTGCTGCTTCCATGCTGTATCTCAGTGGCACTATTTGTTGTGCTGTCTCTTTAAGGGCAAAGACTCAGTTTCCTATTGCTCTCTCAGCTTTTCCAGAGCTGAGCCCACTGATTCTTAAAGTTTCATATATTAAGCCCCACTGATTGTGAAACCTCATGAAACCAGATCCCTCTGGTCTTCAAATCCAAACGTTATAGGTTTATTTTCTCCCAGTGTGTGCATCCCATGGCTGGGATGCCCAGTGTGTGATCCCCTCCTTTTCCCTCTCTGATCCCACAGCATCCCTACTTCCCACAAACAGTCGCACAGGTCCCTTTGGCTCCTGACCACATCTGTTCCCTTTCCTATTCTCTTCAATACGAACTCTTTTCTACATTTAGCTGTGGAGAGTATGTTCTGCCAGTCTTTAGATCATTATCTGGGTTGTTTATGCTGATGTGGGTGTTGTCTTGTTGAATCTGTAGGATGAGGTGAACTTAGTATCCTTCCATTCTGCCATCTTTCCCAGAAGTCCATGTCTTACTTTAAAAGGGAAATGACAATACCTAACTGGTCCCTTAGGTCTTTGGAGACATAGCTCTAAGCTTCTAGGCTTCTCTACCCCTGTACCACTCTCTGGACTTCATCCACCAGATGTGTGTGTTTGAAACTTGATGGGCCCCTGCATATGACATTGGATGTAGAGTCTGTAAACTCAGGTGTCTAAGAGGGTCACTTAAGTGACATAAATGGGTGTGTATATCCTTGTAGCGATGAGGTTGATGAGCTGTAGAACACATGTTCTGTCAGAAGAAAGCAGGGAAAATATGAGTTTATGTGAAACATTCCAATTTAGAAATAAACTTTTCTATATCAAACATCTTTTAGAAGACATGGGCCAAATTTTAGAAATTGGATTGAGCTCATGATCCTCTACTTTGTGACCTATGTTTAGAAATAATCTTTTCTTTAACATGTTCTATGAAGTGGAATAAAATGTGATGATAACTATGTGAATGTACTAGAAATTTCTATTGAAGAAATGTTCTAATCTTTCTCAAAACAACTTTTCCTTGCTTTCTTTTGCCTTCTATCTTCCTTTTTCTTTATTAAAATAATGACATAAAGATTTCATCTTGCTGGCTAATCATAATGTGGTTATAGATTCTATTATATATATGTATTACATGAATATTAAATGCATACATATGTGTATATAATGTCAAAACATAGTTACATATATTGTATAAGAACTATCATATATAATAGCTAATCATGTATATATTTTAAGTTTTTTGTTTGTTTATTTGTTTGTTTTGAGAAAGAGAAAGAGAAAGCATGTGAGCAGGGGAGGGTCAGACAGAGTGAGAGAATCCCAAGCAGGCCCTGTCTGCATGGAGCCCAATGTGGGGCTCAATCTCACGAATCTGTTAGATCATGACCTGAGCCCAAATCAAGAGTCAGTCATTCAACCAACTGAGCCACTCAGGCACCCCTAGCTAATGATATATTTATGGTGGTTTGAAATATACAATTATTCCTCCCACCATCTCCTTTATTTAGAAATCATGTATTTGGCAATACAAGCATTTAAAATATAATTATGGACTTGGGAATAAGAGTTAAAAAAACTGTCATAGAACCTCTGCACTTTCTTTGAAAAGAAAAATAATTTTCGTCTTCTAGACAATGATGTATAAAGTAGGGTAGCCCATTGGAAGTAGCACAGTGGAAAGGTAGCACAGCTAGGATGATTCCTTAGGAGTTTGCACATCTAACTTTCCAAAAGGAGGTGGGCAGGCATTAAAGCAGGCCCAATTACAATGTTCTTAAGTAATTTGAATTTAATGCCTTTCCAGTTTTATTGCCCTCACTGTTGTAATACCAGGCAGAGTCTTCCTTATTTAAATTACATGCCAGGATTTTGAAGGCATTTGAATTTGCATCCCTTGTGTTAAATAGCATTATAAAATTGGGGGGGAAAAGGAAGACCTCTGCAGAGATAAGTGCAAAAAGTATTTCACAAAAGGAATAAATGCCAATTTATATTTTTCATTTGCAAAGACTCATTATCACCCACCTTTCTGGGTTGGACAAGATCATGTCTCACCATACCTTATTTTCTTCCCACAGACATCTTTCTTTTTTAAAGCAATGGCCACTAGACCGCTAACTGTTTCTTGAGGTTACTTTCATTCATTCTAAGTCCGGGTGAGAAGAATCTTCCCAATTGGCCTGGCCTTGCTGTTCTTCAAAGTGCAGAACATTCTAAATTTGCGCACATGGTGTGTGTGTGTGTGTGTGTGTGTGTGTGTGTGTGTGTGTGATTGTATTCATTTCCAATGCCTAGTACAGTGAAAATTAGTCAAAATAAAGTCACAATAATTGAAGAAATTAAATTTTTATTGAAATGCTAGCTAGCTTTTTCAGAATCCCCTTCCTAAATAGTACAGACAATTTATAATGACATAGCTAGGGTTTTATCCTAGATGTTGTTACTCTAAAATATATAGACTTGAGCTCAAAGTAGAATCAGATTAGAGCTGCTGCTGGCTCAGTGAAAGACTGTACCTCTGATAAACCCTGTTTACTAATCTTTCCCCTGTGCTAAAACCCCTTTGGTTGCCCCCTCAACGTTCCTGAAGTGAGGAAGTGACTTTTCACCCTGTACTGAGGGCTCTTACCTCAGGGGTCCTCCGTATTCCATAATCACTTTTGCAGACCTCTCCTTCAACTCTTGGAGATCCCTCAGGGTGGGAAGGGTCCTTTCCTATCTGGTCTAAAGATTCCTCCCCCTGAGCCTCAGAGTGTCCTATAGTCACCTTTCCGGAAACCCCAGCAGAGATCTCTCCCTTGGCCCAGGCCTTTCTGTCAGACGTAATTTTACTAGTGGGTGGTTGAAGCTTCTTTTGTCTTTCCACATTGCCCAGGTTTTTTTCACGTATTTAAAATCTGTGTCTAATCATAGCCTTCTTAGAAGTCATGGAGTTCTCAGAAGGCTGGCCATGACACATCTCATGATGACTAGAGTGTCTCATCAGATTCATCAATTACTACTTTTACTACAAGTCTCTGATGGGACATGCCCGATGCTTCTATTTCTACTTCAGAGGGGTAGGGGCCTACTTTGCCAGACCACACTGGGAAAGGTAGCTGAAAATCAGTGAGTGATTTAACCCAACAATTTTTCGAGTTGTGTTTCCTGAAAGCCTACTAATGTCCCAGAATAAAATAAACTTATGAATGGAAAGTCACCATTTATATAACATATTAAAGGCCCTGTGAAGTCCTTGTCATTTTTTATACCAATTATACCCCAACTTAACTGCCCATGGAATAATCTTTGTTTTTTCCCTAACAGAAGTACCTTTTAACATCTTTTAATACTCTATAGACTACTGATGAGGAAACAAGGATTTAACGCTTTATGGTGTCATCTTGCAGTATTACTACTTTTCCCACTCAGTACCCTCTATCACCTTCCTAGATGACTGTTTCCCTCCATTGTCTCTCTCCTCAAAACTGCAGTAGACTTTCCACTCTTATTCTGTACTAATGACTTGATTTTTACTTCACTCACTGAGAAACTAGAAGCAATCAGAAGAAAACTCCGTCCTCCATCACCCAGTTTAGCACATGACTTGCACCTATGCCGTATATGCTCTTCTCTCTTGTTATTGTATTACCCACACGCTGATGTCAGGCGATGCTACAAGTGACATGGTGAAGTCCATCCTTTTTAGCTACCTGAGACCTTTGTTTCTGCACTGATGCTAGTTCTCTCTTGTGTCATTACTTTTTCATTGTCTACTAGATAATGTCCCAGCATACAAACATATTATACTATCTCTTATATTAAAAACAAAAAATCTCTTTCTTGATTCCCATATTCCCTTTTAGCCAGTACCCTTCTTCACTATTCTGGTTTACAGCAAAACTTCTTGAAGGAATTTTCTATATTTACTATCTCTACTTTATCTCATTCCATTCTCTCTTTAACCTCCAACCAGGATTTTGCCCTCAGAAACTGTTCTTATTTGGCAACATGATCCCCACATTGCCAAATCAAATAGCTCTCACCTCCTCATTTACTCAAACTCAGCTTTTGACCCAGTTGATCTTTTCCTCCTTCTTGAAATACTTTTTTTTTTCCTCTCACAGTGCACACAAAAGGATCTAGACATTTTGTTATTACTGGTACAGCAGGTAGTGTGACCTTTTTCTTTGCACCAGTTCCTCTTATTCTCCAAGTTCTATGGGGGTGTTGCAACAGCAAGCATGAGTGGGTGATGTATATGAAATAGTCTGTGTCCCAGCTCTGGAACTTTGAGCTCAGAAGACCCCCATCCTTAAAAGTGGCTACTAGCAAGCCTGCCTGACCTTTGCCCTGCAGGTCCTGGTCTGTAAGCAAATCTGCTCCTTGCCCAGAGGGAGACATTATCTCTATCTTCCAAAGCTGTTTGCTATACAAATACCCTTGAAAGTCCTTTCAAACAAAGTTGTCACAAGACTTGTAGAAACATCATGGAGAATTGTTTCTCTATCAATACTCCTGTCTGGAATTCTCTTCTCCCAAACGTCTACATGGCTTTCTCCTTTATTTCGATCAGATTATTGTTCAAATGTCACTCAATTAGAGATGCCTTCCCTGACCACCATATCTCTCTCCCATTCTTTTCAATTTTCTTTGTAGCCTTTAGCTCTGTTGTATTGCTTATGAATTTAATGCTATATTAGCTATCTCCCTTATTAAAATGAAAGCTTCACAGTATCCAGAACTTTATGTACTTGTTCACTATTGAATCCCCAGATCTTGGAATAGTACGTGACAGAATAAGTGATCACTGAGTAGTTGTTAAATTAATAAATGAATAACGTTGCTCAGTAACCCATTCACCTCCTCAGTTTTTTGGGATGAATGGCTCCAGTGCTATCCTCATTCAAGGCAGTGAGATTTTTTTAATTATATTCTTTAAAAATGAAAAATAAATAGCTTAACCACAAAGAGAACATAAGTGTATATAATTTGCAACCAAAGGAAGAATAATTAATCATCCCTCTGTGAATGATGAGTGTTCTCTGGATCTTGGGTGACAATAAAGGGAAATGTATAATACATTTTAGAATAATTTCCAACAAAAGTGGCTAAATATTTTTAGAGAGCCTTAAATCTTTAAGAAAAGCTTCAATTATCAGTAAAATTTACTAACACAAACTATAACTTTATGTAATAAATTTGGAGAATGAATGAGTTCTCTACTGGATTATCTGGTTCAGTCTCTGACAGAACATGCTAAAAATAAACAGAATGCCTTTGCTATAACCTAGCCTTGCAACGTGGTTAAAAAAAAAAAAAGTACACAAAATTGATTCACACAATTTCCAGTGAACGCAGTTATGCACAGCAGCTATTTGTCCTAACCACAGAATCCTTAGCAAGTATATATTTTTTTTATTTTTAAAAGTCTCTGTCCTCTTATTTATTTAGGACCCAGGTTCTGATTCCATTCAGATACTTGGCCAGTTGACCTGTGTTGATCTGACTTCTCACCTGCCAGGCAGCAATCATTGAGTCCTTTATAGGGATCTAGGCAGTCTTTTTTTTAGCTCTCAAACTTAAGATTTTTTTTTCTTTTTGCCAGTAGAGTTAGCTAGGTGTGAAGTTGATGAGCTGCTACCCATTATACACTAGTTCTTCAGTGGATTAGAAGCTCAGGAATAGGAAGACCAGATTTCACCAGAAGCAAACTAGGAAGCAAAGCTCCAGGGCCTATGGCTGCATCACTTATTGAATCATCCTTGTGCCTGGACAGCAGGCAGGCTGATTTCAGGCCACCATATGGGTGTGAGGCCTGTGTTCTTCTCCCGGACTTTCCTCTGGGTGCTAATTGCTTTAGTGAGAGAGACTGTGCAAAGCAATTAAACAGCCCCGTTCTCCCACAGTCCTACTTCTCAGAAGCTAGGGGCTGGGAGAGGGCTCCTGCTCTCCCAGTGGGTTGCAAATTGCTCAGAGTGAATAAATACATTTGTTCACTTTTCAAACTGTGACCAGCCACCTGGTCTCTTGTGTTGCTCTCAGAGCAGAGAAGGCAGATGACGGGCTCCTAGTCGCTGAACTCCAGCCTATAAAAATGCTTCACCGAGCTCTGAGCTATTTTTGCAAGGACATCTGTTGCCAAAAAAGAATTTTAATTAAGCAAAAACACATCTCTGTTTTGTCCATGGCAAGGAGGCTTGTGAAAGCTTTCTTGTCTCAGATGCATGCTAAATCTGGAGAAATGAAAGCCTTAAGGTATTTTGTGAGGGGTATTTTGCTGCTCAATTTGAGGGACACAACAGATTTTCCATGGGAAGGAAATTATTGGAAGTACATGTTTGTGCTTTTCAAAATAAGGCCCAGCCTGCATTAATAATTAATTATGCGTAATATAATCTGACATGTTACCCCATGGTTTGATAAAGTCGAAAGCTATTTCCACAAGGCAACTTGCCAGTTCTTTTGCTCTTGCCCAATCTTCTTCCCAGGTGATATTCATCATTTTAACATCAAGCTTCCAGAACACCACATTAACACATAAATTAGAGGACCCAATGCTGTGCTGGCTGATATAACTAGTCTAGAGAAAATTGTCCAATCAGAAAGAAAAAAAAAAGTAAAGTTATAAACGCAATCAGAAAGCAAGTTGTAGACATTAATACTGCATATATTGCTCAAGATCGGTTAGAAAGGGGAGGAGGCAGCCTTTCTCTAGTTTTCGTAAAAGCAATTATATTGGGTATTTTTTTTTCCTTCTTCAAACACTGACATAATGGTAGATAGAAATCCTTCAAATATGAAACTGATTCTGTAACCATATACCCTTCAAGTCCCTTAAGTGCCTTTAGGGGCACCCTCTTTGGCAGCACAAGCATATGAGACAGGCTGATTATAAGGGGGCACTTTCAAGTAGCAAGTACCAAGGGAGATTGCTGGGCGCCATGGGGGAATGATTCCCTGATAACATTAAGACTGTTTCTGGCCACTTCTATTATTGGTTGGGTCACTCTTTGCCCTCTTGAAGGGTGGACAGAGATCATTTAGGTTAAGGCAGCAAGGAGTTTATATTTTTGTATGATAGGATCTTTGGAGACAGGAATTGGACATTTACATTAAGGATTAGAATAGAGAATCCCATGTTGCACATCAATCTTAGAATGTTTCTCTATACTCTGGAAATGCTCTGACAATTCACTACTCACTTTTGGAGAATAGCACATTATAAGGGAAAAAAAAGAATCTTATTTCTCAGCTCTCAGCACACACTCATTTTACATAAATCTCCCTACTGGACTGTAATTTTTTTTTTTAATTTTTGTTAATCTTTATTTTTTGGAGACAGAGAGAGAGAGAGAGAGGGTGTGGGAGGGGCACGGAGAGACACACATACAGAATCTGAAGCAGGCTCCAGGCTCTGAGCTGTCAGCACAGAGCCTGATGTGGGGCTCAAACTCACAAACTGTGAGATCATGACCTGAGCCGAAGTTGGACACTTAACAAACTGAGCCACCCAGGCGCCCCTGGACTGTAGTTTTTATGTGTTCTATTCCAGCATAGTATTCCATATTGATCCACTATGTTTTCTTTTTTTAAAGTTTTCCTCTTAGAGAATGTGGTTATTTTGTTTATGATTGCTAAGAACCATCCACCTCCCTAGCTCTTCACAAGATTTAATTTTGTTCTACCTATTCCATAATATAAATAAATAGAACATGGATCTCGCACGTCCCAACCGCTTTGCCTAAAGAAATATTTATGGAATTAAAATATGTATCAAGGATGTGTGTGTATATACATATGTATGTGTGTGTGTGTGTATATATATATATATATATATATATATATATATATATATCACTAATTATTTCCCCAATTACCAGTTTTGTGATGATTTTTCTAAGGACATGGATGATAGTTGCTTGTGAAAATTTAATTTAAAATTTGGCTTTCAGGGCACCTGGGTGGCTCAGTCGGTTGAGCTTCTGACTTCGGCTCAGGTCATGATCTCATAGTCTGTGAGTTCGAGCCCCCCGTCGGGCTCTTTGCTGACAGCTCAGAGCCTGGAGCCTGCTTCGGATTCTGTGTCTTGCTCTCTCTGCCCCTCCCCTGCTCGTGCTGTGTCTCTGTCTCAAAAATAAATAAAATACATTAAAAAAATTTAAAATTTGGCTTTCAACCTAGTTTTCTTTAGGCTTTGGGCTTGCCATTTCTTGCTTTTATTAGTGAGGACATTTTGGTCATGAGAGGAATCTAGTGGAAAGAAACTTAGGAAGAAAAGGGAAATTTATTAACTAACAAAATTGTCAAGTCCGAGGTTAAAGGCTTCAGAGCTAAGACCTCCATCAATCATTGGAACTCGGTCTATTCTTCCATTTGTTTTCCTCTATGATAACTTTTCTTCAGGTGGGTGTTTCTACATAATAGTGTCAAGCAGCTCCTGCCTCAACTTACCTTTGCAGGACTTTCTTTCCTATGGTTCTACCAAAGGCCTAGACTCTTGGTACCATTGTCAGAGCACAGCCTGTTGTGGACTGCTGAGGTTTATATTTTGATTCTACCACCTAAAAGCTATTTGACATATGGAAGGAAACTCTCTGTGCTTTAGTTTTCTCATCTGCAAGTTAAAGATAATAATAATTCCTACATTTTAAGCTTGTTGAGAATATTAAATAAGTTTATGGCATATATGCCAAACAATAAGTTTTAATGATCATTATTGCTAAATGCTATCCATGAACTTTATTATTATGATCAGGAGATAGAATACATTGATTGGACATAACTGGGTCATGTGTCATCTTTAGAGACTTAGATGAAATCTTCTCCCAGTTAAACCACTAGAATCTATGATCAAAAGGGAGTAATTTGGATGTCTCTTATCAGACAAGGTAAAGGATGCCAATAATCTTAGTAATTTATACAACTAGCTAAGGTACTCTCCAATATTGGTATCACTTGGAATCTAATTAAGGAAAATGGTAGAGGTGAAAATATTTTTAAAATGACAAAGCACAGTGAAAATTCCATGTGATTGGGTCAATGACATGTTCTAGAGACTCAGTAAAAACATGACATTGTCCCAAATCCTTAAAGTGTATACAGAGCAGATCTGGCCCCTTTTGTCATGTACTTCACTATATTATTAAGAATACAGACATTTAGATACAGATCTGACACGGATTCAATAAGAAACAAGGACACAAGAGTCATATAAACTAACAATATTGAGGTTAACAATTATTAAGAAATCAGAGTAGTTGGTTGTGATCAGATTTTCTTTTATTCAAGAAAAACATTTTCGAATGGAAATTTAAAACCACCAAATAAGAAGTATTGAACAATTAACTCCCTTAATAATTTTTCTACACCTCCATAATATTCAACTCAAAAGATCTATTATTACATTGAATCTAAATTAAAGAAACAATCCACTTAACCAGCCATCAAAACATTTAACCTGGTTTAGGCACTGTGGGCACTTTACTCAGCCAAGGTATGAAACTTAGTCATGCTGCTTTCTTAGGAGTGATCACAGGGCCATACCAATTTCTTGCAGAACATCAGAATCTTTTGGAATGACAGGATAAAATGTGAGGAGAAGCCTTTATGTCCATCTTCAGTATCCCCTCATCTTGCTCAATGTGTTTTCATGTATTACAAGTGATCTGTTTTTTTCATTTTGTGAATATGTGATAATACATGGAAGAAATAGTTAGTGCTTTAATGATTGACCATATTTATTCATGCACTTTTGAAGGCAGTCTGTTGAACTATTGATATGGTAATGTCAATCAAGATTATCTTTAGGAAATCTCCTGCTAACAATACCCATGTATTGTAAGATAAATTAGCACAAAAGTAATGGGTCCTTGGATGGCTGCTCTGTCTCAGAAACAATCTATATAAAGAATACAGCCTAGTCTTCAGTTAGGCCATGCACTTTGCAGCAGCGAATGTTTTAGTATCAGTTATTATATTTATAGGAGTTGCTAAAGCCATTACATAATTACAGTCTCAGCTACACTATATTTTGTGTAGCTTTTTTATTATAAAATAGCCTCTTCTCTCTCTTTCATCATTATAGTAATAATGTGAGGTAAATAGAGGCAGTAGCTATTCCAAGGGGTGGTTCCTGGGAAATCATCAACCATACTCATATAAAGGCCCCCCAATAAAAAGGCATGCTCAGTAAAATGTATTTTCAATGTAAGTACAGCTTCTAGTCAAACCACTCCCAAGTCACTCCAAATAAATGTTCAATATAAATAAAAACAGTGTCTCAGCTATGTAGACTTGGTTTCAAGACAGATTCCCTGGTCCTCTGGTTCCAATCTGATAGCTGCTTACTGCCACTCTAAAGACAAATTGTGGCGCTACTATTGGATAGAAGCAAATAGTGTAATAATCACTTTAATATTGAAGAATATGGAACAGACTGGTCCAAACTCAAATGGGGAGTTCTCTGTTCTTTTTGACTCCTAAATGTGATTAGGAAACTATGCTGTAGGTTTTAGTATAAGAAACAGAATATTCAAGGTGTTACCTAGCCACAATTGGGATTAAGCATGGGTAGGATTTCCCAAGTTACCAAAGGCTGTGATCTTATCAAAATTCAAGTGAAGGTGATCAGACTTCCAGAATGGTGGAGTAAAGACCTACAACAATTCACTCCTCCATAAAAGCAACAAGAGCATTGCAAAAATTATCAAAGTCAACTTTTTCAGAATTCTAGAAATTAACCAAAGTCTTAAAACTATCTACAGAGAGTTTATCCAAGAAACCCAGTGACCTGTCTGGAATGTTAACATGCCCTGTTCTAATACCTCTCTCCCTAGTTCCACAGTAGTCTTGAAAAGCAGAAGCCTAACAACCACAAGAGAGGGCATAACTAGTTTGGAGCTCCCCAAAATTCAAAGAACTAAAGGAAACCATGTCTATATAACTAAATAAAAACAGAAGAGTATGAGAATGACATCTTGCCAATAGAGAATATCAAAAAGATAGAAATTATTTTTTTAAAAACTCAGCAGTTTAAAGGTGTAAAATACATGAAAGGAAAAAAAATTCACTGGAGGGGCTCACCAGTGATTTGAACTGAAAACTTTCCAAAATTGGATGAAAAACATTAATCTGTACATCCAAGAAGCTCAATGAACTCCAAGTAGGATAAGCTTGATGAGATCCACATGGAGACACATTATAATCAAACTGTCAAAAGCACTATTTAACATAAAAGTAGACAGTAAGAAAGAAATGAAGAGATAAAACATATATAAGACATAGAAAATAGAAAAATGTCATCTGTAAATCCACCTTATCAGTAATTATATGAAATATAAATGGATTAAACATTGCAATCACAAGTCAGAGATCAGAAGAATGAATAAAAACATTATTTAACTACATGCTGTCTACAAGAAACACTTTAGATTCAAAGATACAAATTAGTTTTAAAGGAAAAAAAAGATATACCATGCGAAAAGAGCTGGAGTGGCTATACTAAGATCAGACAAAATAGAATTTAAGACAAAAAATTACTTGAGACAAAAAAAGATATTTTATAATGAAGAAAGTGTCAATCCGTTTGGGAAAAATCACAAATATAAAAATATATGCACCTAACAACAGAGTCTCAAAAGACATGGAGCAAAACTGATAGAACAGAAGGGATAAATATATCATTCAGACATAATTTCTGAAGACTTCAGTATTACATTTTCAGTAGTGAAAAAACAAACTAGATTGAAGATCAAATGTAATGATGCTCAATATCATTAGTTATTAGGCAAATAAAAATAAAAACCACATTGAAGGAGGATTCTGGGAAGATTGCTGAGTAGGAGGCACCAGAAATCAGTCTCCCCACAGAGAATAATTGTACTGGCAGAATCTGACTAATGTTACTAATTTGGAACTCTGTAGTCTATTGAAATCTTCTAATTTCTAGGAGAATGCTTGGACAGTAAATTGTCATTAATTTTGGTCATTTTCAGCTCTTAACATGGTAGTAACCACCTGTCTCCCATTCCCAGCCATATGGTAGGGAACTTATGCATGTGTTTTTGGAGCAGCTTGTCCACAGCGTATGGAAGCCAGAGTGGGCAGTAAGGACTCTGTCTTCCAAATATTGAGGATGTGTACTCTTATCATTAATTGTTGCTTCTGGTTGTGGGGGTGCAGGTAGAAAGTTGGGTAGCCCTTGACAACAAGGGCTTACAAAAGCCACTCACCCTCTAGTTATAGTGAATTCCAGGGGATTTAAAGTGTTGGCATGCTTTTTTTCTTCCTTCATTTTTCTCTTTTTCTGATTTTATTTAGTTTTTAATTTTTTTAATCTTTATTTTGAGAGAGAGAGAGAAAGAGAGCATGTGAGCAGGGGAGGGACAGAAGGAGAGAGAGGGAGAGGGATGGAGAGAGAGAATCCAAATCAGGCTCCATGCTGTCAGTGCAGAGCCTGATGCAGGGCTTGAACTCACAAACCATGAAATCATGACCTGAGCTGAAATCAAGAGTCAGATGCTTAACTGACTGAGCCACCCAGGTGCCCCTTTTCTCCTTTTATGTCTAGATATTTAAGGACAAAGATTCTGAAAAATAACCACATATATACAGGAACTTAGAAATTCACCATGCTACAGGCACCTGGGTGACTCAGTCAGTTAGGCGTTGGACTCTTGATTTTGGCTCTGGTCATGATCTCATGGTTCATGAGTTTGAGCCCCGCATTGGGCTCTGCACTGAAGTGTGGAACCCACTGGGATTCTCTCTCTCCCTCTGTCTCTCTGCCCTGCCCCTCCTAAAATAAATAAATAAATAAATAAGAAAAGGAAAGAGAAAGGGAAAGGAAAGTCACCATGCTTGCCTAAGGAAAGATACAGTCTCAAAGAAGACCTGAGAAGACCTTAAGTCTATACATCATACTGGCTGGTCCCCAGAAGACAGCCATTCTATAATAATAAACAGACAAAACAAAATGGTAAACTCTGGGGAATGGTGAAAACTGGATCCCCAGTTACCACATTATGAAATTCAAATGTCCAGTTTCACAACAGCATCAGTAAAATCACAAGACATACAAAGAAATAAGAAAGTATGGCTCATTTGAAGCAAAAAGAAAAAAAGAAAAAAAAATCAACAGAAACTCCCTGAGAAAAACCAGATGGTAGACTTAGGAGGCAAAGAATTTAAAACAACTGCCTTAAACATGCTTGAAGACCTAAAATACATGGAGAAAGTCAAGAAAATTATGTATGCACAAAACAGAAAATCAATAAAAAGAAAACAAAAAAATAAATTCTGGAGCTGAGAAGTACAATAACTGAAATGAGAAATCACTAGAGGGATTCAAAAATTTACGTGAATATGCAGAAGAAACAAAGTGAACAGCATCTGTGGGATCTGTGGAATACCATCAAATAGACCAACATATGTATTTGGAGAATCCCAAAAGTGAGAGAGCAAAACAATTATTTGAAGAAATAATGGCTGAAAACTCCCAAATTAGATGAAATACAGCGATTCAGGTATGCAAGAGGTCCAACAAACTCTAAGCATGATAAACTCAAAGAGAACCACACCAAGGCACATTATAATCAAACCGTTGAAAGCCAGAGACAATGAGAAATTTGGAAGCAGCAAGATAGAAGCTACTTGCCACATACAAGCGATTCTGAATAAGAATATAAGCAGATTTCTCATCAGAAACCTTGGAGGGCAGAAGGAACTGGGTGAATATATTCAAAGTGCTGAAGGGAAAGTATTATTAATCAAGAATTCTATATATAGCAAAAATGCCCTTCAAAAATGAGGAACAAATTAAGACATTCACAGATGAACAAAAGCTGAGGGAGTTTGTTACCACTAGACCTGCCCTACCAGAAATGCTACAGTGAGTCCTTTAGATTAAAATGAAAGAACACTAGATAATAACTTGAAGTGCTAGGAAGAAATAAAGATCTCTGGTAACGACACATACATGGAAAACTATGCTATAGTTTGAGTATTTGTGCCCATCTCCTCAATTCATATGTTGAAATTCTAATGCAAATGATGGTATTAGGAGATCAGGCCTGTGGGAGACAGTAGGTCATCAGGGAAAAGCCCTAATGAATGAGATTATAAAGAGACATTAGAGAGATCTCTTTCCCTTTCCATCATGTGAGGACATAGTAAGAAGACATTAGCTATGACCCAGGAATAGAGTCTTTACCAGAACATGACCATCCTGGCACCTTGATCTTAGATCTCCAGACTCCAGAATGAGGAGAAATAAATTTGTTTTATTCACAAGCTATCCAATATGTGGTATTTTGTTACAGCAACCAGAACTGACTAAGATTATGAAAGCTGGTTTTATTATAACTTTGGTTTGTAAGTCCACTTTTTTGTTTTCTATATGATTTAAGAAACTAATGCATAAAAATAACCATTAGCCATGTTTTAATCATACAATGTATGAAGATATAACTTTGTGACATCAATAACTGAACGGAGTGGGGAGATAGCTGTATAGGAGCAGAGTTTCATACTGATATTAAGATGGTATAAATTCAAATTAAAGTCTCATAACTTTAGGATGATAAATGTAATCCCCATAGTAACCACACACACACACACACACACACACACACACACACACACACACAAAACACTAGCTATAGAAGTGAAACTTATAAAGACAGAAGGTAGAATGTGGCTGCCATAGGCTGAGGGGAATGGGAGTTATTGTTTAATGTGTACAGCGTTTTAGTTTTGCAAAATGAACAATCATCTGAGAATAGATGATGGTGATAGTTGTACAACAATAGGAATGTACAATGAACTACACACTTAAAGATGGTTAAAGTGATAAATTTTATGTTATGTATATTTTATCACAATTTACAAAAGGTAATTTTAAAAATGCACTGAGATACTACTTCATACCTGCTATGAGGCTAAAACTTTAAAAAGATGATAACAAGTGTTGATGAAGATGCAGAGAATTGCACCCCTCATGCAGTCTTGATGGGATGATAAAATGGTTTAGCCACTTTGGAAGGATAAACTAGCAATTCCTCAAAATGTTAAACATAGGGGACACCTGGCTGGCTCATCAGAGCATTGACTCTTGACTTCGGCTCACATCATGATCTCAGGGTCATGGGATTGAGCCCTGCATTGGGCTCCATGCTGAGTGTGGAGACTGCTTAAGATTCTCTCTGTCTCTCCTTCTGCCTCTCTCCCCCACCTATGCTCTCTCTCTCTCTCTCTCTCTCTCTCAAAATAAAAAAAATGTTAAGTATAGTGTTACCATATGATACAGAAATTCCACAGTTTTTAGTTATATAATCAAGAGAATTGAAAACATGTGTCTGTACAAAAACATGCCATGTACGTGATTGTTCATAGCAGCATTATTCATAATAGTCACATAATTGGGAAAGAACCCAAATATACATCAACTGATGAAATGGACAAGCCACATGTGGTATATTCACAAAATGGAATATTATTCAGCCATAAAAAGAATGAAATACTGATACATACTGCAGTAGTTATGACCCTTGAAGGCATTATGTTATATGAAATAAGCCAGGCACAAAAGACTGACTGCATTATTCTATTTATCTGAAATGTCTAGAACAGTAAAATCTATAAAAATAGAAAGTAGATTCTTGGTTGTGAGGGGCTTGGGGAAGAAGAAATGGTGATGATTCCAATAGGTATGGGGTTTCTTTATTGCAGTGATGAAAATATTCTGAAGTTAGATAGAAGTGCCTGTTGTACTACTCTGTGAATATATTAAAATATGCTTAATTTTATACTCTAACAGTGTGAATTTTATGGTATGTGAATTATATCTCAGTAAAGCTGTTATTAAAAAAAGATTCACATGAGACTGAGAATTTCACTGTTAGCTCTTGTACAGGAAACCTTGGCTGATGAAACAAACAAGTGATGTTAGTAAGTAGTGGTATTTATTTTCCATTAGGAAAATGATTATAATTTCAATAATTACATAAAGTATTAAAATAGTTTCTCCTTTTCGCCCCCAGATGTGATGGTTGTTGTTGCATAACTGAATGTAGATTTGCATAAATTATACAATGTAAACCCTTTCAACCATATCTGGAACAGGGCTTGTCAAGGGCAGAAATGAAGGTACAGGCTTATCTTGGTGAATCACAAGACTGAGCCAGATACACCCCTCTCTTTGGTATCTGTTTTCTCACACACCCATTTCTCAATAAGACTTTTCAAAGAGTTTAGAGATAATTCCATGAACCAGGCCCAATAAGGAGAACCAGGCCAAGTTCTTGCTGCCCAGAGAAAGTATCTTAAATTCTCTTTTTTTCCTGGCACCTTAGTATGATTCTTATCTTGGGAGTTAAAACTGCATGTGCCAATTCCTAACAATTTTTATGGTATGGAGGAAAAACATCTTGGCAAGAAAATCTGCAAGTATGATGATGGACCCTGAAAGAAACTGGGGTGAGGTTCAGTAAAAGGAGGGTAAGTTTAGAGCTGAATGGAGACCTCTTTGCCACTAGCCTAGAAGTGAACCACACACTTCTCTGACTTTTTCCCTTGCTGATATTGTGCTTCCCATGCACAGTCAGCATGAAAGTGCAAGTCTGTTTGAAAGTTGCTTTGGACAGTTTGGATGTTGTGGTTTTGTTATAAGTATATGTTTGTTTTTTAGCTTTCTAAATTTTTTCTTAAACATTTCTCAATCCACTGTTCAGTTAAAAAGTGAATTTAGGGGCACCTGGGTGGCTCAATTGGTTAAGTGTCCAACTCGTGATTTCGGCTCAGGTCATGATCTTATAGTTCATGCGATTGACCCCCATGTCAGGCTCTGCACAGACAGCATGGAGTCTGCTTGGGATTCTCTCTCTCCTTCTATCTCTGCCCCTCTCCTGCTCACACTTGCATATGTGTTCTCTCTCTCTCTCTCCTCTCTCTCTCTCTCTCAAGTATAAAAAACCTTAAAAAATACTTTAAAAAAGTGAATTTATATGAAAATTTTTCTAAAAATATTTTTCTAGTTTTTTGTTACTGATTCATTGGTTTGAAAACAATGAAATTAATACATAATATTGATACAACTGTATAGTCAGACTATATATACAGTATCAAATTATCAGATATATATATATCAGATATATATACATGTATATATGCATGCATGTGTATACACACACACACACACTAGGGCTATATGTGTGTGTTTTAAAAAACAGAAGATGGGTATCAATTTGGAAAGTATATTTATGTCCAGTAGAATAATAGGATAATTAGTGTTTTCTGTGTCTCTAAAATATAAAATTTATATTTAAGTTCAGAGGGCTGAGTAGAGCCCAATCACTATGGAGGTTGTATGTGCTGGTTCAGCACTGTGATCAAAATTTTGCCTTTTCTATTGATTTTCCTGTGAGATTGTTAACAATTCCTTCTATGTAGCCAATGATGTACTGTGATAGAACCTAGGGGGATAATTATAGCCAAAATTAAAGAGGTTAAGTCTTAGATTTCCACTTCCAGAGTTACTACTACTGGAAGTCTTGAAGGGGATACTGTATACATATAAGTTCTTGAAGGCTGTTATCACAGGCCAAGAGCAGTAGGTAAAGACAGCCAGAACAGAAGCACAGGTTAATGAGTATTGGTTAGGAAAGTGTCCAAGAGGAAGAACTGAAGCTAAATTAAAACTGATCTTGGGGGCACCTGGGAGGCTCAGTCGGCTAAGCATCCCACTTTGGCTCAGATCATGATCTCACGGTTCTTGAGTTTGAGCCCCATATCTGGCTCTGTGCTGACAGCTTGGAGCCTGGAGATGACTTCAGATTCTGTGTCTCCCTCTCTCTCTACTCCTCCCCAGCTTGTGCTCTCTCTCTCTCTCTCTCTCTCTCTCTCTCTCTCTCTCTCCTCTCTCTCAAAAATAAACAAACATTAGAACAATTTTTTTAAATGATCTTGGAGAAGTCAGAGATCCATGAAAAGAGAGAGCTCAGGATAGAAGTCTGAATTGACTGACAGAAATCCAGAATGAACCCTATACAATGCTAGCCCTGAGGAAAATAGACTCAGGGCTAAGAAATGAAAGTGAAGACACAAAGTATAATAATCAGAGGTCAACTGCAGGTGAGTTTGGATCAACATCTAGGTGTAGTTGTTAGAGGTCAGCAAAGCATGGAAGCAGGCTGAAAAGCACATAGAGCACATACAGTAGAGGAGCCACTGTCTATACTCACTGAGCTCTATCCCTTCTTTCCTGGGGGTCTTGGAGAGCTATGAGATTGCATGTAAGAACTGGGGCTGTCATCACCATCACCATCATGGTTTTCACCATTTATTAGTAGCTAATTTACATTCCAGAAAGCAAAAACCTAAACACATATTGTTTAAGCCTTGTAAGAGTTCTTTACTTTTAATTTTATCTCATTTTCATATAAGCAAACACAAAAACCCCAACAAACTCAGCAGACTTAGATAACTTGCTCAAAGGTATGTAGGTAGTAAATAATGAAGCTGTTACTCAAGGCCTCATCTATAATCTGTGTCCATAATAACCAGACACTGTCTCTTTCGCATCTCTCTCCCATTAGTTTGAGAGACAATAAAATGCAGTAGGAGTTGCATAAAACATAAAAGGAGCTTCCCTTACCCTTGTCTTAGGTAGTCATGACTATGGTTTGTAGACAAAGGGGTAGAAGGATGTGAAGAGGGGATTGACATACAGTAGTCCCCCCTTATCTGTGGTTTCAGTTACTTGCAATCAACTATGGTCCAGAAACAAATAATCCTCCTTTGGATATTTCACCAGGTCAATAGTAGCCATACTCTGTGTCACAGTGCCTACATCATTCACCTCACTTTATATCATCACATAGGTATTTTTTCATTTTACATTCATCACAAGAAGAAGGGTGAGGACAGTCTAAAATGATACCTTGAGAGAAACAGAGAGACCATATTTACATAACTTTGATTATATTGTTATAAATGTTCTATTTTTATTGTTGTTAATCTTCTACTGTGCCTACTTTAAAAGTTCGACTTTGTCATAAGTGTGTGTGTATGGTAAACAAACACATGGTATCTATAGGGTTTGGTACTGTCTGTAGTTTCAGGCATTCACTTGAGGCCTTAGAATGCATCCTGCATGGATAAGGAGGGGCTACTATACTACAATTGGTAAGCAGAGGTTGTTCTGCTAATTAGAACTTAAAATGCTCCCCATACACCTGTATTCTGTTTTAGTGTATGTAGAGATGGGGAAGCATATATAACCTACACCACTGTATCCTGAGCTCAGTCAGAGCTGGAAGGGTTGTTAGGGACTCCCTAGCCCAGCTCTCTTACTGCAGTAAATGGCTTCCAAACTCTATTCCATGCTGGATAGAAACTTCTGCCTGCCTTTTCAAACTTCAGGGCTCCCAGGCAGAGGATGTTTCTCTTTCTTTGGATCTTCAGATTTTTCCCTATGGCTATGAGAGCAATGTTTATATTTTATCATGCATTATTGTTCACAAATATGTCACTTTTCCAATAACTATTGGGGTTACAAGCTATCTAAGGGCAGACATTCTCTCTCAAAACTTTTTTTCTCAATACCTATTATCTAACAAGGAGAGAGTTGTAGTTCTCAAAATTTACTGAATTGAACTTCATATACGACTAAGTTCTAAAATATTAAGCAATTTACCTACATCACATGTAGATTCATGAAATATTTCTCCTACTCATAATTTATAATGTAGTCCTATGACCCTCATCCGAGGTTAAGTATTTCTGACTCTTTGAATGAGGTACGTAAAGGGATATGACTTTCTAATCATGCTCCTCTGAGCATGCTGTTATCATTCTCAGCTTATTCTCCAGTGTTGTTTTTCTGCTGTATTGGCATCCACAGGAAAAGGATGGAATTTTTAAAATTTACTTAGCACAGCATCAAACATAGGGCTACTTTATTACCTTTTGTCTTTCATGAAAAGATCAGAACCCTAATTCAGGAGAAGCTGAATTGATTCCTATACAATCTTTTAAAAAATTTATTATTGAAGCATAGTTGACATACAATGTTATAATAGTTTTGGGTATACAACATAGTAATTCAACAATTCTATACATTGCTCATTCTCATCATGGCAATGTAGTCATCATCTGTCACCCTACAACATTATTGAAGTATTATTGACTATATTCCTTATTCTGCACTTTGTATCTCTGTGACTTATTTATTTTATAACTGGGAAGTTTGTACCTCTTAATGCCCTCTACCTATTTCCACCCATCCCTCTACCCATCTCCCCTCTGACAACTAACTCTTTGTTCTCTGTATTTAATATTCTGAGCTTTTTGTTTGTTATAGAGAGCTGGTGACAAAGTTGGAATTAGAATTTAGGGATGTTTTTAAAGCTCTAACCATGTTAAACCATGTCCTGAATAGTCTCAAAAAGAGTTCAAAACAAGTACAGTATGAATATAAATGCTATGAACATAAATGCTTTAGAAAGCAATGTCCACAGCCAAACCAAAAAGACCGTATATGTATATATATATAATTTTATATATGTTTTATGAGTATGGAGAAAGTTGTAGATGATCATTCTATATTGTTTGTTTTGGAGAGAGAATGATGGGATTAGAATAAATTTAAATTAGAGATTACTGACTTTTTTTATTCCAATTTCTGTATTTTCCCACAAAAATTAATTTAAAAATTCTGAATCTTCATGGAATGAATTTTATCTTTGAACACATTGTTTGCATTATGTGGGGCCATATATTATTTTCCTTTGCTATAAGGAACAGAAATGACTCAGTCTAGCACATGTAAAGATTTGCTATATTAATAAGTGAGCCATGACTGCGTGGGACCCGGGGACAGGGGCACAAGTACAGCTTGGCTTCCCAGAAACTTAACCCAGAGGGTGAACTCTGTATTCAAGAAGACTTTCAGAACTTCAGAAGAACTGCATGAGCCTTACTCTTGTGCTCATTTTTAACACTAGAGCTACACTCCCTGAAGTATCTTTGATAACTGTCTCACTATGAAGTGACAAATTCTTTCTAATTTTCTCAGTTAAAATTCCTGAAACAGAGAGAGAATTGGATTCACCGAAATAATCTCTTGGTGTGACACCTTATAAAACATTATTCTTTCTAGTGTATGTGGACTACAAAGATGTCTATCAGATGCCCACTCTCCTGATACAACCTGCTGCTTGGGAGGTAGATTTCTGTGTTAGAAAAGTAATGTGGATGTGGGAAGGATAGGGAAGCCGTTGTCTAGCTCTTGCTTTTGGTAAACCCATTCAGTATTTATTTTACTTGTCTGTTTTAGCCCCTGCAGAAGGAATATTTTTATGCATGTGCCTGACTTGTTATTTCTAGTCCTGTAGTTATTTCTTGGCTCTACTTCTTGCTTAACTATCATTACATTCTACTGAGACTGCTTCTGTAAAGAGTGTAACCATCATCAGACTGCAAGTTCTCTAAGGAATGGGATTATGATTGCTTAATGTGGTATCCCAGGCATCTATCTAGCCAGCTTATAGGAGATAAACAGCAAATATTATTTAAATGAAGAGATGGCCTCCAGGATAACCGGAGAATTCTTTGAATTTGTTAAAATGGTTTCCAGGAGCCCCAGTTTATTCCTCTGTTAATTTGTAACAGATAATTGTATTAGTGGTTCTGCAACACAACCTGGAGCCCAGCAGGTCTTCAGGGTGTTGACATGATTCTGAGTACCTTGGAAATGGTTATGAAAAAAATGGCAGTGACTAGCAAGGTGGGGCTGGGGACGCATGAATGAGGTGGGATTCTGGGTAACTTGTTGGGATTGGTTGCGTAACATGAAAGGCAACCTACTCATCTGGAAATGTAATGCAAAAAGAAGTCTATGCAGATCATATCTGTTTCTGTCTCTGATCTGGAACGCTCAGAAACAGCTGTCAAACCCTGCTTAGGACTCATTCATATTCTGCTTGTGATATGAATCCTAAGGGGGCGATGCCTACACAATCACGGCATTGTTCCAAGCAACACAATAAGCTTGCCATAGCCTTGGGCTCTCACGCACATACTGATGGCTACATACAGAGACACCGGAGCTGTCTGAAGGGCCATTTTCTTTCTGTAATAGTTTTCAGGATACTTTTAAATGTCACCTATCAGAGTTTAGTTTCTTCCCACGGTACCTAGCCTGGGAAAGTATTATTCAGGGTTCATTTGGGTGGGAGGCATGACGTCAGTGTAAAGTCACAGACTGCCTAGCGGTCAAGACTCCCCTTTGTCCCTAAGCCCTGGTTATGCTAGATCAGTCAATCTTCCTGTTTTCTAGCCTATTAGGAAACATGTCAATGGCATGAAAGAACACAGAGCCTACATCTGTTTTAGCTAAAGTCATATAAAGGCAATTCATAGTAGCTTAAGTCAATGACATTTTAGGAAGTATTTCAGTTCTACAAATCCTTTTCAGGATGCATCTAACATACATAGCTTATACTACAGAGAGGAAAGTAAAGGGACTCGGGTAGAAGTAAAAAGATGTGTTTATTTGTAAAGAGTGTACACAATTATTGGTAAGTGGTAGTGAATGGTGACAACGATATGGATTTTTTTAATGTTTATTTTTATAGAGTCTGCACATGCACATGTGCATGCATGTGGGAGAGGGGCAGAGAGAATCCCAAATAGGCTCCACACTGTTAGCACAGAGTCCGGTGCAGGGTTCAGTCTCACAAATGGTAAGATCATAAGACCTGAGCTGAAATCAAGAGTCAGACACTTAACTAACTGAGCCACCCAGGTGCCACGATATGGATATTTTAAAGAGAAATTTTGACTCTTCTGTCTCAGCATTCTGGACAAATAAGGCGAAAGAATTATGCTTAATATCAACTTTTATTTCTCAATAGCTTTATGTTAAAGAGCATAAGTTTTGGTGTTGTAAAAAACTGTGTTTGAATCCAAACTTGCTTATCAGCTGTGAGATCGTGGCTTAAGGGTAAGAGCCTGAGTTTCCTCACATGTAACAGGGATAATCAAATCTCCCTTGGATGTTTCATGTGAGGATTAAGTACACTGAAGTGAAGTATTGAGGATAGCCCATGCTATGGTGATTGCTCAATAAATAGTAGTTGGTAATAAAATTCCATTTGGAGAATATTGTTCTACCTAGGTCCCACCTGCCTGCCTTCTTAGTCTTATCTAGGCTTTTATAGAGATTTTGATTGATGGGAATCTGCAAAGAAACATCGAACCAGGGCTTGCTTCCTAACAAATACTAGACACCCGCACTGACAAATGATCTGGGGAAACAAGGCCTTATTGAAGCATTGACTCTGAACCTCATCATGGCTGGTGCCAGTGCCTCACTGTAAAATGTGGAGTTAGTACCCACTCTCTTTGTCTCAATTTGGTTTGAATGACTTAACAGATACACCCACAGATGTCTGTCAGGCTTGGAAATACGTGTTACCACATGCCCTGTGTACCACTATAAAGAACCTTTTTCCTTGCCATCTGAATTTGTCTTAAGTTGCTTTAAGTGTTTACTGACATTGGTGTTATGACTTTATTCATCAGCTTTGTGAAGTTCTGGCTACTGTTTCTTAGTTTCCCAACTGTGAAACTTAATTGTTAAATTTTAAGCACTAACTTCAGTCATTTCCAACTGTGAATTAATTAATTGGCTCCCATTCTCTAAATTTCTTAATATATAAACCAAGGACTTTAATTGTGAGGTGATGTATTTTATATATCCTCTTATTATTATGAGGATATATATGGCACAGTATAGTGGTTAAAAGCACAAACACAGGGGCAGATTGTTCAGGTTCTAATCCCAGAACTACCACTTAATATGAATGAAACCTAAGTCAAGTTACTTAACCCCTTTGAACTTCATGCTCTTCACAGAATGCTTATATGGATCAAATGAGTTTATATGAATACTAAAAACAGTTCCTGAAACATAGTAAGTGCTACAGAAGTGTTACTTGTTATAATTATTGTTGTGCATATAAAATAGGCTTCCTTTTCTAGGAAAGAGCACTAATCAAACTGTACTCACAATTACCATTCAGTTCTAAAACCTCAAAGGTAATTGACTGGATCTCCCTGATCATGAGCAGAACTGGAGGTTAGGCTGTCATCTGTAGAGCTAAGGATGGTGGAATCTTCTTATATTAAGAGCTGTGGGTTTGCTGGATACAAGATAGCATGACATGTTGAAAATAATTGGAATGTTGAAGAATGGGATTCACACAAGTCACAAAAACAAGTTCGGCATGGGAACTGTTGTGAGAAAGGTTTTGGAGGAGAGAAAAGAGTCATATGCATCATAACAGAGAATTATGGAATGTCAGCAGGATCTAGTCCCATGAAATTTTAAATGTGGCGTGTGGGTGGGTTAACTACATTAAAGGGAGAAGGGATAGAGCAGCCCTGATGAACCACCAGTTCTTTCCCCTATTTGCTTAATTCGACACTTCCTTTAGTTCACCTACTGGAAAAGTCTTGACACATTCCAATATATTTCTGAGACAGGAAACACTTCCCCTTGGCTATTCCTATGGCCCACTAAATCAAGTTCTAAGTTGGTCACGGTGTTCATAGGGGTCCAGGACTTCTTCAAACAGTAGCTTAGCAGTTGTAGATGAGGAGAATTTTGAATCATATTCTGCAATATTTGGAAAATAATAAATAATAATTTGTGAAGATAAAAGATTTCAGAAATTACATAAAAATTAATCTCTTCTACTATAATTTGACACATACTATGTGCCGAGTATTATAGTAGTTTGTGCCTATCATCTTGATCATTAGATCAACCCAATAAAAGGTAGATATTATTAGATTCTTTTTTTCATATGATCAGCGTACTACTCAGAGAGATTATATTATTTGCTACAAGACACCACGAACTGACTCAGTTGAAAAGGACCATTCTGAAATAAGTAGGGGACAATAATGAAGTCAGTGGGGCCAGTTAAAAGGCTACAGCAGCTCTACATAAGACATTATTATAACTTAAAGTAAGGTGGGAACAGTGGAGATGGTGAGAAATTGTCAGATCCTGGATACATTTTGAAGGTAGATACATTTTGAAGGAATTCCTGGCAGAATGGATGAGGATAAGGGAGAAGGTAAGGAATCAATAAGGAATCTAAGTATGTTGGCTTGAGTAAGTAGACAGTTGAAACGGCACATCTGAGATGGGAAAGGCTGCAGGGGACATGGGTTTAAGAAAAGAACAGTTCTGTTTGGGACCTGTTAAGTTTGAGATGTATATTAAAAATCCAAATGGAGATGGCAAGTAAATCATCTGAAACTCAGAAGTGAAGTCTTTGGTGGAGATAGAAATTTAGGACTCTATCACATAGAAATTTTTAGAGACACAAGCCTTGAAGCAACTACCACAGGTGGCTGAACAGAGAATAGGACCAAAGGTGGAGACTTGGGCCATACTTCTTAGAAATTGGGGGGAAGAGGAGGAGTCCACACCGTTGAATGAGAAATAATGGCCAATGGATGGGAGGGAGAAAAAAAGATTGTGGCAGCCTGGAAGCTAAGTGCAAAAAGTATGTTAAAGAGAAGGGAGGTATTTAAGTGTGTCAAAATACTGCTGTAGATCAAGATGAAGGGTGAAAGTTGACCATTTTGACATAATAGCATAGGGTTCATTGGTAATCTTGAGGGAAACTGTTTGATACGTGGGACTCTTTGGGAAACAAAGGTCTGATTGGATTAGATTTAAGAGAGAGTGGGTGGGAATATTTGGAGGCCCTGAGTTAAGGATGAAGAGATAAGCTATTGGAATTACAAGGTTGTACATTTCCACAGAGTTGGGGGAGGTGTGTGTGAAAGTGGGACTTTGACCTTGATCCCTTGATCAGTTCATTATGACACATCATCCTGACACTTGTACAGATTAGACTTGTATGTTCATTTCTTCCTCTCTTTTAATTACCATTGAAGAAGTCACAGTGTAGTTGTAAACTATGTCATTATTCCATCCTAAATTGAGATGTGTTCTGAGTTTATCATATTATGGTAGACTGTAGAACCCCCTCTGACAGAAAGGCAGCAACCACTCCACTGTCAAGGTTCCTCTGGGGAATGAAAATAATTTTTCCAGAAAATGGAGCCTAACTGATCATCTAAATAAGGTTGAGGACTGCCCTATAGCCTGTAGGGCTAATATCAGGATCTGGACTTCGCTATCAGGGCATTAAAGGATCAGGAGAATAGTGTTGAGTCTATTAGTGGAAGAGAAACATGAGGAAAAAATAAAGATCTAAGACTATTGCTTACGACTGTGCTCCCTAAAATAATGAATAAAGATCTAGAAGAGTGGGAAACACAAATACATATAATCTAATAGATGAGTAGATGCTGTTTAGGAAGGCAGTTTTTAGGTGAGGACTTGATTATGTCTTCATCATTGTGGTCAGTGACCTTCATGGGCCAGTGATAGGCTACTTTACTAATGTTAGGATTAAAGCCACTCTTTTTTCTCATTAAGTGGATTTAAATTTAGATAAGTGTTGCCCTGTATGTTTATAAGATCTCCACTAGATTACAAACTCTTTGGGAGAAAGATCAGTTTTTTTGTTTCTTTCTTCCATGAGTTCCCAATTTACCTATTCAGAAGTTCTGAAGTTCCTGTTCTTTCAGTCAGCATTTCTGATCAGTCCTCTCAACATGTGATGAGCAGTTAGAGGTGGCAACTGGGATGGTAATCTGATCACCGGGAATGGTTGGGCAGAAATTATCAGTTGTTGTCTCCTCAGTTATCAGGGAGTGCCAGGGGTGATTTTTAAGATTTTATTTCTCTTGGGGATTTCTTCTTGGAATTAATTTCCTCTTGGGGATTAATCATTACTTGTCATGTTTTCTACCAGAAGAGACTGAAAAAAAAAAAAAAAGAGCTCATACATTATGCCCTTTACTTTGTGGTCAAGATCATGTTTTTGGGTTGCTTGCATATCAAGACCGATTACCATTGATGAGCCCACCAGGTTCATGGTATTTACTTATTCTAATGGCTGTAACTATTATATGAAGTTATAAATTAATAAACTATTTTATTTAGAAGCTACTATTTTCTACCTCCATCTCCAGGATTTCATTGATTCAATCAACAAATATTAAAATATTGAAAGAAAACCCCTAAATCCATAAGGGTTATCTACATTTTTTAAAATTTTTTTTAACGTTTATTTATTTTTGAGACAGGGAGAGACAACATGAACTGGGGTGGGGGCGGTGTCAGAGAGAGAGGGAGACACAGAATCCGAAACAGGCTCCAGGCTCTGAGCTGTCAGCACAGAGCCTGACGCGGGGCTCGAACTCACGGACCGCGAGATCATGACCTGAGCTGAAGTTGGATGCTTAACCGACTGAGCCACCCAGGTGCCCCTGGGGTTATCTACATTTTACGTAGTATGAATGTGCCATTCTTTGTGTTTCTTAAAACCTATTTTCTATTGATAAATATTTGGATTGTTTCCAGTTTTTACTACGATAAACAATGGTGTAATGAATAACATTGGAAATATATCGATTTGGGCTTTATTTTAGGAATTCTTTGTTTTACTTTTATTGATCCTTTGTTGTGTGCCTTTTAAATAGCTTCTTCCATGAATATTTTCCCTCTTGACTGCTTATCTGTATTAGATCTTATTGGTAGCATAGACTATTCTCTGGTACAAACAATATTAACACTATCAAAGCTGTGATTACCACTAAGACTTCCATAACAGCCAGCTAAATAATACACGTTCAGAACAAATGATCTACTAATGCATAGCTCTCTTTGTCTCAATACCAGTTGCTGTGTCTAACATTCTTCATCGTGTTAGTGGCATAATTTGGGGTTGTCTTTCATTTGTCTAAAAGAACTTTAGGAAAAGCCCAGAGTCTATTAATCTTAGGAGGGCATGTCTATCTCTCAGAGATGGTGTGAAAAATTACTTCTAAAGTTTGAAGCTCTTAGAGAATGATGTGTTTTTAGAAAGAAAAAAAAATGGTGTTACGCATTCAAACATTAATATGGGTATTATTTTAATATGTTAATAATATAATATTTTAAGGTTCAATTTATAATTTCTCATGTTGCTACCCTATTTAGCCTTCTATTTATTTTTTAATATTATACACTCAAATATCTGGACTGAAAACTGGTAAGGGATGGTTACTACTAAGCTGAACCCTCATCTTCCCATCATTGTGCAACTGTTTCATTTCTTAATGAAGAAGTATATGAACTTTAACATGATCAAATATTCATCATATTCTATCAGAAGCCATTATGTGTGTCACTAATTTGTTCTGTGCTTCTCATATAGTGAATCCTAGGATTGGTGGAATGATGGGTTAGTAGTAGAAGCAGAACTCTTATAGGAATTATACCCAATACCCTATCTTCCCATTTTACTTAGTTCAGAGGCCATTAAAGCTAGGAGTAGTGTTTGGATTATTTGTTGTTGATATGCTTTCTAACATGAAGGGAACTGGAGGCTGAAAAAGCTCAGGGACAATGAGATGATGACTTTTCCTCCCCCTTGCTCTCATAAGGTTGTGATACCCAAGCACTGTAAGTTTGGTTCAACTACCAAAAGAATGGCACACCTATAATCCTTCTTAAATGGAAGTGTCCAGGGCATAGATTATATAAATTCTTTCTAAATAGTAATATAAGCCCCAGGTCTAAAGGGATTGTGGCAAAGCACAAAATTAAGTCTTGTCATACTCTGCACAGTCAGTCACATTGCTTACCATGTTCGTTCTGTTGGGTTAAGTGGGGTCCACCCAAGAATGCAGCACTGATACACTTTATCTCCTATTGGATTTGTGGCCTCCTCACTTGCACTAAATTTCAGACTATTTTCTAAACAAATCAAGAATCTACTATGTAAGCAGTCCTGTTTTTGTTTGTTTGTTTGTTTGTTGTTGTTTTCCAAGCTCAAGTTCACCTGAAATGCTGAATTGATATTTGAGGAAGTTGTGTTGTTCCACTCAGGTCAATTTTGAGCCTGGTTTTAAGTTTTTGAATCAGATACTGTAGCAGTGACTTTCATCTCCTTTTCATCTTTAGTAACAAATCTGTGATATAATTTGGAGTGCCATTGAAGCCGTTTAAACTGTGATTTCCAGTCTTACAGGAAATGGTAGCTATATAACAGTCTGACAATTGAAAATAGAAGTAAAATTATTAAGTGAGACTTCCAGGAAGGTTAAGGAAAAAAAATGCAAGGTTTTACACACATAGCCTTTTAAATTCATTCCTATGGCCTGGAATGTAGATGCGATAGATGGAGCTCCAGCAACTATTTTAGAGTGTCAATGAGATGGAAAGTCACATACTGAGGATGGTTTGAATAAAACCCAAACCTGTGTCTTTGAGAACCACAGAGCTGATAATTAACTCTGGACTGACTAGCTGTAGAGTTCTCTTATGTGAGGCAGAAATAAGCCTATACCTTGTATAAGCTATTTTTAGGTTTTCTTTTATATGTAACTTTCTTGTTTTGTATGTTTTTTGGTTTTTTGGTTTTTGTTTTTGTGTTTTGTTTTGTTTTGTTTTTGAGAGAGATACAGCATGAGCAGGGGAGAGGGGCAAAGGGAGAGAGAGAGAGTCTTAAGCAGGCTCCATGCTCAGCATGGAGCCCGACATGGGGCTCAGTGCCTCAACCCTATGATCATGACCTGAGCCAAAATCAAGTCAGACACTCAACCAACCGAGCCCACCAGGTACCTTGTAAGTTTCCTGTTTTGTTGTTTTTTGTTTTTTGTTTTTTTTTATGGCAAACCAGAAACACAGTAGCCAAAATAACAGAAATTTCTTTAGCTCAGGAGAGGCTGGATTTTTACTGTTCATATATGACATAAATACTCCTGAATATATGTTGTATTGCCTACCAAGAAAATGGATTTGATGTCCTGTCCTAGCATCAAATATGGAAGGAAGGTTGCTTTTGTAATTGAAATTTTAACTTGTGGCCGTACTTTCTGGGTACCTGGGTGTATTCTGATTATCATTGAAATATCTAGCACCATCAACAATAACATCTACTTTTTAAATTAATCTTTTCCCATTTTTCCTAATTTCCATGTGCAGTACTGTCAAAAAATATATCTGTAGCCAATAATTGATTTGTTATTCACATTTGGCACTGGCCAAATAACCAGCCATTGATGAACATAGTAATCCCCTACCTCCTAGAAAGTATAAAAACTGAGCCATACAAAAACACTGGGGTTGTACATGTGTAGTGCTCAGAACAGTGCCATATAACGTTTTGAGAACAGTGGAACATAGTTTTGCATAATTTTGTATAATCATTGGGTCTTAACATGTGGAATTTTAAAAATCAGCAGGGTTGGCACTGGGAGAGCCAGGAGAGCAAGAGGAAACTGAGTCCCACGCTTAAAGAGATAGTACAACAAACATCCTTACTGTATAGAAGCAGTTGTTTGGAGGGGCACCTGGGTAGCTCAGTTGGTCAAGCATCCCACTCCTGATTTCAGCTCAGGTCATGATCTCACAGTTTATGGGATCAAGCCCCATGACAGGCTCTGTGCTGACCGCAAGGAGCTTGCTTGGGATTCTCTCTCTCCCTTTCTCTCTGCCCCTTCTTCGTTTGTGTGCATGCTCCCTCTCTCAAAATAAATAAATAAATAAATAAATAAATAAATAAATACATACATACATACATACATACATACACACACACACAAATACATAAATAAAAATTTATAAAAAGCAGTGTGGAAAATCACTTGGAGAATACAGGAGGGAGATTTGTTTACTAATCACAGAGCATGTGCTGGAGGGGAAGGGATCATTGGAAGACTTCTTCAGGAACCAAGGAGCTAGAAGGTACTTTTTCCCTCCCTTCCCCCAGCCTAGACACATGGACACCTTTGGGAACCAATACGGTACCAACACTCTCCACTTAAGTGGCTCCCAGTACACCCTGCCCCTAAGCTCTCTTGTGGATATGCACCTTCCAACTCACCAACCTTGCAGGAATTTGGGGTGGCTGCAGGTTCCCTATGGAAGCTACCAGTGCAAATCTTACTGGTATCATCATCCTGCAGACCTGCCACCTGTAATGCATCCTTGGCCCGGAGCCCATCCAAAGTGATGCCATAAGCCTGTCAGTCTGCAAGCAGCCCTGATGGGTAAGTACCACTCCAAAGTGACTCCTGCCCTGGGGAGAGTGGAAGATAACCATTCACACCAGTCCAGCTGTGACTGGCAGTGGACTGTGGACCAATAGCTGGACTGAATACAGGCCCTACACACCAATGAAAGCTTCTCATGAAACAATACAAGGAAAGTGCCCTAAAGGTTACTGTTACTGCTTCTTTGGCAAACACCTTGTCTGTTTCAACTCAAGCCCAAGAAAGTCCTGAGTGGCACACTAACAAAAAAAGACCAAATCATGCCCATAACTGGCTAAGAGAGTCATTGCAGATTAGTGGACCGAAGGCAAATATAGCTCAGCCACAATAGTAGGGTGCATAGAACACACATAGGATATACTGCTGAAGGGCCAGATTCTGGTGAACAGGGGATCCTATAGTGCAGGGCACTAAAGGACCTCTTCTTCATAAGGCAACCAATTTTCATAACAGAAGATAGAACATATAGAAACAGGCACAGAGAGTTAGACAAAATGAAGAGACAGAGAAAAATGTCCCAAATAAAAAATAGGACAAAATCACAGAAAGAGACCCTAACAAAACAGAGATAAGTAATATGCCTAATAGAAAATTTAAAGTAATGATCATATAAAGTACTCTCAGAACTTGAGAAAAGAGTAGAGGACCTCAGTGGGAACCTCAAAAAATAAATAGAAAATATAAAAAAGCACCAATCAGAGATGAAGAACTCAGTAACTGAAATTTAAAATACACTAGAGTGAATAAACAGTAGACTAGACGAAACAGAAGAATGCACCAGTGACCCTGGAAGACAGGGTAATGGAGAGCAATTAAGCAGAACAAGAAAAAGAGAAAAAAGAAAAAAAATGAAAATAGACTTAGAAAACTAGCACCATTAAGTGTAATAATATTCATGTTATAGGGATCCCAGAAGGCAAAGAGAGAGAAAAGGAGACAAAAATTAACTTGAAGAAATAATAGCTGAAAACTTCCATAATTCAGGGAAGGAAAAAGAAGTCCAGATTCAGGAGGTACACATAGCCCCCAACATCAACACAACGAGCTCCACACCAAAACACATAGTAATTACAATGGAAAAAAAGTAGTGATAAAGAAAAAATTTTTATTTAAAATTTTTTTTAATTTTTTTTTTCATTTTTGAGAGACAGAGCATGAGTGGGGGAGGGGAAGAGAGAGAGGGAGACCCAGAATCTGAAGCAGGCTCCAGGCTCTGAGCTGTCAGCACAGAGCCTGACATGGGGCTCAAACCCATGAACTGTGAGATCCTGACCTGAGCCAAAGTCTGATGCTTAACTGACTGAGCCACCCAGGCACCCCAAGAAAAAAATTTTAATTGTCAAAAGAAAAGACAATTACATACAAGGGAAAGCCCATAATGCTATCAGCTCATTTTTCAGCAGAGACTACAGGCCACTAAGGGCATAGCATGATAAACTCAAAGTGCTGAAAGAAAAAAAAAATTCAGCCAAGGATACTCTTGGTAAGGCTTACTCTTTAGTAAGGCTATCATTCAGAATAGGAGAGAGAGAGTTTCCCAAACAAAAGTTAAAGGAATTCATGACCACTAAACCAGCCCTACAAAAAATATTAAAGGGGACTCTTTGAGTGGAAAGGAAAGACCACAAAGAGGAGTAAGAAAAGTAGGAAGTAAAAAAGCAGTAAGAGTAAGATTAAGTATACCTGTAAAATCAGTCAAGGGATTCACAAAATAAAAGGATGTAAAATATGAAACCATATAACTAAAACATGAGGGGAAGAAGAGTAAAGAATGAGTTAAACTTAAGCAACCACAAATTTAATATAAACTTCAATATGTATAAAATGTTATATGTAAATCTTTTGGTAACCACATACTAAAATCTTGTAATAGACAAGCAAAAAACAAAGGAAAAGGAATCCAAGTATATCACTAAAGAAAGCCAACAAATCACAGGAAGAAAGCAAAAGAAAGGAACAGAGAAGAACCATAATACAAGCAACCATAATACAAGTAAAAAAAAAATGATGTAAGTACATACTTATCAATAGTTACTTTGAATGCCAACGGACTAAATGCTCAAAAGACATAGGGTGGCGGAATGGATGAAAAAGCAAGACCCATCTATACTCTGCCTACAAGAAACCCACTTCAGTCCTAAAGACACATACAGATTGAAAGTGAGAGGATGGAAAACCATTTATCATGCAAATGGAAGTGAAAAGAAAGACAGGGTAGCAATACTTATATTGGACAAAATAGACTTTAAAACAAAGACTAGCAAGAGACAAAGAAGGACACTGTATAAAAATTAAAGGGGACAACCCAACAAGAAGATATAACAATTGTAAATATCTTTGCATCCAACATGGGAGTACCCAACTATATAAAGCAGCTAATAACAAACATAAAGTCACTGATGATAGGAATACAATAATAGTAGGAGACTTTAACAGCCACTTGGATCCATGGAGAGATCATCCAAACAGAAAATTGACAAAAAAAGGCAGTGGCTTTGAATGACATCTTGGACCATAGACCTACCAGATATGTTCAGAACATTCCATCCTAAAACAGCAGAACACACATTCTTCACAAGTGTACATGGAGCTTTCTCCAGAATAGATCACATATTAGGCCACAAAACAAGTCTCAAAATGATCAAAGTCATGCTATGTCTCTTTTCTGACCATAATGCTATGTAATTAGAAATCAAACACAAGAAAAAATCTGGAAAGAGCACAAATATATGGAGGTCAAATAACATGCTATTAAACAATGAATGGGTAAACCAAGGAATGAAAGAAGCAATTAAAAAACCCATGTAACCAAATGAAAATGAAAACAAAATGGTCTAAAATCCTCGGAATGAAGAAAAAACTGTTCTAAAAGGGAAGTTTATAGCATTACAGGCCTATCTCAAAAAGCAAGAAAAATCCTCAAACATCTTAACCTTACACCTAAATGATTTAGAAAAAGAAGAATGAACAACACACAAAACCAATAAAGGAAGAGAATAATAATAAAAAAAAAGATTAGAGCAGAAATAAATGAAATTTAAAAACAAAACAAATAAAAAGACAATAAAACACATCAGTGAAATGAGGAGCTGGTTGCTTAAAAACATCAAAAAAATTGATAAACCTATAGCCAGATTCTTTAAAAAAAAATCAGGACGGGACTCAAACAAATAAGAAATGAAGCAAGAGAAACAGCAACAAATACCACAGAAATACAAAGGCTCATAGGAGAATATTATGAAAAACTATATGCCAACAAGTTGGTAAACCTAGAAGGAATGGATAAATTCTAAGAAATATATAACCTCTCAAAACTGAGTAAGAAAGAAATTTAAACCATGTGATCTCACAGTTTGTAAGTTTAAACCCTGTGTTGGGCTCCATGCTGAGAGTGCATATCCTGCTTGGGATTCTCTCTCTCCTTCTCTCTCTGCCCCTCCCCCACTCACACATGTGTGTGCACTCTCTCTCTCTCAAAATAAACATTTTTTAAAAATTAAAGATGTCTTTTTCAATTTTATTCTCTTTGTATGCCTTGCTTTTTTTCTGTTTTTCTCTCTAGCTATCTTTCTCCTTGTGAAGTTCAGATATTTATATTTATGAATTATTCACTTAAAGTCCTTTTCTCTAAATTTCTTTTTCTAAATTTCTCTTATATTAACAATAACTCTCTAATTTTGTACTCTCTTTGCCTATCTTCTTCATATCATCTTTTTGTTCTGTCTACTGACCACAAGGTCATAAAACTGAAGTACAATATGACTTTTCTTTTTGCAAAAACAAATGATGGTTTTTCAGTTCAAAATAGTTGTCTTAAAACATTGCACCTTTTGTCCCTCTCCAAGTTTTAATAAAATAACATGCAGCAATATAAAAATAATACGTCATTGGTATCACAGAAAAGCTAGATGAGCTATTATTCTCAGACCAAAACAATTAAATGATCTCTGTAAGATAATAAGCAGATGTAATCAGTTCCAAAATTTGTTACTACAATTTTAAAATAGATCTCTAAAATTATCCAGCGTCAAACTGTAGGCTGGTAAAAGGAGATGGTTCTAAAGAGTGGGCCACTTAATGGCTTTCTCAGTACCTCTTGCTAAGATGAGCTGGTTCCATTATTTGTCAAGTATAAACTGGAGAACACCTCACTTGCCAAGTACATCTGGTAGTCCTAGACCAAGTGATTCCAAGAATGAGTACTTAAGGCTGTCAAAACTGTCCAGTTCTCTATCCCACCCAGAGCTGCTAAGAGGAAAGAGAAACTGATAACCAGAAGAATAATTGCCAACACTTGTTAAAGAAACACCAGTAAATTTATGTGCTCCCTTTCACCTCCTGTAGAAGCACACCATGGCTCAAGTTCTTGCAGTCAGAATCTTCATTCTCTGCTATTGGAAGAACTATTTTCACTTGGAGTTAGGACGTATATATGATTTCCTAATATATAAATAAGCCAGGAAAGCTAAGTGCATGAAGAAGGCCACACCACATGCAATAAAAGATATCAGAATAATAACGGAAACATTTGGTGATGAGAAAAAATGGTTAAATTAATACACATGTAATTATTACCCCCAAATAAATTTTGGAGACCTAAGAAAGTGCATTAAATCTACTGAAAAATGATATCAGATTGCTATACAAAGGAAGTTCTCCAAAATCATGAAACTTCGACACGATCATTGATTTAAGAGAAGATGTAATAAGTAAACTGAATACCAGAATATACACATCCAATGTATGAATTAGTGAAATAAAAAACACCAAGAAGTTATTTTAGGAGAAAAAAAGGTAAAAGAGAGAAAAGATATGAAAGAAACATAAGGAGACATAGAAAATATAGTAACTTTGGGGTGCCTGGTTGGCTCAGTCCATTAAGCATCTGACTTTGGCTTAGGTCATGATTTCACATCTTGTAAGTTTGAGCCCTGTGTCAGGCTCTGTCAGAGCCTGGAGCCTGCTTTGTATTCTGTGTCTCCCTCTCTCTCTGCTCCTCTTCTGCTTTCAATATTTCTCTCTCTCAAAAATAAATAATAAAACATTTTTAAAAATTAAAAAAAAATAAAATACAGTAACTTCATTATGAGTGAAAGAAAGGGTTTAGAAGAGATAGAGGGAAAGCAATAGTTGAAAACATAGTAGGAGAAACCATTCCTGAACTGAAGACAGATTTGCCTTAGTATTTAAAGAATTTTTGGGATATCAATAATAAAACAAAAAAGGAATATCCAAATTCTCCCTGGTGAAATTTCAGAATACCAAGATAGAAAATCCTATCCCTCCAAAAAACAAAATTTTACTTTACTATAAAGGATAATCCTCATACTGACATCAGACTTCTCATCTATGGTACAGGTGGTAAAGGACAAGGAAGGAAATTATTCAAAGTATTGAAAGAATGTAATTTAGAACATAGCTTTCTTTTTATATTAAGTTAAACTAACTTTTGAGAGCAGAGGCCAAGGAAAACATGCTCATAATAAAAGGATTAAGAGAATTTATTACCAACAAAACAACTGGAAACAAATAACTGAGGTTATACTCCAGAAAATGTGGAAAATAAAGTTCTAAAATGCTTTCTAAAAAAGTGCATAGAAAAGATTGATGAAAATTAGAAATTAGTTATGTTGAAAATTTTGTTTGGAATGAAGATTAATTATTGAACAATTTTTAACTTTAATGTGAAGTATATTAAAATATTTAACTAAATAATGATGGTACTTGATGAAAAGAATGAGTTCTATAACTCATGGATATAAAACATAAAAATCATAAAAACCACCCAATTATGGTAAGGCATTCCAAATTCAAGTCAATAATAAGACAGTAATACCTATCATTATTACTGTTCAAATTAATTGGCAGAACCTAACCAATATAAGTTTATACAACACAAATAGAAAAAGCAAAAACTGTTATATTTGTGAAGTTGACAATTGCCTACTTAGAAAATCCTGAAAAAATAATTGAAACACATTAAGACTCTAATTAGCATTCACACATTTTATATCCATTTATAAAATCAATAGCTTGAGTAATTACCAATTAGGAACTAATAGGAATATATAATTTATATTGTATTAATAAAATGATAAAATATATAAGAAGGAATTTATGAATTAAAAAGTACAAAGGATAATAATAGATTACTATGAAGAAAATGTAACTTTATTTTTAGTTAACATACAATGTTATATTAGTTTCAAGTTTACTAATTAGTTATATTAGTTTCAGGTTTATTTAGTGATTCAACAATTCCAAGTATTACTTAGTGCTCTTCATGAAAAGTATACTCTTTAATCCCAATCAATTATTTCACACATCCACCCACTCACCTCCCTTCTGGTAGCCATCAGTTTGTTCTCTGTATTTAAATCTGTTTTTTGTTTGTCTCCTTTTTTCCTTGATTTTTTTTTGTTTGTTTCTTAAATTCCACATAAGAGTGCAATGCTAAGTGGAATAAATTTTACTACCTGGATCCACCCATGTTATTGAAAATGACAAGATTTCATTCTTTTTTATGACTGAATAATATTCCATCATGTATATATATACCACCTGTTCATTACCCATTCATCTACCCATGGACACTTGGACCTCTTCCACAGTTTGGCTATCGTAAATAGTGTTGTAATAAACATAAGGTATTTATAAACACTGTCATAGGGTAGTTCTATTTTTAACTCTTAGAGTAACTTCCATAATGTTTTCCATAATGGCTGTACCAGTTTGCATTCCTACCAACAGTGCACAGAGTTCCTTTTACTCCACATTCTCACCAACCCTTGTTCCTTCTTGTGCTATTGATTTTGTCCATTCTGATAGGTGTGAGGTGCTATCTCCTTGTAGTTTTGATTTGCCTTTCTGTGCTGAGTGATGTTGAGCATCTTTTCATGTGTTTCTTGGCCATCTGTAGGCCTTCTTTGGAGAAATGTCTATTCATGTCTTCTGCCCATTTTTTATTGGATTACTTGGTTTTGGGGGGTATTGGGTTGTATCAGTTTTCTATATATTTTGGATACTAACCTTTTATTGTATATATTATTTGCAAATACCTTCTCCCATTCAGTAGGTTGCTTTTTAATTTTGTTGGTTGTTTCCTTTGCTGTGCAGAAGCTTTTTATTTTTATGTAGTTACAATAGTTTACTGTTTGCTTTGTTTCCCTTGCCTCAGGAGACATACCTAGAAAAATGTTTCTATAGCCAGTGTCAGAGAAATTACTGCCAGTGTTCTCTTCTATGATTGCTATGCTTTCAGGTCTCACATTTAGGTCTTAAGTCCATTTTGAGTTTATTTTTTTGTATGTTGCCAAAAAGTGGTCCAATTTCGTTCTTTTGTATGTAGCTGTCCAGTGTTTCCAACACCATTTGTTAAGGAGACTCTCTTATTCCAATGCATTTTCTCACCTCCTTGGTGGAATATAATTTACCACATAATCATGGATTTATTTCTGGGCTCTCTATTTTGTTCCATGATTTATATGTCCGTTTTTTGTGAAAGTACTGTATGGTTTTGATTACTACAGCTCTGTAGTATGTTTTAAAATGTGGAATTGTGACACGTTCCATTGAATTTTTCTTTTTCAAGATTGCTTTTGCTATTCAGGTTATTCTGTGGTTCCATACAAATTTTAGGATTGTTTTCTCTTTTTCTGTGAAAATGCTGGGTGTTTTGATAGGGATTGCACTAAATCTGGACTGCTTGGGTAATCTGGACTTTTTAACAATATTGGTTCTTCCATTCCATAAACATAAAATGTCTTTCCATTTGTTTGGATTGTCTTCAATTTCTTTCATAAATATTTTATAGTTTTCAGTGTATGGGTCTTTCACCTCTTTTGTTTAGTTTATTCCTACATGTTTTATTATTTTTGGTGCAATTGTAAATAGAATTGTTTTCTTAATTTCTCTTTCTGCTACTTCATTGTTAGTGTATAGGAAATGCTATACATTTCTGTACATTGACTTTGTATCCTGTGGCTTTACTGAATTTTTTTTTATCAGTTCTAGTAGTTTTTTGGTGGAGTCTTAAGGGTTTTCTATATATAGTATCATGTTATCTGAAAATAGTGAACATTTTATTTCTTCCTTCCTAATTTGGATGCTTTTTATTTCTTTGTTTTTGTTTTTGTTTTTGTTTTTTCTCATTGCTGTGGCTAGGACTTCCTTGTTATGCTGAATAAAAGTAGTAAGAGAGGACATCCATGTGTTGTTCTTGGGGAAAAGCTGTCAGTTTCTCAGCATTGCATATGATGTTAACTATGGGTTTGTCATATATGGTCTTTATTATGTTGAGGCATGTTCCCTGTACACTTTCTTGGTGTGTGTGTGTGTGTGTGTGTGTGTGTGTGTGTGTGTGTTATACTTAGTCCAATGTACTTTCTGCATCTATTGAAATGATCATATGGCTTTTATCCTTTCTCTTGATGATGTGATGTACCATGGTGATTGATCTGCAAATACTGAACCACCCTTGCATTTGAGCAATCAATCCTACTTGATTGTGGCAAATGAATTTGTGAACATATTGTTGGATTTTGTTTGCTCACATTTAGTAGAGGGTTTTTGTATCTATGTTCATCAGAGATATTGGCCTGTAGTTTTTCTTTTTCTCTAGGGTATTTATCCGGTTTTGGCATCAGGATAACACTGGCCTCATAGAAAGCATTTGGAAGCTTTCCTTCTTCTTCTCCTAGTTTTTGGAATAGTTTGAGAAGAATAGATATTAACTCTTGTTTAAATGTTTGGTAGAATTTCAGGTGCCTGGGTGGCTCAGTCAGTTAGGCATCTGGCTTCAGCTCAGGACATGATCTCACAGTCCATGGGTTTGAGCCATGCATTGGGCTCTTGTGCTGACAGCTCAAGCCTGGAGCCTACTTTGGATTCTGTGTCTCCCTCTCACTCTGCCCCTCCCTTGCTCACACTCTGTCTCTCTCTCTCTCTGTCTAAAAAATAAACATTAAAAAGAAAATTTAAATATTTGGTAGAATTCACCTGTGAAGCTCTCTGGTCCTTTGTTTGTTGGAATTTTTTTTTTCCTGATTCAATCTCATTGCTGGTAATCCATCTGTTCAAGTTTTCTCTTTGATCATGATTCAGTTTTGGTAGATTTTATGTTCCTTGAAATTTATCCATTTCTTCTAGGTCTTTAAATTTGTGGGCATATATTTTCTCATAATGCTCCCTTACAATACTTCATATTTCTGTGGTGTTAGTGGCTATTTTTCCTTTTTCATTTGTGATTTTTTAATTTGAATCCTCTTTTTTTAAATAGTCTGGCTAGAGATTTATCCATTTTGTTGATCTTTTCAATGAACCACCTTCTTGTTTCATTGATCTGTTCTATTGTTTTTTTTTTTCATTTCTGTATCATTTATTTCTGCTCTAATCCTTATTATTTCCTTTCTTCTACTAATTTTGTGTTTTGTTCTTCATTTTCTAACTCCTTTATGTATAAGGTTTAGTTGTTTGAGATTTGTCTTGCTTCTTAAGATAGGCCTGTATTGGTATAAGCTTCCCTATTAGAACAGCTCTTCCTACACCCAAAAGATTTTGGATCAGTCTGTTCTCATTTTTATTTGTTCCCATGTAATTTTAGGCTTCTTCTTTGATTTCCTGATGGGACAATTCGTTGTTTAGTAGCATGTTATTTAACTTCCGTGTTCATGCTCTTTTAGATTATTTTCTTGTGGTTGAGTTCTAGTTGTGTAGTGTTGTGGTCAGAAAAGAACACAATGACTATGATCTTTTAGAATTTATTGAGACTTGTTTTGTGGCCTAATATGTGATCTCTTCTGGAGAATATTTCATGTGCACTTGAAAAGAATGTGTATTCTGGTGTTTTAGGATATAATGTTCTGAACATATCTGTTAAGTCCATCTGGTCCAGTGTGTCATTCCCAGCCACTGTTCTCTTGTTGAGTTTCTGATTGGATGATCTGTCTGTTGATGTAAGTGGGGTGTTAAAGTCCCCTACTATAATTTTATTACTATCAATTAGTTCATATTTGCTATTAACTGTTTTATGTATTTGAGGACTTCATATTGGTTGCATAAGTATTTACAATTGTTATGTCTTCTTGTTGGGTTGTCACATTCATTATCATATAGTGTTCTTGCCTCTTCTTACAGTCATTGTTTTAAAGTCTATTTTGTCCAATATAAGTATTGCTACCTCAGCTATCTTTTGACATCAATCTGCATGATAAATGTTTTTCCATCCCCTCACTTACAGTCTGCAGGTGCCCTTAGGTCTGAAATCAGTCTCTTGTGGGTAGCATATATATGCATCTTGTTTTTATGTACTGTGTACCCTATGTCTTTTGATGGGAGTATTTAGACCATTTGCATTCAAAGTAATTATTGATTGATATGTAGGTATTATCATTTTATTATTGGTTTTGTGGTTGTTTTGTATATTTTCTCTAATCCTTTTTTCTCTTGTTCTCATTCATGGTTCATTGGCTTTCCTTAGTGACATACTTAGATTCCTTTCTCTTTACTGTTTGCATATCTATTACTTGGTTTTGATTTACAGTTAACATTCAGTGTATATAAAACATCTTCTGCAAATAGCAATCTATATTTAAAGTTGATGGTCACTTCAGTTTGAAACATTCTTTACTGCTACCCCCCCTCCAACATATTTTAGTAAGTGGTGTCATATTTTACATCCTTTTATTTTGTGAATACCTTGACTTGAGTTTTACAGAGTTTTACTGCTTTTGTGCTTCCCAATTTTCATACTCTCACAAATGTTCTTTTGTTTCCATTCAGAGTCCCTTTTAATATTTATTTATGTATTTATGTATTTATGTATTTATGTATGTATGTATGTATTTATTTATTTATTTATTTATTTTAATTTACATCCAAGTTATTTAGCATATAGTGCAACAATAATTTCAGGAGTAGATTCCTTAATGCCCCTTACCCATTTAGGCCATCCCCCTCCCACAACCCCTCCAGTAACCCTCTGTTTTTTCTCCATATTTAAGAGTCTCTTATGTTTTGTCCCCACACTGTTTTTTTTATATGAAATTTATTGTCATATTGGTTTCCATACAACACCCAGTGCTCCTCCCAACTCCCCACCCTATTTTTATATTATTTTTGCTTCCCTTCCCTTATGTTCATCTGTTTTGTATCTTAAAGTCTTCATATGAGTGATGTCATATGATATTCATCTTTATCTGAGTGACTAATTTCATTCAGCATAATACCCTCTAGTTCCATTCACGTAGTTGCAAATGGCAAGATTTCATTCATTTTGATTGCAGAGTAATACTCCATTGTATATATATACACCACATCTTCTTTAGCCATTTATCCATCAATGGACATTTGGGCTCTTTCCATACTTTGGCTATTGTTGATAGTGCTGCTATAAACATTGGGGTGCATGTGTCCCTTCGAAACATCGTAACTGTATCCCTTGGATAAATACCTAGTCGTGCAATTGCTGGGTCATACATTAGTCCTATTTTTAACTTTTTGAGGAATCTCCACACTGTTTTCCAGAGTGGCTGCACCAGTTTGCATTCCCACCAGCAGTGCAAAAGAGATCCTTTTTCTCCACATCCTTGCCAACATCCTTGCCAACATTGTTGCCTGGGTTGTTAATGTTAGCCATTCTGACAGGTATGAGGTAGTATCTCATTGTGGTTTTGATTTGTATTTCCCTGATGATGAGTGATGTTGAGCATTTTTTCATGTGTCGGATGGCCATCTGGGTGCCTTCTTTGGAGAAGTGTCTATTCATGTCTTTTGCCCATTTCTTCATGGGATTATTTGTTTTTTGGGTATTGAGTTTGATAAGTTCTTTATAGATTTTGGATACTAACCCTTTATCTGACAAGTCGTTTGCAAATATCTTCTCCCATTCCATCAGTTGCTTTTTTGTTTTACTAATTGTTTCCTTTACTGTGCAGAAGCTTTTTATTTTGATGAGGTCCCAATAGTTCAGTTTTGCTTTTGTTTCCCTTGCCTCCAGAGACATGTTCAGTAAGAAGCTGCTATGGCCATGGTAAAAGGGACTTTTGCCTGCTTTCTTCTTGAGGATTTTGATGGCTTCCTGTCTTACATTTAAGCCTTCCATCCATTTTGAGTTTATTTTTGTGTATGGTGTAAGAAAGTGGTCCAGGTTCATTTTTCTGCATGTCGCTGTCCAGTTTTCCCAGCACCACTTGCTGAAGAGACTGTCTTTATTCCATTGGATATTCTTTCCTGCTTTGTCAAATATTAGTTGGCCATACGTTTGTGGGTCCATTTTTGGGTTCTCTATTCTGTTCCATTGATCTGAGTGTCTGCTCCCTTTTAATATTTCTTGTAGGGCTCATTTAGTGGCCATGAACTTCTTTAGCTTTTGTTTATCTGTGAAACCTTTTATCTCTCCTTCTATTCTGAATGACAGCCTTCCTGGATGGTGTAATCTTTGATGCAATTTTTTTTTTCTTTCAGCATGTTGAATATGTCATGTAACTCTTTTCTGAACTGCAAAGTTTCTGCTGAATAATCTGCTTATAGCCTTATGAGTTTTCCTTTATATGTGTCTCCTTTTCTCTTGATGCTTTCATTTTTTTTCTTTATCACTACTTTTTACCATTTTAATTAGTATGTGCCTTGGTGTGGACCTCCAAGGGTTGATTTTTTGGGGGAGCTTCTGTGCCTCCTGGATCTGGATAGCTGTTTCCTTTCCAGATTAGGGAAATTTTCAGCTGTTATTTCTTCAGATAAATTTTCTGCCCCCATTTCTCTCTCTTCTCTTTTTGGGTTCCCTATAATGCAAATGTTGTTATTCTTAATTGGGCCACTGATTTCCCTAAGTGTATTCTCATTTTTCATAATTCTTTTTCCTCTCATTTTGTCAGCTTGCTTACTTTCCATTACTCCAATTTTCAGGCCATCACTTCATTCCTTTGCTTTCTCTAGCCCACTATTTATTCTATCAAGTGTATATTTAATTTCATTTATTGTGTTTTTCATCTGTTTTTTTTTCTTCTCTGTTTAGGGTCTCACTGAGATCCTCTATTCTTTTCTCAACTTCAGTATCTTTATAATCATTACCTTCTCATGGCATATTACTCATGACAGTTTGCTTATATCATTTTCTGTGGCTTTTTCCAGTCCTTTCATTTTGGATATATTCCTCTGTCTCCTCTTTTTGTCTAACTCCTTGTGGCTGCTTCTGTGTGAGAAAGGTCAGCTACATCTCTTGTTCTTCAAAGTAATGGCTTTATGAACAAGAGTTCCTATAGTGCCCTGCAGTGCAGTGTCTCCTGTTCCTGAAGATCTAGAGCTTCAGAGTGGCCTGTATATGTGTGGTGTATGTCCTGCTGTTGAGTCCCGACCTCTGTTTCTCTCAGTACAGTTGTCTGCAGCTGGTATCTTTGCCTCTTGTGGCCAGCGTTTGGTCCCTGGGCAGGAAGGTCTCACTTTAACAAGGTGTGCACTGATATGCTTGTGAAATGAGACTTCCCACTTCTGCCAGAACTGAGGTCCCGCTAAATACACAGGTTGTGAGATGAGAATTGTGAGTTTTGGGTGAGTCTTCTGGGCAAGGGCACCTCCCGCATGGAAGATAAAGCAAGAGTGACTGGTAAGGGCAGATCCCCTAAAGCATGGGAAGGTGAGATTTGGTATAGGCAGGTTAGGTAGTGAATGTTGGTGATGCAATGTTTATGCAGATGGTCATGTGTTTATGCTGAGGGGTGAGTGAGGGAAATGTTCTCTCAGCTCCTTTGTTCCTAGAGGGGTCTTTCCAGGACCCCTGCTTCTCCAGACCATGTTCTGAGATAAATAAATAACCCTCCCTCCATTATGGCCTTAGTGTTTTATAAACTGCTGCTTCTATGTTGTATCTCTGCTAGCTGTTTGTCATGCTGTCTCCTTAAGGGTGAAGACTCCATTTCCTAATGCCCTCTGGATTCTCCCAGAGCCAAACCTGCTGATTTTTATAATTCCAGGTTTTAAGTCACAGTAGTTGTAAGAACTCACAAAATTCGGCTTGCTTTCAAAGCCAAATGTTATGGGGATTCCTCTTCCCTGAGTGGGCTCCACAGTGTGACAATCTGTTTCTTGCCCTTCACTGCACCCCGGCCTTCCTTCCAACTATGGACAGCCACAGTCTGTTTCACTCCCAAACCACATCTTCACTCTTCAGAACTTCTTCGATGTGGACTTTTCTCTACCATTAGTTGTGGAGTTTGTTTTGCAAGTCTTTGGGTCATTTCCTGGGTTATTTACACTGATGTGAGTGTTATCTAGTTGTATCTGTGTGACAAAGTGAGCTTAGGGTCCTCCTATTCTACCTTCCTCCTACTATGAAAAATTATGTGGCAAAAAATTGGACATCCTAGAAGAAATCCTTCAGTTCCAAACATACAGTCTTCCAAAACTGAATCAAGAAGAAACAAAAAATCTAAGAAGACTAATTACTAGTAACAAAACTGAGCCAGTTAAAAAAAAACAAAAACAAAACAGAAAAAACTCCCAACAAACAAAAGTCCAGGACCAAATGGCTTCAGAAGTGAAGTCTACCAAACATTTAAAGAGTTAATACATACTCTTCTAAAATTTTTCCAGAAAAATAGAAGAGGAAAGAAAGCTTCCAAACACATTCTCTGAAGCCACCATTACCCTGATACCAAAAGCTGACAGACACTACAAAAAAAAGAAAACTGCAAGCCAGTATCTCTGATCAACACAGATTAGAAATATTCAACAAAATATTAGTAAACTTAAATCAACAATACATTAAAATTTACCACAATAAAGTGGTATTTATTCCAAGCAAGCATGCAAGAATGGGTCAATATATGCAATATATCACAATCAATGTGAAATAGCACATTAACAAAATGAAATGTGAAAACCGTATGATCTTTCCAGCAAGTGCCGAGGAAGCACTTGACAGAATTCAACAACTGTTCATGATGAAAAATCTCAATAAAGTGACTTTAGAGGGAAAGTACAACATAATAAGGACCATATATGAAAAACCCCCAGATCACATCATACTCAATGGTGAAAAACTGAGAGCTTTTCCTCTAAGATTGGGAATAAGACAAAGATGTCCACTCTCATCATTTTTATTCAACATAATACTGTAAATACTAGCCACAGCAATCAGACAAGAAAAAGAAATAAAAGGCTACTGAATTGGTAAGGAAGAAATAAAACTTTCACTATTTGCAGAGGACATGATACTATACATTGAAAATCCTAAAGACTCCACCAAAAAACTACTGGAAGTAAACGTTATATATTAAGTTCATTGATAGTACTTGATAAAAAGACAAAAGAGGAAACACTGAATAAATAGAAAGATATATGATATCTGGAGGTAGGATTTACTATTATAAAAATATCAATTCTCAACTAAATCTCTGATTTCAAGTTATCCTTAATTAACATCCCACTAACAATGCATTTTTTCCTTTATTTAGAATTAATGTTTTTATGTTGATATGATTTTAAACTTGTAGAAGAATTTACAAGTATTCCCATTTACTTTTCAGTCAGCTGTCTCTTAATATTTACATAGTTAGAATATTTATCAGAAGAAATTAACCTTAGTAAATACTATTAAATTAAATATAAAACTTCTTAGATTTCACTGATTTGTTTTTCACAAATATTTTTTTCCCTCTTCCAGGGTTCAATATAAGATACTACAATGAATTTGATTATCATTTCTCTTAATCTCCTCTCGCCTATCAAAGACCTTCAGTCTTTCCTTTTATTTCATGACCTTGACACTTTGAAGAGTCAGTTATTTTGTAGACTTTCCCCCCAATTTGGGTCTAATTGAAATTTTTGTCTTTAGTAGATTGTGGTTCTGCATTACTGGGAAGGATACCACAGAGGTTATATGCCTTTTTCAGTGCATTATGTCAGGGGTACATGAGATTGATATCTATCCCTGGTGACATTGACCTTGATCATTTTATTAATTGTTATCTACCAGGATTCTGCACTCTAATTATTTACCCCTTTGTAATTAAAAATTTATAGAGTGCCGTGTTTGAGTATTGTTTCTTAAGCTTTACAGTATCCACCAAAAACATTGTTTTCCAAAATTAATCATGTCTTTAACGTTACTTTATTATGATCATGTTATTCATTTTTTCTCCCTCAAGACACTTAGTTTGTCTCTACTTAAACTTTCATCTATTAATTTGAAATCCTTTGGTGTATCTTGCCTACAGTAACTATTACCATGGTATTCTCACAGTGATTTTCAGTTGCCTCCTTACATTTGTCAATTGGTATTCTTCCATAAGGAAGAGTTGTCATTTTGTTTATTTATTTATTTATTTATTTATTTATTTATTTATTTAAATTTATATCAGTGTATTATGGGCTAATGAATATTGTATTATTTGAGCTATAATACAATATTATAATTATTTTTTTGATCAAGATGTTCCACCATTGACTACTACTAGAAGCTTTCAGGTTGGCTCTATGGACTTTTGATATGTTACTTTCTTTTTTTTAATGCTTCCTTGCTTCCTGCCACCACAAGATGCTTTGGGTTCATCTTGTCTTTTACCTGCCTTGGCTTTGGACTAAATCAGTTCTCCAAAGAGCTCTCTTACTACAGAATGGTTTTTAGAAACCAAAATCTGAAATCCAGGTATACTCATTGCTACTGGGGTGTTACTATTTCTAGTCCTGTCAGTAGATAGAGTTAGGACACACACACACTTGTGTATACACACTTGTATCTATATTATGTGTACATTTTAACCATACGTCCATATTGACGCCTTTGCCTCTTACCTAGCACTACAGGGTTCATTATACTTTCCTTCTTTAACTGTAATTACTTACTTTGGCATTTGTTATCTATAATACATTTACTTGTTTGTTCAAGTATGAAAATGAAGTAGAATTAGAATTTCTAACCCATATCTGTGAAAAACAATGTACCAACTCCACTACAGTGTTTGAGTAAAAACTTTTCTTAATCTTTAACATTGTAGTATCCAAAGTACTATTTTCTAAAATTTCTTAATCATCTTATTTCTTCCCATTCCTTTTAATATGGTCGTGTGATTTATTTACAATTCAGTTATATTCATTCGTCAGAGTTTTTATTCCATCTTTCTCTTCCCCCTAGCCCCACAAAAATTTTGGTTGACTTATTTTTTAAAAGTTTAGATGCAGTGATTTTTACACTTTGTGGTTTGTATTTATCTGATAAACATATACAGTCATGTATTCACACCCATAGTTTCCCCCAAATTTTCTTCTGTTGACAACACCTCTCATCAACCCCCAACCCAGCAACTATGTTTGCCTTCTCCAGAATATCACATAAATGGAATTAGGTACTATGTAGCTTTTTGGGTTTGACTTCTCTAAGTTAGCAAAATGTATTTATGATTCATGCATCTCATGTGAAATAATAGTTTTCTATTTTTATTACTAAGTAATATTCTCTTATATGGATATTCTACACATTATTTATTCACCAGTTGAAAGAGATATGGGTTTTTTCCCTCAGTTTTTGGTGCTTAAAAAGTACCTGGAAGTATTTGTATACACATTTTTTGTGTGAACATGGTTTTTATTTCTCTGTGGTAGATAACTAGGAGTGGCATAGTTGCATATTAAGTTCACAAGAAATTGATATATTATTACCAAATTGATTCTAGCATTTTGAATTTCCAGTAACAACTTATGTGCGTTCCAGTTGCTCCATGTTCTTGTCAGAATGGTATGACAAGTTTTTTCTTTTTTTTAGACATTGTAATAAGTACGTAGTATTATCTCATTGTGGTATTAATTTGAATTACCCTATTTCCTAATGTTGAACATCTCATGAACTTAATTGTTGCCCACTTATCTTACTGAAAGATGTGTTTAGATCTTTTACCCACTTTTCATTAGATTGTCCATTAAAAAATATTTTTTTAATGTTTATTTTTGAGAGAGAGAGAGAGAGAGAGAGACAGAATGTTAGCAGGAGAGGGGAAGAGAGCAAGGAAGGCACAGAATCTGAAGCAGGCTCCAGGCTCTGAGCTGTCAGCACAGACCCTGACATGGGGCTTGAGCAATGAACTGTGAGATCATGACCTGAGTTGAAGGTGGATGCCTAACCGACTGAAACACCCAGGTGCCTGTGATTGTCCATTTTTTTTAACTATTATTAAGTTTTGAGGGTTTTTATATATTCTGGGGAAAAGTCCTTTTTTCATAATTGTGTAATATGCTCCAAGCCTATGGTTTGTCATTTCATTTTCTTAACAGGGTCTTTAATTTTAAAGAAAAAAATAATTTTAAAGAAGTTCAATTTGTTTCTTTTGTCAATAATTTTGACGTTATATACAAAACCTCTTTGCCTAACCTAATGTCATGCAGATTTTCCCTGGTGATAATTGTTGATTATTCTTGTTTCTTAGTGGAGATAGAGAAGAAGGGCAGACAGTTTCTTGCCTTTTCACATAGCTGCTTTTTCCTACAATACACACTTCCCAGGGCTTGGTTCAAACTTTTCTGTGAGTACACCCCATGCGATTTATGAAGAGGCAGCCTGCACAAGGACATAAGTAATTTCTATGGTCTTTATGGGTTTCTCACTGTTCTGCCAGCCAACACTCACCTTTACAAATTTTTCAAATGTACTAGTTTAACTTTTTTTTTAACTGTATCTGGTTCCTGTCTATCTAAAGTGAGTGAATGCTTGCTCTCCTGTCTCCCTGTAGGCACCATCTCTCTTTAGATGTTTGGAACTATGCATTGGACCTCAGCTCTATGATGGGCTCAAAAAAGTTATAGTTTTGAAGTTAATCTGTCTCTTTTTTGTTGCAAGTGTAGGTGTGATCTTTTACTTTTGTGTCTCATGTGGAAGATGTAATTACCCACAACCATTTTTAAGAAACCAGATTCCCTGATGTCCTATAAATGAAAAATACTAGCCAAAAATATGTTTAAAAAGAACAGTAAGGTAATAGTTTCCTTCAAACATATCAAAAGTTACCTTATTATGTTTTAAATAATATTTACTATGTTACATAGCTACCTTAAATAAAACAGTGTGATTTTGGTAGAGAAATAAACACAAGATCAATGGAACAGAATTGATTTTTCAGAAACAGATTATAAATATGATAACTTAATACATAATGAAGAAGATATTTCAAATCACTGAAGACACACATTGTTTACTAAAAGATTTAGGGACAATTGGATATCCATTAGAATAATAAATTACATTTTCTAGATCACAACATTCACAATAGATTCCAAATCTACTAAGGATCTAAATATAAGGGAAACTAACAATAAAGGTATTACATGTATGAAATTATGGGAAAATGTTTTTGTAATCTTGGCATGGAAACACTATAAGGAAGACACTACAAAGAAAATGATTGACAATTCTAACCAACTAATATTTAGAAATGTCTGCATAACATAAAATACCATATATAGAGTTTTACAAACAGGTACAGGACAGGAGGAAATATTTTCTTTTATTAACTTTTTCTAATTAGTAAGAAAATTAGTATGAAAACTGCCAATTAGGCAAATAAAATAATTGGCAAAAGATGTAAAATGACAATTTGCAGAACTGAAATGGCCAATAAGATGTTCAACTTCCTAACAATCAGGGGGAAGGGGGAATTAAAATGATATCAGTTTTTTTTTATTTAAAAAAATTTTTTTTAACGTTTATTTATTTTTGAGACAGAGACAGAGCATGAACGGGGGAGGGGCAGAGAGAGAGGGAGACACAGAATCCGAAGCAGGCTCCAGGCTCTGAGCTGTCAGCACAGAGCCCGACGCGGGGCTCGAACTCACGGACCATGAGATCATGACCTGAGCCGAAGTCGGCCGCTTAACCGACTGAGCCACCCAGGTGCCCCAGATATCAGTTTTCACTGAAAAGAATGGTGATGAACAATTTTTGTTGATGACCATGAATGGACATGGAACTTTTATGTACCCTCAATGAGAGAGTATGTTTAAAATGCCTTTTAGGAGGTTAACTGAGCAGTATCATTCAGACTGTAACATATTTTTCTAAAAGCCTGAGTTCTTTTGGTCACAAGAAACAAATCCTATTTAAACTTGCTTGTGCCATTCAAACAAATTATTGACTCTTTCAACTGAAAATTTCAGTTGAAAGGAATTGAGCAAGGGAACATTGGCTTTATGTAAGGCTTGACCTGCAAGCACCCATTTCCTTCTGATTCTCAGCTCGCCCTTCTGTCCTACGTTTGCCTCCGACTATGATACTAAGATGGTGTTATAAGTTGAATTATGTCCTCAAAATGCATATGTTGAAGTCCTAACCCTAAATATCTCAGAATATAAACGTATTTGGAGATAGGGTTTTTAGAGAAGTAATTAACATGAGGTTTCCAGAGTGGGCCCTGATGCAGTATGATTGGTATCCTTACAAGAAGCGAAAATTTAGACACAACTCACACAGAAGGAAGACAATGTAAAGACCCAGGGAGAGGATAGCTATCTACAAACCACGAAGAAAGGCCTGAGGCAGATTCTTCCTTCATAGTCTTCACAAGGAATCAATTTGCCGACACCTTGCTCTTGGACGCCTAGGCTTTGGACCACTGAGAAAATAAATTTCTGTTATTTGTGCCACCCAGTTTGTGGTATTTTGTTATAGCAGTGCTAGCAAACTATTACAGATAGCATGGACATCTTCCAGGTCTATATAATTTCTGTACATGTACAGTAAGAAAGAATAAGTATCTCAGAATTGGTATCAAAATCCTTGAATTTTATTTTTATTAGAACCGTTATAAGACATGTGCCATCCTCTAGGTTAATCATTGTTGTGATCAGAGGTATTAAATGGGTTCATTGCCTTAGCCTGTCCTAAGATCCACTTCTACTGTAGTCTGATGCCCCAGTAGCAAAGAGCTTGAATGGAATATGAGAACTCCTGCAAATGGAGGAGCAAGGAATGGATGCCAGGTAAATGCCTTCTCTGTTTTCCATTCTTCAACTGCTCTCCTCACTAACAAAAGGAAATAGTGGTATATATGTCCAAAAGGCCTGTATGAGCTTTTTTATTAGGCCATTCATTCTTATAATGAAAAAGTCAGATCAACCTCAGTGTCAGCCAGTAGAATGACTGGCTCATCTGTGATGAAACCACAGAATATCGGATTAGCATACCTTCTATGCAAATGTTAAAAAGAATGGGCTGTATTTACATGGCTTTTAATGGAAAGCTCTGTATGACCAAAATAAAAGATGTGAGTTGTGCATAATATTTATAGAATGATGATAATTACAAAAACAAATTATATTTCTGAATATACATATAGGTATGTATATAAATTGTTTTAATGTGTAGGATACCTACCTAACTGGCAACAGTGGTTATGTCAGAAGAAGCGTGTAGGGTTAGGAAGAGTAACTATGGGGACTTTGGCTTTGTGGAGGGTTTTCTGGCTATTTATGGGAATACGTTCAGGTAATTAGTACTTGTAAGATTAAAAAATAAAGTGCTTAGTATCATATCTTGAATCTAGAGAGCACTTAGTAAATATTAACAGTTATTATTATTACCAAGGATAGGTGAGAACTTCCCAGTCACATTCCTACTGACAAGTATAAATTAGACCAGGGAAAACAGCTTGGCAAGAGGGCCAGATGACATATATATAATGTGTACATGTGTGTATATAAATGCACAGTATAAGTGTAGAAAGTCCTTCACCAAGCTGGTAACTATAATTACCACTGGGGGGTAATGAAATAGGGAGGAGATGAAGGCAGATTTCATTTTTATTCTAACTTTTATATTTTTTAGCTGTTCATAAACACGCATCATTTTAGTATTATTTGTAGTAATCAAAATTAATCTTCTGTAATCCCTGGTTTGCTTCTATAATCTATATCTTCATTGATGTAAAAACTAATCCCAGCAAGGGAGAACAATTTGCAAAAGCATTTATTTGAGTCCTGTTTGTGTTCCTATATTCTGGGCAATTGAATGAGAATGAGGATTGTTTGTCAAACCAGGACCAGCTGGGATGCTCTGGCTGACTCCCAGGCGCAACTGTGAAGAAACGGATATTGGGTGCTCTCCCACCTCGTCAGGAGCAGCATTTCTCCTGTCTGCTCTTGGCACCCCCTAGCATCCTGTGCCCTGCTAAGGTGTTAACTGACAACTGACAGATTTTACTAAGAGCCTACTCTTCTCAGTAGTATTTGCATTTTAAAAGTTGACTTAAAAACTTGAAAAAAAATAAAGCAAAATTCAACAACAAAAAAACACACAAACTTCTGAGATTTGAGGCATGAAGTTCCTTCACAATAGCAAGTTCATTCCACAAATCTCTCATCTTTAAAGCAGATAAACAAATGTTCTCCTGACATCTGAGTTCCCATTAGCTACCATCTTGTGGTGATACATTTTTATGCAAAATTTACTATAGAACAGTTCATTGTGGTCATTCTACAACCACCCAATCAGTACAACTCCAAAGTAACGTGGCTTTCACCTTCTTTCCTGAAACTGCTCTCTTTAATGTGCCATCATTAAGATCTAATTGCCAGTTTGAGGGACTTTTTTTCAATTTAATTCAGTACTCTCTAGGAGAGAGGTGTTAGCATGTGTCACAGTTTTTAATTTGTCTGTTTATCTGTCCCCCCACCTTAATAGGGAGCTTCTTATGTCTGAATCTCTGATCCATTCATCTTTGTATCATTGTTTTCTTTACAACACTTAGCCCATGATAATGCTAAAAATAGATATACCACCTGATACCTGCTGGAAGATTGGATGATTTGGGAAGCCCAGTGCTGATCACAGAGGAGGCATGAATGAAGAAAGTGCAAAAACACGACAGGTGTGGGAGGTTTAGACTGAGGATATAATTTAAGCAGGTAAATTCTCCTCGCAGCTCTTCCAGGATGCTACTGATCCATTCTTCAGGTGGCCTCTGATTATACAAATTAGGAAGACATGTAGGTTCAGCCAGTGCAGGAAGCAAACCTCATTGAGGTTTGACTGCAACACAGGAGTTTCATTTCCATCATGACACTGGGTAAAATATAGGAATGAGAGAGGAGAAGAGCGTTATTCCAAAACAACAGCAAGAAAGTAACTTCAGTGTCCAAGGTATTATTCATACATTACTTTTATCCTATCCCTAACAAAACAGGCCAGGTCTCTTCAATACTGTAAATATACTTAAATATTAAAGCAGTAGAATTGAAGATGGCTTTAAGTCACTTTTAATGACCTTCCAAGCAAGTCCCGAGCTCTGTGGAAGAGGTAGGTGCAGGGTTCAGCTTTGAATGTGAGTTTTCAAAATGCTGTAATAAAGACTACCACTTCTGAACATTATTCCACACAACCCCCCCCCCCATCTCCTGTAGGTTCCTATTGTTTTCGTCTCTAAGGTGCAGATCATGTTTGGGTTTGTTCTGGGAAGGGATAATGGGTGGGAGGAGGGAGGACTTCTCTAGGTCTGCACACAGGTGATAACTATGCTAAGATACACTGACTGTCTTTCTCTGAACACTTCTGAATTTAGAATAATTGTAACTTTAGCCTGCTTTGTGACAGAAATAAAACCATTGTAATAGAAATGTGTCATAAGATCAATGTCTTCTACTTCTAAAACAAACATCTTTCCTATGCCTCTGTGTTTGTTTTGCCTTTAGAAGTTGAGTCCTTTATCAAACAGTAGGAGACTATTATCTGGTGATAATGTATTTTGATTCTATTGCTGTTCTCTCAAAACTGGTTTTCTCTGGGCCCATCTTTCTGGTATATTTGTTTAATGACATGTTTAAAAATCTTTGTAAGAGATGTATTACAGTGACAGATATTTTATATTGCCAACATAAACCACAACCTTCAAGGTTGAAGATAAACTCCATCCTGGTCTCAACTACTATATGCTTTAAAGCCCTTAGCTGCTTTTCAAATGCTGGCATAGTTGTCGATCATTCTGTATCATGCTTATAGTTTGTGTGAGGAAGCCATTTGTTAAATTGCAGCCTTCTAAACTCAAAGAACATTCACCAAATGCTTTCAGATAAAATGCCACCTTATTCTGTAAATACTGGGAAACTTGCAAGGAGAAGAAATACCTGAGGGAAACAAAAATTATGGGAGAGAGAAGAATCAATACATTTCTCCATTCTCTGTTAAACTTTTGATAACTAAAAATATCACTTAATTCTGTTTTCTATGCATTTTTGTTATTCTAGATAGAACAGCTGCCACACTGGTGGACTCTGTTAGGATTTCTTCGTATTCCACCGCTCTTTCCCCTCCTTTTGGTAGACCCTACTGTTCTCTCTAGACAGAGGCTTCAGGATGGCAGAGATACTGAATGGTAAGTGAATATTCCTCCCCCCACCCCCACCCCCTTAACAATACTACCAGTCCCCTGCTCTACATTGCTGATAGCTGGCCCCAGCAGTCCCATAAATTTTCACAATTCTTCTTTGTACTAACACTTCTCATCCTGTTATTTTAGTCAAATATGCAGAAGACTGAGACTGAGCTTACCTCTGAAGTACCAACTCAAATGTTTATCATTTATTTCCTTTCTTTAACCTACAGGATTGAAGTCCATGGTTGCCAACCAAGAGATAGCACATGTGCACTAAATAGTGTGTGAAAACTTAGTAACTATTACATCTCAGAATGCATAGTATGTATATTTATATGTCATATGATATAAAACTATTATTTTCAGTGTATGTTTACAGTAGGTAAAGCAATATGTGACAAGTTAATAGCTTCTATGTTCAGAGGTGGGAATTGCAAATCATCTCAGAGGAGAGTTCTCATTATGGGAAGATTTACTTCAGTGATTCTTTTTAGTCAAGCAGTTGTAAAGCAAGAAAGTCCTATTGTTCTGGAGGAATCTTGCAATAGAAGCATTTTTTGGCACCTATTTGTTTTCAGAGTTGTCTTTTGAGAGAAAGATGACCAGAAGCCAGGATATCGTCTGGTAAGAATGAATGTAATATCCTGGCTCTTATCCTTGAGATTAGAAATTAAGGAAACCTATACGGGTGGGCTAAAGTCACCCAGTCTGTCTTAGTCTATGTGGGCTGCTATAACAGCATACTGTAAACTGGGTGGTTTATAAATGATAGAAATTTAGTTCTCACAGTTACAAAGGTGAGGAAATCTGAGATCAAGTCTCTACAGATTAGGTGTCTGGGAATAGGGTGCTTACTGGTTCACAGACTGTCATCTTTTCATTATATCCTCACATGACATAGGGGTTGAAGGAGCTCTCTGGGTCTCTTTTTATGAGGAAAATAATCTCCTTTATTTTAATTTTTTAAGCATAGTTGAAAATTTTATATTAGTTTCAGGTATACAAAATATAAAATAGTGATTTGACAACTCTGCAGGTTATGCTATGCTTACCAAATGTGTACCAACCTTCTGTCACCACACAACAGTATTACAATACCATTGACTATATTCCCCATGCTGAACTTTTTACCCCCATGACTTATTCATTCCTTAACTGCAAGCCTCTATCTACTACTCTTTTACTGCTTTTTAACCATCCCTCCCACTACCTTCCTATAGCAACTACCAGTTGTCTGTATTTGAGTTTGTTTCTACTTTTTGTTTGTTTTTTAGATTCCACATGTAAGTGCAATCATGGTATTTGTTTTTCTCTGACCTATTTATTTTTTTTAGTATAGATATATATGTTACCTTTGTTTCAGAGGTATAATATAGTGATTCCATAACTTTATACATTACACTGTTTTCACCGCAAGTTATTTCACTTACCTTAATGCCTTCCAGGTCCATCCATGTTGTCACAAATGGCAAGATTTCATTCTCTTTTATAGCTATAGTCCACATCTTCTTTATCCACTTATATATCAGTAGATACCTAGGTTGCTTCCATATTTTGGTTAATGTAGATAATGCTTCAATAAACATAGTGGTGCATATATCTTTTTTTTAATGTTTATTTACTTTTGAGAGAGACAGAGACAGTGACAGAATCCAAAGCAGGTTCCAGGCTCTGAGCTGTCAGCACAGAGCCCAATATGGGGCTTGAACCCATGAGCCACAAGATCATTACCTGAGCTGAAGTCAGAAGCTTAACCAACTGAGCCATCCAGGTGCCCCACATATATCTTTTTGAATTAGTTTTTGTTTTCTTTGAGTAAATACCCAGTACCGAACTTATTGGATCATATGGTATTTCTATTTTTATTTATTTTTTTATGAAATTCTACTGTTTTCCACAGCAGTTGCACCAATTTACATTCCCATCAACAATGCACAAGGGTTCCTTTATTTTCACATCTTCGCCAGCAGTTATTTCTTCTCTTTTTGATACTAACCATTCTGACATGTGTGAGGTAAATCTCATTGTAGTTCTGACTTGCATTTCCCTGATTATTAGTGATGTTGAACATATTTTTATGTTTGTTGGCCACCTGTAAGTCTTGGGAAAAATGTCTATTCAGGTCCTCTGCCCATTTTGTAACAGATTGTTTTTTGCTGTTAAATAAGTTGTATAAGTTCTTTATATGTTTTGGATATTTAACCCCTTATCAGATATATCATTTGTAAATATCTTTTTCCTTTCAGTAGGTTGCCTTTTGATTTGTTGATGGTTTCCTTCACTGTGCAAAAGCTTTTTATTTTTGTGTAATCCCTATCATTTAATTTTGCTTCTGTTTCTCTTGCCTTGGGAGACAGGTCTAGAAAAATGTTTCCATAGCCAATATCAAAGAAATTACTACCTATGTTTTCTTCTAGGAGTTTTATGGCTTCAGGTCTCACATTTAAGTCTTTAATCCATTTTGAGTTTATTTTTGTGTGTGGTGTAAGAAAGTAGTCCAGTTATATTCTTTCGCATGTAGCTGTCCAGTTTTCCCAACATCCTTTTTTGAAGAAGACTGCCTTTTCCCCAATATTTTCTTACCTCCTTCCTCATAGATTAGTTGACCACATAACTGTGGGTTTATTTCTGCATTCTCTATTTTGTTCTATTGATCTATGTGCCTATGTTTTTGCCACTACCATACAGTTTTGATTACTATAGCTTTCTAGTGTATCTTGCAATCTAGAATTGTGGTAACTCAAGTTTTGTTCCTCTTTTTCAAAATTGATTTTGCTATTCGTGGTCTTTTGTAGTGCCAAACAAATTTTAGGATTATTCTAGTTCTGTGAAAAATACTATTGGTATTTTGATAGGGATTGCATTAAATCCCAGATTGCTTTGGGCAAAACATTTAAACAATAGTCATTCTTCCAATTCATGAGCATGATGTATGTTTTTGTGCCATCTTCAATTTTTTTTTTTTTGTCAGCGTCTTATAGTATTCAGAGTACAGGTCTTTTACCTCCTTGGTTAAATTTATTTCTAGGTGAATGGAATTATTTTCTTAATATCTCTGATATTTTGTTATTACTATAGAGAAATGCAACAGATTTCTGTATATTAATTTATTACCCTACAACTTTACTGAATTTATTTATTATTTCTAATAGTTTTTTGGTAAAGTCTTTAGGAATTTCTATGTATAGTATCACATCAAGTGCAAATAGCAAAAATTCTACTTTTCCCCTCCCAGTTTGGTTGTCCTTTATTTCTTTTCCTTTTCTGACTGCTGTGACTAGGACTTCCCATACTGTGTTGAATAAAAGTGGCAAGAGTGGACATCTTTGTCTTCTTTATGATCTTATGAAAAAAGCTTTTGGTTTCTCAACATTGAGTATGATATTAGCTGTGGGTTTGTCATAACCTTTATTATGTTGAGGTATATTTCCTCTAAACCCACATTATTAAGAGTTTTCCTCACGAATGGATGTTGTATTTCATTAAATGTTTTTTCTGCATCTATTGAAATACAATTTTTATCCTTCTGTTAATGTAGTGTGTAATGTTGACTGATTTATGAATATTGAGCCATCCTTGTATACCCAGAATAAATCCCACTTGATCATGTTAAATGATCCTTACAATGTATTGTTAAATTCAGTTTGCTAATATTTTGTTGAGGATTTTTGCATCCTTGTTGGTCAGGGATATCGGCCTATAGTTTTTTTTTTTTTGTGGTGTCTATGTCTGGTTTTGTTATCAGGGTAATTCTGGTTTCATAGAAAGTGTTTGGAAGCTTCCCTTCATCATCTTTTTTTTAATATTCTGAAAAGAATAAATGTTACATCTTCTTAAACATTTAGTAAAATTCACTTGTGAATCTATTTGGTTGTGGACTTTTGTTTTTTCGGAGTTTTTTGATTACCAACTTAATTTCATTTCTATTTACTAATCTTTTCAGTTATTTTGGAAAACTGTTTCTAGAAAATTATCCATTTCATCTAAAATTTCCAAATTTGGCACATAATTTTTTATAGTAGTCTCTTAAAATCTCTTAAAATTTCAGTGGTGTTGATTGCTTCTATTTCATTTCATATTTTATTTATTTGGGTCTTCTCTCTTTTTTAAATGTTTATTTATTTTTGAGAGAGAAAGACATAACATAGAGAGAGAGAATGAATCTGAAGCATGCTCCAGGCTCTGAGCTATCAGCACAGAGCTTGATGCAGGGCTCAAACCCATGAGATCATGACCTGAGCCTAAGTTGGACGCTTAACCCACTGAGCCACCAGATGCCCCTCTCTTTTTTCTTGATGAGTCAAAGGTTTATCAGTATCATTTACCTTTTAAAAGAACCAGGCTTTTGGTTTTGTTATTCTTTTCTATTTTGTTTGTCAATTTGGTTTTTGTTCTCAATTTCATTTATTTCTGATCTGATCTTTATTATTTTCTTCAATTAACTTTGGGCTTTGTCCTTTTTTTGTTGTTGTTCTTTTAGTTATAAGGTTACACTGTTTGAGTTTTTTGTTTCTTGAAATAGGCTTGTATTTCCGTATGCAATATTTCCCTTTTAGAACTCTTTTAGGTGCATCCCAAAGATTTGGATGGTCATGTTTTAATTTTCATATGATATTATGCATTTTTTTATTTCTTCATTGACTTTCAGTTGTTCGGCTGCATGTTGTTTAATCCAGGTTTTCCTGTGAACAATTTTCCAGTTTTTCCTGTGAACAATTCCTAGTTTCATACCCTTGTGGTTGGAAAAAAAAAAAGCTTGATTTGATATCACTTCTCTTAAATTTATTGATTGGTTTTGTGGCTTAACAAGTCATCTATCTATTCTAGAGAATGTTTCATGTGCTCTTAAAGAGAATGTGTTTTCTATAATTTTTAGATGGAATGTTCTACATGTATCTATTAAGACTATCTGGTCTAATGTGTCATTGAAAGCCTCTGTTTCCTTATTGATATTCTGCCTGGATGATCTATCCATTGATATCAGTAAGACGTTAAAGTCCCTTATTATTGTATTACTGTCAATATTATTGTATTATATGCTGTTAATAGTTGCTTTACATATTTGGGTGCTCTAGTGTTGGCTAGATAGATATTTACAATTGTAAAACCCCTTGTTGATTTCATCCCTTTATCATTGTTGTAAAGTCTTTTGTCTGATAGAAGTATTGCTATCCTGCTTTTTTTGTTTCCATTTGTATGGAATATCTTTTTCCATCCCTTCAGTCTGTATGTATCTTTAGATCTGTAGTGAGCATATGCCTGGGTCTTGTTCTTTTTTAAAAAATATCCATTCTGTCACCCTATGTCTTTTGAGTTTGATTATATATATATATATATATATATACACACACATGTATATTTTGATTATATAAATATATACATATATATGTATATGCTACTTTAAAAAATTGTTCTTTGGTTGTTTTTTGTATTTCTTCTTCCTTTTTCTCTTGCTCTCTTTCCTTGTGATTGATAACTTTCTTCAGTGTTACACTTGGCTTCCTTTCTATTTTTTGTGTATCTAGTATAGTTTTGGTTTACATTTACCATGAGTTACGTATATAACATTCTAGGAATATAGTATTCTTTATTAGGTTTTTGGTCCTTTAAGTTTGAACACACGTTAAAGGTACTTCATTTTTATTCCCTCGTCCACATTTTATGTATTTTATGTTATATTTTACATATTTTCTTTTATATGTTATCTTAAATAACATTTTAGATACAATTGCTTTTATTACTTTTGTCTTTTAACCTTCTTACTAGTTTTTTTTTTTAACGTTTATTTATTTTTGAGACACAGAGAGACAGAGCATGAACGGGGGAGGGGCAGAGAGAGAGGGAGACACAGAATCGGAAGCAGGCTCCAGGCTCTGAGCCATCAGCCCAGAGCCTGACGCGGGGCTCGAGCTCACGGGCTGTGAGATCGTGACCTGAGCCGAAGTCGGACGCTTAGCCAACTGAGCCACCCAGGCGCCCCACTTACTAGTTTTTAAAATATTGATCTACTACCTTTACGTTGCTGATGAACTCTGTTACTTTTGTTAGTGATGAACTCTGTTACTTTTGTTAGTCTGGGACCTCTATTGCTTCTCAGTCTTTTGGTGAAGATCAAGTATAGTCTGGAGAACTCTATCTCTCCTTCAATTTGAAGTGATAACCTTGCCTGGTAGAGTAATCTTGGTTGTAGGTTCTTTTCCTTTCAGCACTTTAAATATATCATGCCACTCCCTTCTACTCTGCAAAGTTTCTGCTCAAAATCAGCCGATAACCTTAAGGGGTTTCCCTTGTTCATAACTAGTTATTTCTCTCCTGTGCTTTTCAGAGTCTCTCTTTATCTTTAATCTTTGTTATTTTATTTTTTTTATTAAAAGTTTATTTAGGGACACTTGGGTGGCTTAATCAGTTAAGTGACCAACTTTGGCTCAGGCTATGTATGATCTTGCGTTTCTGGAGTTTGAGCTCTGCGTCGGGCTCTGTGCTGACGGCTCAAAGCCTAGAGCCTGCTTCAGATTCTGTCTCCCTCTCTCTCTGCCCCTCCACTGCTTGTGTTGTCTCTCTCAAAAGTAAATATTAAGAAAAAAAAATTTTTAAAAGTTTGGGATGCCTGGGTGGCTCAGTCAAGCGTCCAACTTCAGCTCAGGTCATGATCTCACCATTTGTGGGTTTGAGCCCTGCGTCAGGCTCTGTGCTGACAACTCAGAGCCTGGAGCCTGCTTCAGATTTTGTGTCTCCCTCTCTCTCTGCCCTCCCCCACTCACGGTCTGGCTCTGTCTCTCAAAAATGAATATCTTTTTAATTAAAAAAATTTAATTTAAAAAACTAAAAAAAAATTTTTTTTGAGAGAGAGAGACAGAGAATACCAAGCAGGCTCTGCACTATCAGGTTAGAGCCTGACATGGGAGGCTCTCACAAACTGTGAGATCACGACCTGAGCTGAAATCCAGTCAGATGGTTCACTGACTGAGCCACCCAGAGGCCCCAAGCTTTGTTATTTTAATTAAGTATCTTGGTATAGTGCTCCTTGGGTTCCTCTTGTTTGGGATTCCTTGTGTTTCCTGAACCTGGATGTCCATTTCCTTCACCAGGTTAGGAAAGTTTTAAAAATTATTTCTTCAAGTTTTCTGCCTCTTTACTTGAGGTAGTGCAAAAGATCCCTTAATATATCCTCATTTTTAAAATCCTTTTTTTTCCTTTTTGTTGTTCAGCTTGGGTGTTTCCCATTACTTTCTTCCAGATCACTTATCCATTCTTCTGCATACTCAAATTCACTATTTATTCCTTCTGGTATATATACATTTTTTATTTCAGTGTCTGCAATTTTCAACTCTGGTTCTTTTTATATTTTCTGTCTTATTATTGAAGTTCTGAGTTCATCTACTCTACATTCTTGGGAATATCTTTATTACCATTAATTTTAACATGTTATCATGTAGATTATATCCATTTCATTTTCTTCTTTTTCTGAGGTTTGTCTTGTTCATTCTTTTGGAGTGTGTTCCTCTCATTTTCTTTAACTTTCTTCTTTTGTTTCTATGAATTAAGTGCAACAGCTACTTCTCTTAAATGCTCAATACTGTGAAGTAATGATCTTGTTCATGGTCTTCCCTTGTGTAGACTGTGTGCCTCGTGACTTTGGCTGACTGGAGCTCTGCCTGTCATGGGCTTGATGTCCAAGGGAATTACAACTGGGGCCACCACTGTTAGAGGGACAGAGATGAAGTGAGCATGGCCAAAGGAAGTCCCAGGGCTCTTGGCACAGAAGGCTTCTTGACATGACAACTGAAACTTTAGTGGACAGGGGCTGGGGTAGTCCTGCTACTCTCTGTATAAAGGGAGCCCTGGGAGGACAGCTGAAACTAAACTAGGTACAAGGGGGAATCCAGGGACTCTCCACCCAGAGGGTGCCCTAACAGAACTGCTGATGCTTGTGTAAGTATAAGTTGGATGGTTCTGGAACACTCTTTGCAGGGGGTGCTCCTGTGGGACAGTTGGAGCCAAGACAGGCATGGGTTGGAGGTTTTCGAGGGCACTTTGCTCAGGGGATGCCTTATGGAGTAGCTGGAGCCATGCTGGGTGCAGGCCAGGAGTTCCTGGGATGTTCTGCACAGGGCTACCCTGGTACATAATCTGGAGCTGAAATTTTCCTGGGGTGCTGTATACTGACGGTTCCCTGGAAAGTTGTCTGGAACCAAAGGGTATGGGCCTAGAGCATTCTGGAGTACTTTAGATTTGTATTACCTTAGCAAGATATCTGGAGCCGCAGTGAGGACTGCCCAAAGGTGTCCAGGTGTGTGCCACCCTGTGGCAGCCTTGGAGGGATGGCTGGGGCTATTGTAGGCTAGTAATTTTTTGGTAGGCCAGCTCTAGGGTAAGCCAGATACTGCTCTTGACCCTGGTATCAAAGTGGAAGGGAGCTATAAACTGTAGTCACTCCAACCCAGTGAAAGTTTCAGCAGTCTCCAAGCCATTTGAAAGAATTAAGGCTGGGATTTTTATGTTCTAGTTGCTGTTTTAAACCTTGTTTGTTTGTTTGTTTGTTTAATGTTCCAGGACATCCAAGATTGGTGTGGCCTAGAGGCTTGGGCTCGCTGAGGCAGCAGGCCAGCTATGGTATGAGGACCCTACTTCTATCTGTACTATCAAGATGGAGGGGGAACATAAACAGTGGGGCTCACCAGGCCCTCTGACCCAGAGAGAGTTCCAACATCTCCTTAGCCATTTGGGAGGATTTAGGGCTAGTTCTTTTATATTCTAGTTGCCCTTTAATACCATGGCTTTTGTCTGTCCTGGGACACTGGAAAAATCTGCTCATAGTCCCTTGTACTATCCCAACCAACTACAGTTACCAGTGCTAGGTGTAGGGATCCCTTTGTTATCTTGTCTCTATCTCTCTTGCTCTTCTTTAGGTGGTGTTTTGATTTGCAGAATCTCTTCAGCCCTTAATTTTAATTCCAGAATAATTTTCATATAAATAGGTAGATTTGGTGTGTCCATGGAGGTGGTAAGTTCAGGGTCTTCCTATGTCACTATCTTGGGCTCCTCTCTCAGCATTGATCTTTTTTAATGACAGCCCTCATGAACTAATGACCTCTCAAATACTGTCGCTTTGGGGATTAGCCTTTAACATAGGAATTTTGGAGGACATTAACATTCAGCTGATAGCAGAATCCAAGGCTAGTTTATGATAAAGGATACCAAAAGCCCTAGAAGGGTTCTCACTATGAGATAAATGGCTGGTAACCTGATCATAATATGGATCCAGGTGTTTGTTTTTTTTTTTTTTTTTAGATTAGAGCTAGCAAAACATGTTTCTGAGCCAGGATGTACCTGCAGGTATTGGACCCTTTGAGACAAGAAACAGGCCAGCAAGGCCATCACTACATAATGTATTAGTGTTCCTTGTATCAGGGTATCATTTATAGTAACAACCATTTGATACCAATATGGCAATAGCCCTGAACTGATAGGATTTTACAGTTCTCTACCTTGTGTTTCGAATATGGAAAGTGAGCCCCAACATTATTTTATAGGGTTCAGAAGAATTTTCCAAATGGAAGCCTACAGTAATCTGAAGATTAATTGGAAAAATAAGAATTGACTGTATTTGTATATCTAACTTATAAAGTGGGTAATACTACTTATATGTGGATATTACCATGATACCCAATATTCAGATGCATTAGCATTAGTGAATATATAGTCTTTTGACATTTTGTATCTTATTAATTAGCAGATTCCATGTGGGAGTTTGGAAAATTACCGAATTATCTTGGAAATTATATAAGCTTTTCCCATTACTCCTCAAAACTCTTAGATATTAAACAAAATAGCTTTGCTTCATCTGGGTACAGTGATAAGGAAAAGGTCTAGATGCATTCATGCCCAGGGAATGGAGAAATCATATATGAAACAATCAGTGGGAATTTGCTAGTCTTTAAAACCCTTAGAGGGATAGAGGTGACAGGTAACCAGGTATATTTGCTAGAGCTGCCTTAGCAAAATATCCCAGACTGGGTTGCTTAAACAACAAATGTATTTTCTTCCAGTTCTGGAGGTGACATCTTTCCTTGGCATTCAGATGGCTATCTTCTCACTGTATCCTCATATACACAGACCAAGGAATGACCATATGTCTTAATATTTTTTTCTATGGATAGCAGTCATATTGGAATGGGACCTACCCCACATGACCTTGGTGGCAGGCCACAATTCTGCACACAGCACAATAGCTTCAGGAAGATCCAGAGGTTCCTAGCTTTTTCTCCTCTGGACTTGGTGCTCTGTTCTTAGCCCTCAAATCTCTGAAATTTGATCCTGCAGTGTTGGGGCAGGGGTAGTTCAGCTCCTGTTGAATGGTGGAGGAAGACAGGATGGGAGATGAGAGAGAGTCATTAATACATAGAGCTGGTTCAGCCATCCTCAGATCAAAGTGGAAATGACTTTCAACATAGCAACATTTTGCTAGGTCATTATTAGTTTCTTTTAGATGATCTATTTTCTATTTCAGATATGAAATTGGTTAAAATGGCTTTTGTGGGGAGGCTGAGTGTTTTCCACAATAACACAGCATATTCACTAACAACCGAAAGAGACAAATATTAATTATAAACTAGTCACACAGGGAGTCTGCTTGTACACACTTTTTGTTTTCCCTCGGGGCCTATCATAGTGCTTCTTAAATATGTTTTGATGAATTACATTTTGGTTCACCTAGTTTTACAAAATACCTTCAGGCTTCCTCAGGCTGTGCCCAAATGTCTCTTGTAGATGGTCAAGTTTTACAAACCACGGGAGTGATTCATTTTGTTTTGTTTTTTAATTCTGATGGCCATGATTGATCAGCTAGATTGAACAGATTTTTTTTTCATGAATTCATGAAAAAAAATTATACTCTTTTTCTTAACAGAAACAGCTGGTGTCAATGATGCGGATGGCTGAAGTTTTATTTGGAGAACAGCAGTTGGTATAAAAACTCTTCTGCTGCTTGCATTTAAAATACCCCATACAGACACATACCATGGAGAGGATGGCAAGGCTGAAATTTTCTAACATGGTACTTAAACCTAAGTTTAAGGACCAGATGAGCTTGGATTGCACCTGACCATTTTTTTTTCAATTAAATTTTTTCTCTGTTACATGTACCCAAGATTGATCCATTTGTATGTGGACCTTCTGACTTTTAAATGAATAAAATCATTGTATTTCATTTTTAATGAAGGAAGAAGAGAAGAAAATAGGCACAAAAGTCTGAAATAAAAGTTGGGTTAGGCTTCTTCCTAAACTTCATGGGAAATTTTAATCTTAGAAGAGATTGAGAAATTCCCAGGGTGGAATAAGATATTAAAAAATAAGGCATATTGTGGGCCTCTTTAAGGAGGAGAATTAATAATGGTAATAAAATAGCTACAATTGTATACTTGCAATCTGCTAGGTATTTTACAAACTTTATTTAGAAAAATCAAGATCAGAGAGGTTAAGTAACTTCCCCATGTTCACAGAGGTAATGTGTTAAATCAAGAATTTGAACGCAGTCTCTGGCTCCAAAGCTCCTGCCTTTAAGCATCCCCTTAACTATTGCACTATGACATAGGTTGCCTCCAAAATGTCCCTTCTCTAAATTAAGATACCCTTAACCTCCTTTGCCTACTTTTTCCCATACTTTTTGGCTCTATAGTCTATATAACTAACCAGTTCTTGCTTTGAACCTTAGTAAGTTTGAAGAAGAAACTAAGCAAAATATAAGGCTCAGAACCATGGGTTAGAAGCCTGATATGGGAGAGGGAAGATGATGCTGAGTTCTGCTCATCCCATAGACACAGTGAAGGAATGTGTACTCCAACTAAAAGACTGGTACCACAGGTATTCCACAGCTAGTGACAGGCCACATTGATAAGGGAAGATGGAAGAAAATGCACTTGGGAAACAAATCCTCAGCATGAATAACCACAAACAGGAGACTCATCACAAGCACACAGATGAAAGGGGATCAGACCTCACCCTCGGCAACCCCCCAAGCCCTGGGAATGCCAACAGGAAATAGGAGCCCCCATAATATCTGGCTTTAAAAATCAATGCAGCTTAACTTTGGGAGAGCCAGAAACTATAGGAAACCGATACTGCACCCTTAAAGAGCCACATCACTAAATAATTCAGCCTGAGACAGCACAGAAGCAGCTCTTTGAAATGTGCCTGGGTTATACATGAAGGAGATGATTAATTACTAACTTTATCATGTGTGCTAGAGGGGCAGGGACCTTCAGGAAATTTCTTCAGAAGTAAAAGTGCTGGTAGGTACTATTTCTCCTCTCCTCCCCTAGCCTATATAGTTAGGTGCTTGCAGAGCTATCACTAACCCTCTCCATCTGTCTTGCTAGTACCAAGTGCCCCACCTCAACGTCTTCCTGAAGATATCCTCCACAAACCTACCCACTCCCATAGGTGCCCCTCCAAAGTGACTCTCATCATGGAAATCAAGAAAGCTAACCCCACACATCACACCTGCAGTTCCTATGCAAGGACTCTGAGCTGGCTGCACAAATTCTGCATCTTGTTACACCCACAGCTATCACACTGGCTCATTGTAGCCAGCAAGGCTAAAGGCCAGCCTTAACTACCTACATTCCCCAGCAATAGTGGCTTAACCACAGAAGGCAATTATGGATAGCCCCTACTGGGAATACACTTGGTTCTGGTGACCAAAGGGGATTATACCAGAGGACAATTTCTACAAGACCACTACCTTCTAGATCAAGAGATGTAACTGACCTACCTGATACATAGAATACATGCAAAGAGTGAGACAAACAAGATATAGGAATATCACCTAGATAAAACAAAATCATACAAAAAAGAGCTTAAAGGAGATAAGCAATACATCTGATAGAGTTCAAACTAATGGTCATAAAGATTCTCAGCAGACTTGAGAGAAAAGTGGGTGAACTCAGAAGGAACTTCAAAAAAGAGATCTAAAATGTGTAAAAAAAAAAAGAACCAAAGAATTGAAGAATAAATAAAATGAAAAATACACTAGAGGGAATCAACAGCCGATTAGAAGATGCAGAAGGATGGGTCAGTAATCTGGGGAATGGAAAGTAACCAAGATGAACAGCAAAAAGAGAAAAAAAATAACAAATGAGAATAAGTTCAGGGACCACTACTATATCATCAAGCATAATAACATTCACATTATAAAGATCCCAAAAGGAGAAGAGACAGGAGGAGGCAGAAAATTTAGTTGAAGGTATAACAGCTGGAAACTTCCCTAATGTGGGGAAGGATATAGACATCCATGTCCAGTATTCACAGAGAGTCCCAAACAAGATGAACCCAAGGAGATCCACACCAATACACATAAAAATTAAAATTGCACAAAGTACCAATAAAGAGAATTTTTAAAGCACCAAGAGAAAAACTAGTTACATACAAGGGAAACTCCATAGTATATCACCTGATATTCCAGCAGAAATATAACAGGCTAAAAGGAAGTAGCATGATGTAAAGTGCTGAAAGAAAAAACCTACAACCAAGGTTAGCTACAACCAAGTAAAACTAATAAAAGAAAATTATTATGAGAGAAAAAATTACTACTTTTACTATGTTTTTATGTGTAAATAAAATATAAAGCTAGTAGGGAGGTTAAAACACAAAAGTAGTAAATTTAACTACATCTACAATAATTAAGGAATACGTAAAATATAAAGATATAAAATAGGACATATACATAAAATATTGCCCAGTAAAAATTCAGTGCTTTTACAATATGTTCAAACTTAAGTGACTATCAGCTAAATGTAGGCTGCTATACACAAGAGGATGTTATACGTGAACCCAATGGTAACCACAGATCAAAAAACTTTGATACACAAAAATAAATATAAAGGAATCAAAGCATAATACTAAAAGCCACCAAACCGCAAAGGGAAAAAGTGAAGAAGAGAAGAAAAGAACTACAAAAACAACTGTAAAACAAATAACAAAATGGCAGTAAGTACATACATTTCAATAATTACTTTAAATGTAAATGGACTAAATGTTCCAATCAAAAGTAGGCTAGCTAAATGGATTTTTAAAAGACCCATCTATATGCTACTATAAGAGACTCACTTCAGAGCTAAAGACACATACAGACTGCATGGTATGTTTTTTCCTCCTTTTACTCTCAAATATAAAAACCAACCAGGGTAGCCATATTTATATCAGACAAAATAGACCAGAACAAAAATGGTAGCAAAAGACAAAGAAGGAAACAACAATGCCCTTCAAGGATCAGTCCAACTAGAGGTTATACCAGTTGTAAATATCTATGTACCCAACATAGGAGGACCTAAATGTATAAAGCAAGTATTAACAGAAAAACTGACAAACTGATAGTAATAGTAGGGGGCGGTAACAACCTACTTACTTCCATGGATAGATCATCCAGGCATCAAATCAACAAGAAAACTGGCTTTGAATGACACATTGGACCAGGTGGGCCTAATAGATTCATATAGCACATACTATCAGATATAGAATATACATTCTCTTCAAGTGCACATGGATATTATACAAGATACATCATACGTTAAGACACAATTCTAGCTGTAAGAAGATTAAAAGCCTATCATCCTACTTTTCTGAGAACAGTATGAAACTAGAAATCACAGGAAGAAATATGGAATCAACATTATATTGAGACTAAATAACTTACTATTAAGCAGTAAATGGGTCTACCATGATAAAAGGAAATTTAAAAAAACATGGAGACAAACTAAAATGAAATCACAATAGTCCAAAATGTCTGTTAGACAGCAAAAGCAGTTCTAAGAGGGAAGTTTATAGCATTATAGGCCTACCTCAAAAATAAGAAAAAAAATCTCAAATATTCTAACACCCCCCAAAATTTTTTTGTTTAACAACATTAACATGAGCAAAACCCAAAACTAGTAGAAGGAAATAATAAAGATCAGAGCAAAAATAAATATGAGACTACAAAGACACATACCTAAAAGAGCTGGTTCTTTGAAAAGATAAAAAATGTAAAAGAAATTTATACTCATCATGAAAGAAGACTAAAATGAATAAAATCAGAAGTGAAGGAAGAGAAACAACCAGCACCACAGAAGTTACTATGAAAATTTATATGCCAATAAATTGAATAACCTAGAATAAGTGGATAAGTTCCTAGAAACATACAATCTTCCTAAATTGAATTAGGAATAGAAAATTTGAATAGACTGACTACTAATAGTGAAATTAAATCAGTAATCAAAAACACCCAACAAACAAAAGTCCAGGCCAGATGGGTTCACAGGTGAATTTTATCAAACATTTAGAGTTATTATCTATTGTTCTCAAACTATTCCAAAAAGTAGAAGAGGAAGGAAAACTTCCAAATTCATTCTGTGAGGCCAGCAGTACCCGGATACCCAAACCAGACAAAGACACTACAGAGAAAACAGAAGACCCATATCTCTGATTAACACAGATGCAAAATCCTCAACAAAGTATGAGAAAACTGATTTTAACAGTACTTTAAAAGCAATTTTTCACTGCTATCAAGTGGAATTTATTCCAGGATGCAAGGGTGATTCAATATTCACAAATCAATGTACTATATCACATTAATAGGAGAAAGGATAAAACCCATATGATCATCTCAATAGATCCAGAAAAAGCATTTGACAAACTAAAACCTCTATTCATGATAAAAACTCCACAAAGAAAGTTTAGAAGCAACAATTTATTCTCTCCAAACCTCCATTTCTCATATATCAAATGGTGATAATGATGGCTATCACAGAAGTGCAACTCAGAACAATGCATGCTTGCATCTAAGTACTCTTATCTTAAGACATCGGGTTATGCGTTCACTCAGGAACAAGCCAGTCAATACGCAACAGTGTAGAGTTTTGTGTATGAGGTTTGGAAGCCAGATTGTTTTTGACATAGGGTGAGTGAATCTCTCTTTCTGAGCCATAGTTTCATTAACCAAAACCCATGTGTTTTGTAAATAAGCAATGTTGATGTATTGATTCACAGAGAAAAGCTGTCACTAAAGCGGGAGGAATCCCTGTAGTCCATTCCTTCCCGTGAAGTTCAAGACCTATAAAGGGAACTAAGTCTACGTGAAAATTGCTTAAAGAGCTTAAGATTGAGGTAAGAATAATTGGAAGATGTGAAAATTTAATGGCATAACTATAAGATGACCTGATATATCCACCTCAAAATAGTGACTGTTTTGTCACTGACACAGGAATGTTGCAGATACACTGGCCACAATCCATTGCTGGTTATTTCTATATTAAGGAGGGCTTCATAAGTAGGACAGGGGCTAGGGCTAAAGTTTTTGGTTATCCTCTCTCAGAAATAAATAAGTCTGATATGCCCTGTGAATCTTCAGTTTCCAAATTCAATGGCTTCCCATCCTCTCTACACTTGTTTTTTTTAGCTATGATAAAGGAAGAATATCGTTAAAATGTCCACTACTACCCAAAGCAATCTACATTGATAGAGATATCTCAGTAGATAGAGATTCAATGCCATCTCTATCAAATTACCTATAGTATTTCTCATAGAACTGGAACAAATAATCCTAAAATGTGTATGGAATCAGAAAGGACTCTCAATAAACAAAGGAATCTTGAGGAAGAACAAAGCTTGAAGTATTACAATCCATGATATCAAGATACACTACAAAGCTATAGTATTCAAAATAGTGTGGTGCTGGTATAAAAATAGACACATAGATCAATGGAAAGGATAGAGAGACCAGAATGAGGCCCTACTTATATGGTCAATTAAACTACAAAAAGGAAGCAAGGATATACACTAGGGAAAAACAGTCTCTTCAACAAATGGCGCTGGGAAAACTGGACAGCTACATGCAAAATAATGAAACTGGACCACTTTCTTACACCATACACAAAAGTAAACTCAAATGGATTAAAGACTTAAGTGTGAGATTTGAAACCATACAACTCCTAAAAGAAAACATAGGCTGTAATCACTTGAACACTGGCCTTAGCAACATATTTATTATACATATGCCTCTTCAGCCAAGGGAAACTAAAGCAAAAATAAACTATTGGGGCTACACCAAAACAAAAAGCTTTTGCACAGCAAATGAAACAATCAACAAAATGAAAATGCAACCTACTGAATGAGAGAAGATATTTGCAAATGATATTCAATAAATGGTTAATATCTAAAATATGTTTTAAAAAAAACTTCTATAACTGAACACAAAAAAAAACTCCCAAGTAATCCAATTTAACATGGAGAACATGAATAGACATTATTCCAAAGAGTTTATAAGGATAGCCAACAGACACATGAAAAGATGCTCAACATCACTAATCAAGGAAATGCAAATAAAAACTGCAATGAGTTATCACCTTGCAGTGGTCAGAATGACTAGTATTCAAAAGACAAGAAATAACAAGTGTTAGTGTGGATGTGGAAAAAAGGGAACAATTTTGTACTGTCAGTGGAAATATAAATTATTGCAACCACTGTGGAAAACAGTTTGGAGTTTCCTTAAATAAGTAAAAATAGAAATAGCATATGATCCAATTATTCCACTCCTGATATTTACCCAAAGAAAATAAAAACACTAATTTGAAAAGATATATGCACCCCTATATTTATTGAAGGGTTATTTACAATAGCCAAATTATGGAAGTAACCCAAGTGTCCATGGATAGATGAATGGATAAAGAAGATATGTACATACATACAATGGAATCTAACACAGTCATAAATAAAGATGAGATCCTGCCTTTTGTGACCACATGGATGGACCTAGAGGGGATTATGTTAAATGAAAGAACTTGAGATGGAGAATGGCAAATACCATGTGATTTCCCTCATGTGTGCAATCTTAAAACAAATGAATAAACAAACAAAAAGAATCAGAATTATAAATACAGAGAACAAACTGATGATTGCCAAAGAAAAAGGGAATGGGGGATTGGCAAAATGCAAAATGCGGGAAGGGTAGTGGGAGATCCAGGCTTCTAACTATAGAATGAGTAAGTCACAGGAATAAAAGGTACAGCAGAGGGAACATAGTCAATGGTAGTGTAGTAGTGTTTTACAGTGACAGCTACCCTTGTGGTGAGCCTCACATAATATATGGATATATTGAATCACTGTGCTGTACACCTAAAAATAATGTAACATTGTGTGTCAAAAAATTGTATACTCAAAAAAATTTTAAAAAATGATGTGGTCCACACACACATAATGCAGTATTACTCAGCTATAAAGCAGAATATCTTGCCATTTTCAATAACATGGATGGACATAGAGGGTATTACACTAAGCGAAAGAAATCAGAGAAAGACAAATACCATATGATTTCATTTATATCTGAAATCTAAAAAACAAATGAGCAAATTTTTTAAAAAAACAACAAAACAGAAACAATATCATTAATACAGAGAATGTGTGGTTTCTAGAGAGAAGGGAGTTGGGGAGATGGGCCAAGTAAGCAAAGACGATGAAGAGGTGCAAACTTCCTGTTATAAAATAAGTCACCTGGGATGAAAAGTACAGCATAGGGAATATAGTCAATACTACTGTAATAACTGTATGGTGACAGAGAGTAACTACATTTATCATGGTAAGCATAGAATAATGTATAAAATTGTTGAATCACTATGTTGTAAACCTGCAACTCATCAAACATTGTATATCAATATACCTCAATAAAAATAAATGATAAAAATGCTAATTCCTTTTTTCCCCTTTTCCTTATATAACCTTATTATGGAAGCTCACAATTACAAATAAAGTTTCCCTAATGAATGAACCTCTCCTGATAGCTTTCTCTAAATTTGGAACACTTTAAATGATGGAAAAGTTATTTTAACATAAATCAGCTTTTTGGAGCCCAAATTGGTCTCTCTATTATCCCCATACCTTGGTTTCCTCTCTCAAGTCATGCAAACGTAGCATACATTTTATTTCTTCTAAAAATTTCTTAAGAATAATACATAACTTGTTACAGTAAGCATGGCAGAGAGACAGGAGACAACCCTCTTCCTGGTCTCTGAAATTTAATAAAATATCATCACCCTGTTTGGATCTTTTTCATATACAATGATATAAAATGACATTTTCTTGTGTTTTCACATTTTTAGGTCAGTGACATCCTATCTCCTAATTAGTGCTCTGTTGCAGTTGTGTAAATGTAGACACATTCCCTTGGTATTTTACTGATACTTTACTGAAAAGATTATTCTAAGATATTTAAAAGAAAATGTTCTTTATCCTCTTTTTCAATTTTATTAAATTAATTTAAAAAATTAAATGTCACATTAAGAATATGATACAACTACATATCCATTAAAGAGGACTGTGGAGTTTTTTTCAATTTTTTTTAATGTTTATTTATTTTTGACAGAGAGAGAGAGAGACACACACACAGAACATGAGCCGGGGGGGGGGGGGGTAGGGAAGAGACACACACACACATACACAGAATCCAAAGCAGGCTCCAGGCTCCCAGCTGTCAGCACAGAGCTTGACGCAGGACTCAAACTCACAGACCGCAGGATCGTGACTTGAGCTGAAGTCGGACACTCAACCGACTGAGCCACCCAGGCACCCTGAGGACTGTGGAGGTTTTAAAGCATTTCTGCAAAGTCTTTAATACCATTCCCATTAAGATATAGTGTCTAATTTCCTTTTCTTTGAATTGAAGTGGAATGCAGTGGAAGTGATGCTCCACAAATTCTGAGACCAGGTCCTAAAAGGCAACGCTACTTTAACCTGGCTTTGTCTCGGGACATTAGCTCTTGCACCCCTGACACCATACACTGAGGTGTCATGTAGGTGTTCTGAGACATAACTGCAAGTTGAGGTCCTAGGCCAGAACCGCCTAGGACCTCAATCCTCAGAACTCAGAGATAGCATCATAGAAAAGCAATCATTTACTAGTATTAAGTCTAAGATGGTGTTTTGATACATGGATAACCAGAAAATATTTTAATGCCACACAGAGAACTAGAGAATATTAGATGCCATAGCTAAACATAAAATGTAGGGTCTTCGCTTTGGAACTAAGACATGAGAAGTGGCTGGAGGAGGCTCAATCTGTTAGCAAAAGTGTTTGTTGCCTGTTATAATGTCTTGATGAGTTCGTCAGTGAGAACTTAAATAAAAGTGAGTAAACACTTATCAGAAGTTGGAGGAGGGGCACCTGGGTGGCTCAGTTGGTTAAGCATCCGACTTTGGCTCAGGCCATGATCTCATGGTCCATGAGTTCAAGCCTCCCGTGGGGCTCTGTGCTGACAGTTCAGGGCCTGGAGCCTGCTTCAGATTCTGGGTCTCCCTCTCTCTCTAATCATGCTCGTGCTTGCTCTCTCTCTCAAAAGTAAATAAACATTAAAAAAATTGGAGGAAAAGAAACCCTGGTTATGTAGTTGTGTGAAATTTACCAACAGCCTTTTGAAATTTGGAAAATAAATATACCTAATGAACTGGATAATCTGCCTAAGGAAATTTCCAGGCATACTTTTGAATATTCCACCTGATTTCTTCAGCTGGTGATCATAATACGAGAAAAGAGCTAAAGAAATAAGAGCTTTTAAAAAGTAATTAAGTATAAAGAATCCAGGACTTTGGTTTAAAATAAAACAGTTTCTCATTTCCAGTCCCTGGTAGATGGTAAACTATTCTCAAGTTAAGAAATAGCTTTCAGGCAAAGATGAGATCCAGGGCACTGCCAGGAAAACATGGTCTAAAAATGACTTTAAAGTAGTTTGTAAGATTTCAGAAGGATTTAAAGTGGTGCCTCATATACCTTTTCAAGCAGACAAGAAAGCCACCTAAGAGCACATAAGAGCATACTTCACATTTTCTCTCAATTAAAAAAAAAATAGGGCTTCTAATAATGTTTAGGGCATTATCCCACAGAAACTTTAGTGGGAGTTGGAGGTAGAAAAGACTTTGCCTCAAAACTTTTTATGTGAACAGCTTTTATTTAATAGCATGAACCCTAAAAATATTGCTTGAAAAATCCATAAAAATTTTAAGAAAATCATACTGACAGAAACACTGCCATCTTGGACTAAAAGGGAAAGCAATGGTGTGAAATGAAAAGTACTCTTGGTGTACCCAAACTTCTATGGGAAGGAAGCAAGCAAGAGAAGAGCATTCAGTTATAGTCACAGGTTACATTTTAGGCAAAAGGAAATACAATTCAAAGGGAAAAACCAAGAGCCATGGAGAATTGTCAGACAGCAGAACTATTCCCTAATCAAAGAAATGGTAACATATGCTTTTAAGGATTTCAGAATTATAACAGACTAGTTACTGTTGTAGATCTCCGTTTTTCTTTTCCCTTCTTTCCCTCCCTATATGAGAATATCAAACTTATGTTTCTCACATCACTGTATTTTGGGTGAGAGGTAGATCATTCGTTTCTTTAAATCACATGTATTCAGATCTACAGTATACTCAAGATGCTATTCCTGAAAAACATACCCAAGGTCAACTGGATCTCATTTAGACGATAGCATCATAGAAATTCAGCCTGAGACTGAAGGTATAATAAATGAGATTTTAGGAGGTACTGCAGAAGTGAGCATGTATATTTCTCATGTGAAGAGAAAGGAAATAATTTGGGCTCAAAGAATGGACTGACAATTCTTCTATCAAAAGGTGTCATCTAATTCCCCTGTCTTTAAGTATGTATAGCCTTGATGACTCACCTTTAGCAAAGAGAATCTGACAGAAGAAAGCTGCATGATTTCCAAGCATAAGTCACTCCTTTGTACCACATCTCTCTTAAGATACTCGCTTTTGTAATCCAGTTGCCATACTGTGAGATGATCCAAGGCCTGTAGAAGAAGTCAGTTGTAGGTGTTTAAGCTGACCACCACAGCTGAGATCTCAGCTAACAATCAGTATCAATCACTAGACATGTGAGGAGGAAGCATTCAAGGTAACTATGGTACCTTGAACTATGACTCATGGTTACTATCTGACAGCAACATAAGAATACCCAAGAACTAATCTCTGTCAACTTCCAGAACTGAAAGAGATTAAAGTAATAAAATTATTGCTGTTTTATGCCATTAAGTTTGGTATAACTGTTTTATACCTTTAAGTAACTGAACAGGGATACACACACACACACACACACACACACACACACACACACACACACACGCAGAGGGAGGCAGGCCTGGAATAGTCTCCAATGCATGTTAAAAATAAAAAGGAGTGGGGTGCATAGTATGCAATTATTGTTTTATTTTTCAAGTGTGTTGGTTGCGACTTTTTTCTCAGAATTGGTAACTAGGATGTAAAGCTAAGGTAAAAGGGGGGACTTAATTATTTCATATTAAGAATAGAGCTGAAAAACAACTTGAGTCATACCCTTCTCAGGACTTATCTAGCAACAGCTGAATGGCTCTGCTATGCTAGTCACCTCTTCCTTATATGTCAATAATTGGGAGTGTTTGGGCAGGTATCCAAAAAAGTTATCTGAGTCCTGGATCATTAAATTAGAAATGGAATATCAGACTTTTTTCCTCCCTGCTCAGAGTGGAAATGAAAGGGTATCTTCTCAAATCCTTTTCCCAATCCAAGTGAGAAGGGCTCAAAAATATTTACTTGTAAATGTTGAGTGGTCACAAGAAGGGATGATTGGCATGTTTTCTTAAACTGGGCAACCTGCTTTTGCAAGGGAATTTCTGATCTTCCTTCTATATCTATTTTTGCAAGACTGTAAGAGTTTTGGAGAGGAGCAGAAGGCAGGGGAAAAGGAATGACAGTGTGTTAGTCTTTATACTGGCAAGGATTGTAAATAACCCATGGGCTATATGGACATGTGGAGGGTTTAACCACCTTGATGGTGCCTGATCACTGAAAGCAGGAACTCCAGTAGCAAACAAAGGAGATATAATGAAATATATTGTGAAATGGGAAGTAAAAGGAGATCTGGAAAAATTCATATCTACAGTGTGAAAGCAGAGGTAAAATATTGCCACTCCTATTTGTAGAACATGCAACCTGTGCCCCTCAACAGATGCATTTCCCATACAGAGGACTTAGCCAATGAAACCAAAGCATCAGTAATAGCTCCAAATATTTATTATTGATCCTCAACAGAAAAAGGTTATTGAGCCTTAGTCTAAAAAAATTGATATACCCCTGCTAACAGCAGCAAAGAGAAAATTGCAGTAGCTATATTAATATCAAAATATGCTTCAGAGCAAAGAATACTGCCAGGGCTAAGAGGGATCATTTACTAATGATAAGTGGGTCAATTTACAAAAGTACATAAAAATCCTCATAGGTTATGTATATAACAGTTTCAAAATACATGAAGAAAATCTGGTAGAACTACAAAGTACAATAGGCAAATCTGCAATTACAGTTGGAGATTTCAAATCTTTCTCTCAATATCTGACAGAATATATAGACAGAAAATTAGTAAAGATATTGAAAACATGAACAACACTATCAATCAACCTGATATAATGGACATTTATGGAACACTTCACCCAGCAGCAGAATACACATTTTTTTTTTCAAATGCAGACAAAATTGTTTTAAAGATGTCATGTTAGGCCATAAAACAATTCTTAGTAAAGGTTAAAAAAACTCTTTAAAATAGTATATGGTGTGCTCTCTGATCACAATAGAATTATAATCTGTAAGAGAAGGACATCTAAAAACTTCCTAAGTGGGAACTAAACAACACACTTTTTAAAAAATGTTTATTTACTTTTGAGACAGAGAGAGAGGGAGACAGCACGAGTAGGGGAGGGGCAGAGAGAGAGGGAGACACAGAATCTGAAGCATGCTCCAGGCTTTGAGCTGTCAGCACAGAGTCTGACACAGGATTCAAACTCATGAACTACGAGATCATGACCTGAGCCAAAGTCAGACGTTTAACTGACTGAGCTACCCAGGTGCCCCAAAACAACACACTCCTAAATAACCCGCCAGAATAGAGAAAAACATAAAAGGAAAATTAGAAATGATTTAAAACAGATTAAAAATGAAAAATCAAAATATGTAGGTTATATATAAAACAGTCCCTAGAGGAAATTTTTATGGCATTATATGTCTATATTAGAAAAGAAGAAAGGTGTTAACTCAAAAACCTAAGCTTGTATTGAAAGAAACCAGAAAAAAAATTTAGACCCAAAGTAAACATAAATAAAGGGAATTTTTATGAGAAGAAATAAAATTGAAAACAAAAAATAAATAATTAAAATTAATACCACAAGCTAATTTTTTTAATGTTTATTTATTTTTGAGACAGAGACAGAGAGAGACAGAGCATGAGTAGGGGAGGGGCCAAGACAGAGGGAGACACAGAATCTGAGCCAGGCTCCAGGCTCTGAGCTGTCAGCACAGAGCCTGACACGGGGCTCAAACCCACAAACCGTGAGATCATGACCTGAGCCGAAGTCAGACACCCAACCGACTGAGCCACCCAGGCACCCCACAAGCTAATTTTTTGAAAGAATCTAAAAATTAATAAACCCCCCTAGCCAGACTGACAGGAAATAAAAAGAATTGTGAAGATCATAAATCAGACAGTGATAGTCTTTATACATCTTCCAGAAGTTTAAAAAATAAAAAATTATCATAAACAACTCTATGCTTATAAGTTCTGTAACTTAGATGAATAGCATGTATCTTAACATACACATATTATCAAAGCTCACTCAAAATGAAATAGGAAATCTGAATAGTCCTATACCTGTTAAAATAATTAAATCTTTAGGTAAAATTATTTCCATTTCGCTAGTGAATAACACTGAACAAATATACCAATTCTATACAAACACTTTCAGAAAATTGAAGAGAAAGAAATTCTTCCTAGCTATGAGTCTAGGAACAGAACACAAAAAGACATAACAAGAAAACTACAGAACAATATCCTTTAGACATGAATAAATTAAAAAAAATTATTTAATGATCATTTATTTTTTGAGAGAGAGAGATAGAGTCGAGCAAGGGAGGGGCATAGAGAGGATGACACAGAATCCGAAGCAGCTCCAGCTCCGAGCTGTCAGCACAGATCCCTATGCAGGGCTCGAATTCACGAACCATGAGATCATGACCTGAGCCTAAGTGGGACACTCAACAGACTGAATCACCCAGGCACCTGACATGAATAAATTCTTAACAAAATTTTAGCAAAGAAATCCAACACTATATAAAAAATGATACTACATCATGACCAAATGAGATTTGTTCCATGAATGCAAGTTTGGTTTGATGTTTGAGGAATCTGTGAAATGCATATTAACAGGCCATATAATCATCTAATTTTGCAGAAAAGCATATCAGAAAATGCAGCATACACTCATAAAAAAATCCTAAAAGTAGAAATAGTGAGGAACTCCCTTAATCTGACAAAGATTATTTATGAAAATCCCAAAACTAACATCATTTTGTTGAAACATAAATGTTTTTCACCGAAGACCAGGAACAAAGCAAGGATGCCCACCCTCAACACTTCTATTCAGTACTGTGATGGAGGGTTTATTCAATGTAATAAGAGGCAAGAAAAATCCAGATTGAAAAAGAAGTAAAGCCATCTTTATTCTCAGATTACGTAATAGTCTACAAAGAAAATCTGAATATACCAAAATACTAATAAAATAAAGTTAGAATTACAGAATATTAGGCCATTATAGAAAAATCAATTATTTTAATATATACTAGTGACAAGCAATCATAAATTAACATTAAAAATACCACTGATAGTAACGTTAAGAATAGGAAATACTTAGGTATAAATTTGGCAAAAAGTTGTGAACAATTTCTACCCTAAGAATTATTCAATATTTCTGAGAGATTAAAGATGACCTAAATTAGTTAAGGCGATATACCTTGTTCATTGATGAGAAGCTTCAATATTATTAACATGACAATTTTACCCAAATTCTTCTGCATATTCAATAAAAACCCAATAAAAATAAAATCAGGCTCTTTTTGGTAGAAATCAGAAAACTGATTATCAAATATTTACAGAAATACAAAAGACTTAGAATATTCAAGAAAAACCCTTTTAAGATAATTTATCTAATTTCAAGACTTGTAAAGCTATAGTAACTAAACATGGATTATTAGAACTGTATAGGATGCCCAAAATAGACACACATATACAGGCATTTTTTTTTACAAAGATGCCAAAACAATTTAATTGGGGAAATTATCATTTTCAACAAACTGGAACAATTTGGTAACAAGAACATAGTTACATAAATAAAACTTTGACCTTTACTTACATCAGAGGACATACCATAATTATTGGATCTAAGAGCTAAGTTTATAAAATTTCTAGTAGAAATGTTAGATAATATCTTAGAAACTTTGGATTTGGCAAAGGTTTCTTAAATAAGACATAAAAAGCAAGAACTATTAAATAATAAAATCAAGAAATTGCTCTTCAGCAGGAGAAAACTTATGCTCTTCTAATGCTATGATTGTGGAGAACTAAGAGGCTGGGAAGATGGCAGAGTTGGAGGACTCTAAGCCCATACTGTCCCCCTGATACAACTAGTATCAGCATAAATAATGTAGAAAGTGACCCAAAGACTGGCAGAACAAACTCCACAACTAAAAGGTAGAGAAGAGGTGACATTGAAGAAGGCAAAAGGGCAAAGATGCTGTTTGGGAGCAAAACAGACCTAAGCCATCTGCATTAAGGCAGGAACTGGTGGTGCTGTGGAAAAGGGCAAAAAACAGGCTACCACACCAGGGAACCTGCACAGCAGAAATAAAACCCCGTAACATTTGACATTGAAAGTAAAATGAGCCAAATTTCATGATTTCTGACAACCAGTGGAACTGAAAGCTTAGAGTTTTAAAAACTGGTGGACTCAGCTCTGGGAGAGGCCAGAGGGAATTAGGAAATAGAATCCTTACCCTTAAAGAGATAGCATGACAAACAGCAGCAGAGATACAACATGGAAGAGTCAGTTTGAAAAACTCTGGAAGTAGATAGTAGGGAGAGTGATTTACTCATCTCAGAGAGTGGTCAAAAGAGGTAGGAATCACAGGGGACTGCTCCAGGAACAAAGGAGCTGGCAGGCACTTGTCTAACTTGCTTACACCAAGCCCTGAACCCCTGTGCTTTAGTAGATCCACCCTTCCAAATCATGCTTTCCTCAGTTCTACTAATGTGGCTTCTTCCCCCAGAAGACCAGCACAAACCTCACCAACACGGCATCTACACCCACAACTTTTGCGGTGGGGGGGAGGGGGAGGGGCTCAGGTCTGATGGCAGTGGTGGCAGGGCACATTATGAAGCAGACCAGCACATACCTTGTTACAACATGCTCCACATGGTAGGGAGCTGCCCAGCATAGGTAAAGAGAACCTCTGCAGAAAACTGGACTGAAGGAAAAAGCAGCCAGGACTAAACAGTAGGGCACATGCAACACACATAGGAAATACTCCCTGAAGTGCCAGCTCCTAGAAAACAGGGGACACTGGACTGCGGGGCACTAATGAACCTCTTCTTCATAAAGCTATCATCTTCAAGGGCAAGAAACATGGCTGACTTTCCTATCACAGAGAATCAAAGCATTAGACAAAATGAGAAGACAGAGGAATATGTCCCAAATGAAAGAACAGAACAAAACCACAGCAAGAGACCCAAGTGAAGTGATATATGCAATATGCCAGATAGAGAACTTAAAGTAATGATCATAAAGTTACTCACTGGACTTGAGAAAATCATAGAAGACATCAATGAGGTTTTTTTTAAAAATATTTTTTTAAAAAGCCAATCAGATGAAGAGCATAATAAATGAAATTAAAAATACATGTAATAGAATAAATAGCAGGCTAGATGAAGCAAAGGAATGAATTAATAGCCTGAAAGATTGAGTAATGAAAGTAATCAAGTTGACCAAATGAGAGAATAAAGAATTATACAAAATAAGAAAAGACTTAGGGAAATCAGTAACTCCAACAAGTATAATATGTGCATTATACGGATCACAGAAAGAAGAGAGAAAGGAAGCTATTATTTGAAGAAAAATAATAGCTTAAAACTTCCCTAATCTGGGGAGGGAAACAGATATCTAGATACAAGAGGCACAGAGATGCCCCAACAAAATCAACCCAAGGAGGTCCACACCAAGACACATAGTAATTAAAATGGCAAACAGTGATAAAGAAAAAAATTGAAAGCAGCAACAAGAAAGATGACACATACAAGGGAAAGTCCACAAGTTTATTTAGCCGAAACTTTGCAGGCCAGAAGGGAGTGGCATGACATATTCAAAATGCTGAAATGGAAAAATCTGCAGCCAAGAATATACAGTAGGGTCCTCCGTCAGAAAAGGAGAGAAAGACAAACAAAAACTAAAGGAGTTTATGACCACTAAACCAGCCTACCCTACAAGAAATATCAAAGGGTACTCTGAGTATAAAGGAAAAAACATGAGAGCATAAAAATTTAGAAGCATAAACACAGTAAAAATAAGTATATCTATAAAAATCAGTCAAGAGATTCACAAAATAAAATGATGTAAAATAGGACACCATATACTTAAAACAGAGGGGGAAGGGAGTAAAGAACTGGAGCAGGGCACCTGGGTGGCTCAGTCAGTTGAGCATCTGCCTCTTGATTTCAGCTTAGGTCATGGTCCCAGGGTCATAGGATAGAGCCCCATGTCGGGCTCTGCCCTTAGTGTGGAGCCTGCTTAAGAGTCTCTTCTCTTTCTTTTCTCTTCTCTCCCACCCACCTCCACTTCTCACCCTTATTCACGCATTCTCTCCTCAAAACACACACACACACACACAAAAAAAAACACAAAACAAACAAAAAAACCCAAAAAACAAAAAAGAACCAAAAAAAGAAAGAAAATCAAAACCAAAAAAATCTTAAGTGACCATCAACTTAACATACATGTTAAATACAAATTGAATAGTCACCGTAAATCAAAACCCAGTAATTGATATGCAAAGAATAAAGAAAATGAAATCCTAGTATGTTACTAAAAAAAAGCCAATAAATCATGAAAGAGAGCAAAAGAATGGTCAGAGAAATTTACAAAAACACCACAAAAAAGTAACAAAATGGCACTGAACACATGTATCATACATATCAATAATTACTTTTAATATAAATAGACTAAACACTGTAATCAAAAGACATAATGAGACAGAGTAGAAAAAAAACCCAGGAGTCATCTATATGCTGCTTAAGAGACTCATTTCAGACCTAAAGACAACCTGCAGATTGAGAGTGAGGGGATGGATGAATATTTGTCATGCAAATGAAGGTCAAAACAAAGCTGAGGTAGCAGTACTTATATCAGACAAAATAAATTTTAAAACTAAGAATGTAACAAGAGACAAAGGAGGCCACTATATAATAATAAAGGATAAATCTAAGAAGAAGATACAGTTGTGAATATTTATGCACCCAACCTGAAAGCACCCAAATACATAAAACAGCTAATAACAAACATAAAGGAACTAATAGATAATAATACAATAACAGGAGATCTTAACACCCTACTTACATCAATGAACATATCACCAAAACAGAAAATCAACAAGGCAACAGTGGCTTTGAATGACACACTGGACCACATGGTCTTAAATATATTCAGAACATTCCATCCTAAAACAGCAGAAGACACATTCTTTTCAAGTGCATATGGAACATTTTCCAGAATAGACCACATATTAGGCTGCAAGTCTCAACAAATTCAAAAAGATTGAAGTCATCCCATGCATCCTTTCTGACCACAATGCTATGAAACTAGAAATCAACCACAAGTAAATATCTGGGAAGAGCACAAATACATGGAGGTTAAGTAACATGCTACTAAACAATGAATGTATCAACCAAGGAATCAAAGAAGAAATAAAAAATTACATGGAGACAATGAAAACACAACATAAAATCTTTAGGATGCAGCAAAAGGTGTTCAAAGAAGCAGGTTTATAGCAGTAGAAGCTGCCTTCAAATGCAAGAAAAATTTCAAATGAACAACCTAACCTCACACCTAAAAGACCTAAAAAAAAAGAACAAATGGAACCCAAAACCAGCAGAACGAAGGAAACAAAGATTGAGTAGAAATAAATGACATAGAAACTAAAAAAGAACAGAACAGATCAATGAAACCAGGAGTTGCTTTTATGAAAAGATAACAAAATTGATAAATCTCTAGCCAGACTCACAAAAAAAAGAAAAAGAAAAGAAAAAAGGAGAACTCAAAATCACAAATGAAATACAAACAACTATAAGATAGTATTATGAAAAATTATATGCCAACAAATTAGACAATGTAGAACAAATGGGTGAATTCCTAGAAACATATAACTTACCATAACTGAACCAGGAAGAAAAAGAAAATTTGAACAGACTGATTACCAGACATGAAATTGAATCAGTAATCAAACAACTCCCAACAGGACCAGATGGCTTCGCAGGCAAATTCTACCAAACTTTTAAAGAAGACTTAACACCTATTATTTGCAAACTATTCCTAAAATTAGAAGAGGAAAGAAAACTTCCAAATTCATTATATGAGGCCAGTATCACCCTGATACCAAAGACAGATAAAGACACCACAAAAAAAGAGAAGTACAGGCCAGTATCTCTGACGAACACAGATATACAAATCCTCAACAAAATAATAGCAAACCAAATCCAATAATACACTAAGAAAATCAGTTACCATGATCAAGTGGGATTTTTTCCTGGGATGTAAGTGTGGTTCAATCAATAAATCAATATCATACATCACATCAAGAAGAGAAAGGATAAAAACCATATGATCACTTCAATACTTGGAGAAAAAAAATTATTTGACAAAATACAAAATCCATTCATGATAAACGACTTCAACGATGTCAGTCTAGAGGTAACATGCCTCAACATAATAAAGGCCTTATATGAAAAACCCACATAAAACATCATACTCAATGGGGGAAAACTCAGAGCTTTTCCCCTAAGATCAGGATCAAGACACGGATGTCTACTCTTAACCACTTTTATTCAACACAGTACTGGAAGTTCCAGCCAGAATAATCAGACACAGAAAGAAAAAAGAATCCAGATTGTTAAGGAAGAAATTAAAACTTTCACTATTTGCAGATGACAGATTATAGATAGAAAACCCTGAAGACTCCACCAAAAAAATACTAAAACTGATAAATGAATTCAGTAGTCACAGGATATAAAGTGAATATACAGAAATATGTTGCATTTCTATGCACTAATAATGAAGAAAAAAAAAGAAAAAAGAAATTAAGACAACACTCCCATTTACAATTGCATGAGAAATAATAAAATATCTACGAAAAAACTTAACCAAAGAGATGGAAGACCTGTACTCTGAAAACTATAAAACTCTGATGAAATAAAGTGAAAGCAACAACAACAACAACAAAAATGAAAAGACATTCTATACAATGGGTTGGAAGAAAAAAAATATTGTTAAAATGTTTATATTACCAAAGGCAATCTACACATTTAATGCAATTCCTATTAAAATACCAACAGCATTTTTCAAAGAACTATAACAAATAATCCTATAATTTGTATGGAACCACAAAAGACCCTGAATGCCCAAAGCAATCTTGAAAAAGAAGAAAAATGGAGGTATCACAATTCTAGGCATCAAGTTATATTACAAAGCTGTGGTAATCAAAACAGTATGGGACTGGCATAAATGTAGACACGTGGACCAATTAAACACAATAGAAAACTTATAGATAAACTCACAATAATATGGTCAATCTTTGACAAAAGAGTAAAGAAGATCCTATGGGGAAAAGATGGATTCTCTTCAACAAATAGTGTTGGGAAAACTGGTCGACCACATGCAAAAGAATGAAATTGAACCACTTTCTTACACCATACACAAAAACTAGCTCAAAATGGATTAAAGACCTATATGTGAGGCATGAAACCATAAAAATCTTAGAAGAGAGCACAGGCAGTGATGTCTCTGACAACAGCCATAGCAACATTTTTGTAGAAACATCACATGAGACAAGGGAAATAAAAGCAAAAATAAACTATTGGGACTACACCAAAATTAAAAAAAAAAAAAAAAAACTTTTGCACAGTGAAGGATATAATAAAAAAAACTGAAAGGCAACCTACTGAATGGGAGAGGATATTTGCAAATGATATATCCAGTAAAAGGTTAGTCCCAAAATATAGAAAAAACTAATGCAACTCAACACTCCAAAACCAAATAATCCAATTTAAAAATGGGCAGAAGACATGAAGAGATATTTCTCCAAGAAGACTCAAAGATATTTGTCCAAGAAGACATACAGATGGCTAACAGACACATGAAAAGATGCTCAACATCAGTCATTATTAGGGAAATGTAAATCAAAACTACAATGAGATATCACCTCAGAGCTGTCAGAATGACTAGAATCAAAACACAGGAAAAAAGTCTTAGTGAGGATGTGGAGAAAAAAGAACCCTCATGCACTGTTGGTGGGAATGCAAACTGGTGTAGCCACTATGGAAAACAGTATGGAGGTTTCTCAAAGTTAAAAATAGAACTACCTTATGATCCAGTAATTGTATTACTGGGTATTTACCTTAAAAGTACAAAAACACTAATTCAAAGGGATAAATGCACCCCTATGTTAATTGCAGCATCATTTACAATAGTCACATTTTGGAAGCAGCCCAAGTGTCCATTGATAGATTAATGGATAAAGAAGTGTTACATATACACAATGGAATATTATTCAGCCCTAAAAACAAATGAAATCTTGCCATTTGCAATGACAGAGATGGAACTAGAAAGTATAATGTTAAGTGAAATAATTCAGAGAAAGATAAATACCATATGATTTCACCCATATGTAGAATTTAAGAAATCAAATGAGCCAAGGCAAAAAGAGAGAGAAGGAGAGGGAACCAAGAAAAGACTCCTAACTATAGAGAACAAACCGATGGTTAACAGAGAGGAGGAGGGTTAAATAAGTGATGGGGATTAAGGAGTACACTTATTACAGTGAGCACTTCTCATTGTACACCTGAAACAAAAGTGACACTATGTTAATTATACTGGAATTAAAATATAATTAATAAAAAATAATTTAAAAATAAAAATAAAAAGCAAAGCTACTGTTGTGAAAATGAAACAGCAGGCAACCAACTAGGATAAAATACTTGCAAATCACATCTCTGACAAAGGACTTATATGTGGAATTTGCAAAGAATTAAGACAAGACTACCCACAAGCCAATTCAAAATGGACAGAAGATTTGAAGACATTTCATTAAAAGAAAATAAATAGGGGCAACTGGGTGGCTCAGTTGGTTAAGCGTCCAACTTTTACTCAGGCCATGATCTCGCAGTTTGTGAGTTCCAGCCCCTCATCAGGCTCTGTGCTGACAGCTCAGAGCCTGGAACTTGCTTCAGATTCTCAGGTCTCCTTCTCTCTCTGCCCTTCCCTGCTCATGCTCTGTCTCTCAAAAATAAATAAACATTAAAATTGTTTAAAAAGTAAAATAAAATAAACATATGGCAAATAAACACATGAAAATACATTTAACCAGGGTGCCTGGGCAGCTCAGTCAGTTAAGCATCCAACTCTTAATTTTGGTTCTGGTCATGATCTCACAGTTCGTGGGATTGAGCCCCACATCAGGCTCCATGCTGACAGGACAGAGCCTGCTTGGGATTCTCTCTCTCTCTCTCTCTCTCTCTCTCTCCCTCTCTCTGCCCCTCCCCCATTTGCACAGTCTCTGTTTCTCTCAAAATAAATTAAATTAAATAAGAAAATACATTTAACACCAACTGAGTTTAGGGAATGCAAATTAAGTCCTGCTGATGTATCCCTTGATCCTTATTAGAATGGCTACAATTTTAAAAGGACTGATCATATTACGTGCTGGCACCAATGTTGAGCAGCTAGAACTGTTATATACTACATATGGGAATATAAAATGGCACAACTATTTTGGAAAACAGATTGGCAGTTAAAAAAATTTAAACATATACCATATAACCCAGCCATTTTTTATCCTAGGTATTTACCTGTAATAAACATGAGCTTATATCCACTCAAACACTTGTTTATAATTATTCATAGAACCTTTATAGTAGTTAACACTGGAAACAAAATGTCTACCAGACGGTTAAACAAATTGTGGAATACTACTCAGAAATAAAAAGTAAAAAACTAGTGTTACATGTAATAACATGGTTGAATCTTAAAGCAACTGTGTTAGGTGCAAGAAACCAAAAATAGAAGAGTACATATTTCACAATTCCTTTTATATAAAATTCTAGAAGATACAAATTAATACATAGTGAGAGAAAGCACATTGGTGGTAGTCTGTAGATAAGAGTAAAGGGAGGGAAGAATGCATTTTGATGAGTAGGAAGGAAATTTTGGAGGTGATGAATGTGTGTATTATATACCTTGCAGTGATGGCTTCATTATTATTAACATATGTTAAGTGGTATCAATTGTACATTTTCAATATACAGATGATCATACTTCAATAAGTATTTAAAAAGAAATTACCAAGAATTATATATCAAAAGACAACAATATCAAGAGTTAATGGGTGGATGTATTTGCTACCTATACACTTTACCATGGACTTGTAAATAGACAATATAATGTGTTCATAAAACTAAAGAAAAAAATACAGACAATGCATTTTTTTAATGAGCAAATATTTAAATAGGCACTCCACAAAAGAAGATACTCAAATTTTCAATAAACATGTAAAAAGTTGCTTAGCATTGGCAATTATTAGGGAATTGCAAATTAAAGCTCTTATAAGACCCATCAAGACATAAAATTGAAGGAACTGACACCACCGAGTCTTCACAAGAATGTAGGGTAATTGGAACCCTTAAACAGTGCTGGTTTGATGTGTAGTGTTACAATCACTTTGGTAAACTACCAGCATATACTAAAGGTAAACAAATTTACCCTATGACCCAGTAATTTTAATTGTCTAACAAGAGACATGTAAAATAATATTCATAATTTCATTCATCATAGCCCTTGTTTAGAAACAGTCAAATGCCAATTTTAGGATAGGAATAGAATATTAGATAAGAAAAATGAATGAGGGGTACCTGGGTGGCTCAGTCAGTTAAGTGTCTGACTTCAGCTCAGGTCATGATTTCATGGTTTGTGAGTTCAAGCCCTACATTGGGCTCTCTGCTGTTAGCACAGAGCCTGCTTCAGATCCTCTGTCTCCCCTCTCTCTACCCCTCCCCTGTTCTCTTGCTCTCTCAAAAATAAACATTAAAAAAATTTTTAAATGAATGAACTCCCTAACATAAGATATGAACTTGGGGTCGTTATGATTGATATGTCACTGTAGATTCATCAATTGTAACAACTCTGTCGATGTGACAGAGCATGTTGATAATGGGGGAGGCTACACATAAGTGGGGGCAGGAGGTATATGGGAAATCTCTACCTTCCCTTCAATTTTTCCATGAACCGAAAACTGCTCTTAAAAACACTCTTTAAAAGAAATGAACTAGTGCTTACACAACAGCATGGATAAATTCACGAGCATAATGTTGAGTGAAGGAATATGGACACAAAAAACATACTATATTATACCATTCATATGAATTTTTTGATAACTACTGATTAGGAGGCTACAAAATGAAACTTCTGAAGTTCTGGAAATAATCCAGTTACTTGGCTGTATATTATGTAAAAACTTATGAAATTGTACAAGTTTTTTGCCCTTAAGTCGTATTTTGTTTAAAAAAAAACTGATTAAGTATAAATCCCTATAATGTAAAATAAAAAAACTGAGTTTATGTATATACTTACTTAAAAGCACATACAGTTAGACTCATAGATACTAAATACAAAGATGGACACGTGCAGGTATACGAATGGAATATTTCTGAAAAAATACACAAACTAATTATAGTAAAAATGGGACATATACTTGCTTTTCCTATTATATCTTTTTGCATCTTTTGCAAAAAGATGGAATTTACATCCTCTATGTGTATTTTCTATTGTAAACAATAAATAAAAGGAGTACAAGAAGAAAACATTAACAAAATATTACACTTTTCTGGAATCTTTTTAACTTGTATTAATCTTTTGCTTCTATAACCTAGGGTTTGAAAAAGTATTAAAAAAATTTTGTAAGTGACCTAAATTAACATGTAGAAAATTGTATAGAATTTGGTTTAGAAATAAAATCCTAAATTCTGTTTTTTTTAATTCTTATTATTCATGAATTTAAGAACATAATCAAGATTTTCTAATAGAACTGTTTCTCAGTGAATTAATTACACCATTGAGAGTCCCTTCGTTCTCATCCTAATACATCAAGAACACTTTAGGGAATAAGGAGAATTTAGAGTGTAGGTTCTACTGTTCTATTGTGATGAGGCTGAGCTTTTGCAGTACAAATGGAAATAATGTTTGCTATTCTATCAATTCTTTGAGCTTTTTTCACCTCTTGCAGAGATATAGTTTGGGGCATCATTTGGCCAAAACCTTAATTAGCAGTTAGAATCCAAAGGCTTAAGAGGACCTAAACATCTCTGTAAAAGTCAAGTTTGGAGAAATATTCAAACGTGATTGATGGATGTTAAGAAATTACAGTACATTGACCTTAGATTTATTCTCCAGAGAAGTTTTGATCAAACAGAAGAAAAGCATGTGAGTTTCCTTGCATTGGCTCCAATTTAGAGACTCATGTCGATATGGCCTTTCCAGGGATGTTAGGCGCCAATGTTGAAACTGTAATTTAAAGAGCACCAAAGTTAAAATTCACAAGCTAAGGAACAACTTGTTTTCACAGCAATGAGAGCTGGCATGGCAAACACTTCTCAGTGGTGACTTACATACTTATTCAGTGATTTAGACTGCTTCTCTGGCACGGGTCAAATGGCATATTAACATGGGATATAATCCTTTCTCACTCTGTAGGCAATGGCTCAGTGTGATATTGGCACCATATTAAGCTTCATTAACCCTACAACACGTTGCCTTCTTACTCTTGGCACTCTCCTGCAGGCTGCAGGCAGTAACCCATGAGTAATCTGATTACCTACAACCGACTGTAGCCGCATGGAATGGAGGCTGACTACAGAGTGGAACACAATTACAGTCTTTTGAGATTCAATTAGAAAGCTGTTGGTAGAGCTTCGTTTCTGTAACTGGCTCCAATAACCCCTCTTGAACTGCACATTTCTTTAAGAGCTCATAGTAAATAACGAACTTAAAAAGCTTCACCTGTTCTTCATATGCCTTTTAGAATTTGTCCTCAAGTGCATAGCAAACTAGGTTTTCAGTTAGAAACAATAACTATTTCCATAGACTCTACATGAGATTTTTTTTCTCTCTAAAGGGGAAACATTATTCATCTCTTTCACATAATTATTCTGATTTTAGTTTTGTTAATGGACATTAAAAATAAATGCTACTTAGCACGGAGGTGAACATTGTCAAAGGCTAATTGTCCTTCAAAACCTGAAGTTAAGAAAAATTTTGCATTTGAAAAAACAAAATTAAGACAAAGACGTTCTAGACTGGATTATGTCATTCTGTGCTATCTCAAACATCAATTACACTAGATATACAAATCCATAAGATTTCATTCTTTGCTCGCTAGTGGTCTGAATTCCTAATTGCACATTTAAAATGAAGTGGTTTTAAAATGCATACTTGGAAGAAACACATTAGTTAGAAGATGCTTCGTATAAATTAGAACATATTTGGTAATGGAGTGTTTGTCTATTGAATTATTTTTGCCCCCAAACTTGTCTCATCTTGCTTATTTATTGTGGGATTTGCTTTTTCTATTCTGAGAATTCTAGAATGAATATGAATTTCAGAGACAGACTTGAGCTTCAATCCTGGCTTTGCTACAATCTACAAGATCTTTAGAAGTTATTTAATTTTGAACCTCAGTTTTCTCTATTTTGAAACAGGGAATAAAAATACCTTATGACAGTGTTGTTGCAATGATTAACAGCACATGATGAGGGAATGGCACAGGGCATGGCATATAGTAAACACTCAACGCACGTGCTTTTCTTACTAAATTTCTAGATCTCACTGGAAACAGCACTGGCTTATTGTAAATTCATATCTTTGTTTTTATCACTATGTATACGTTATCTGGTTTGATGACATAAGCATCTATTTTTATGTTATGAAACTAGAGAATCATCACTAATTATTGAAATACATTACTTATAGGCATTTATTTCAATCCCTGAGTTTTAGTAAAAGGTATCAGGAGTTTGAGTGCCAATGATATTTTCCTTTTATTCCCACTGTCCTTTTTTCAAAAAAAATGTGAATACACAATCAGCTTATTACATTCAACCAAGTTCCAAAAACCTCAAGCCAACACTCCAGACTAATGCCAGTTCCTTGACCTCTGTGAGGTAAATGCGTGGAGTCTGAAAATACAAGCATTTTAAAATCTAAAAAAGCTAGGCAGTTATAAATGCTCAGAGTATATGAAAATCTTTCTACTTGACTCTGCAGGTAAAAAGCTAGTAAACTACTGAATGCTAAACACTTTCTTCACAACAGTGAAAAGGTATCGCTGAGGAAATCATTTTCCTCCCTTGACTCTGTAGATTACCATGTGTCTGGTGAATGCACACTGCAACTGCAGAACCAGGGTGTATTTGATAACCACTGGTGTGTGAGGCCATGTCACCCATTAGCATCCATGCGTCAGATGGCTTAGTTAAGTCTACTCATCACTTACAATAATTGAATCAGACTAGCACTGATCCATTTTGTGGTCCAACATGACATACCTCACTTTATCATTATCCATAATGAGTCACTCTGTGTCAAGGGAACTGGTCAAGTTTAGCATTTGTTATTAATCACCAGGATTTTAGGGACAATTTTTCAGTTTTGCCAACACATGTTGCTAGATTTCTATTATTGTAATTAACTATAGCTGGCTCATTAATACAGGAAAGCCAAATGGAGCCCTGAGATTCCAAAGTGTCTTGTTTCAAAGTGAACTACTTTTCAAAGAATAATCCTGAAGGCAGCACTGGCTATATCACCAGGCATGGATATGTATGGAAGAATAGAAAACTGGTGTATGTTAGTCTATTTATTTTTTATTCTTGTTTTTCATTTGGCCCTTAGGCATGTCCATATCACCAGTGGGAAATCTGGATCAATAATAGTTCAGATGAAAGACATGGAAGGTCTTCTGGGGTTGGTTTTAACTTTTTAAGCATCAGATAAAATAAGCCCTTTTTAAAAAGTACAGAAACTCAATTTGTAGATTGTTTGGTCAATATTGTTCATAACTTTCATGAAAGTATTGCAAGTTTTTTTTTCTTTTTTGGATCTAGGCCTAGAGTAAAATAATCAACAAAACAAAGCTTGGCAACAAACTGTTATTTTCATTTGTTCCCACATGTTTTCCCTTTTAAAAAAATCTATTCCTTCATCCATAGCTAAGATTCTATTACCCCTGCTTTGACTAACAGATTTCATACTTTTCTGCCTCCAGAACTTATACTCCTACCCATCCTGATTTCTCCTGTCCACATAATTTTCTCTTTTCATATTGATCTTCTTCAAAAATGCCACCAGCAGCCTCCACTTTATCCGTTCTTGTTCTTAGGCCAGTCTCAGCTGATTCTTATGTTTCCTTGACCTCATATCCTGATTCAAGATTTTACTGAAGCTTTTCATGAAGAGCATGTAAAGTTACAAGGTATACACACAAATGGCCTCCAGATGCCCTCTAAACATGTCCGCTCTTCTTCCAAAGTTCCTCTTTTCCCCAGGTACTACATCATCCTTTCATTATTTAGAAAACTCTCTTTTCCTCCACTGCATCTTCACTTCTAATCTGGCTCAGCAAAACAAAGCATCTGCCTCAGCATCTGTGCTGGGTGGGGATGGGGTTAAGAGTGGTGGTATAAACAATGTATCTCATGAGTCACAAATGCATTATTTCGTCTAATATTCACAACACTCCAAAGGAGGAAATGGAGCATCAGAAATGTTCAGTACCCAGAATCAAAATTAAGGGGCACAGCTCGGAGACAGACCAGGTCAAGCTAGCTCTGAAGCCCTGGTCATTGCACCATACTAGTATGAGGTAGTTTTAGGGGATATTTAAATATTTTGGTAATTATGTATTTACTGTAATATGCATTTAAAATATAATACAAAAACATGATTTTACATATACTATTACTAAATTTAACAAAAAACAAGTGAGTTGATTCAAACTTGTTTTCATATAAATTATTAAATGATAGTGCAGCTGCCCCACAGATGTGGGAAAGAACGAAATACAGTTGTGGAAATACTATATGACCTTATACTTTTTTAGTTCTCCCAACTGCTCTCTATGGATCTCCATATAGTATTTAACTTGAAAGGTCTCTGTGCTTCAGTGCTATCCTATCTAAAATGTCTACTGGCCCCATGTCTTCTTGCTGAAATCCAGCTTAAATGCACTCCCTTAACACAACCTTTCCCAAATGTCCCTCTTCTGAAGATCTGCATCCATATACTGACATGGCACTGAGTGGAGTATATGTTTTGACTAGGTTTATTCATATGTTTGTTCTGTCCTTTTTACCTTGTGGTCTGGAGCTTCCTTATTTATATCCCTATAGCTCCCTTTCCCACAGCACTTGACTTAAACATAGGCACTCAGTAGAAGTTGCTAAAGAAAAGTCAAAAAGACTGGGTTCAAATCCCACCACCTGCAATTTATTAGCTCTGGGACCCAGGACAAACAAAATTTGAGTCTCTGTGAGGATTACGTAACTTGTCAACATGAATGTCTTAGCAGAGAATCAATATACATTAGTGTTTCTTGTTTCTACTTCCAATATTTTCTGAAAAAAATGTACACAAAAGATTGACATAAAAATTATATTCATTTATTTAAGCTTCACCTCTAATTGTTACATGCTCTTGCAAATAACTTAGGTATTATTTAGATAAATATTCAACAAAGTACCCATTTGCTGAAATGCTCATAAAATTTATATTAGTCGGGATTTATTTGAATGCATGTGACTGAATATCAACCCAAACTTATAGAAGAAAAAGAAATCTTAAAATAGAGAATATGAATGTATGAATATTCATTGTCTTAAGAAACTACAGCCCCAGGCTTAGGATTTACTTTAGATATAGCTTGATCTAGGGTGCACAGGTAATGTCACCAGAGCTCTGTTTCTCTCCACCTCTTCTTTCCCTGTGTTAGTTTTATTCTTAGATACTTTGTTTTCTTACAGCACCTGGCCTACATAGCCCTTTTAACTAGTATCCTTAAGGCAGGAGTTTCTCTATCAACATGTGTCTCATTCCCTTAGTCCTGACGGATTTTTACTGGGTTTTATTGAGTTACATGCCCACCCTAGAAGCAATCACTGTGACCCAGTATGTTGGGTCAATTCTAATTGCCTCACTGGCCCAGGGGTTGGTGGACTGACAGTCCCATCAGCTCCAGAAAAGAATGGATTCAGGATAGACATGAAATAAAAGATACTCTGTCCAAAGAAAAGTGAGGTAGAATGAACACAAACATTCTAGGACTGGTGTAACACATGTTCTTGGCGCTTCACTCATATTCCTCAGTACTCACTGTTCCACTAACATGCTCACAGCATCTTATAGCCCTTAAATTTACCTCCACCCAAGAGCTTTCTTTTGGCCAGGCCAACCTACAGGGCAAGAAGTCAGTGAGGGGGAATGCCCCTGAAGGCATACCTCAACCAATGATTCAGGAAGAACAGGTAGATAAAAACCTCAGCTCCCTCTGTCCTTTATCAAGGTATCTTGGAAGCATGGTAACACTATTTATTGGCTTCTTTCCCTTCCTTGGCTTCTTCTCCATTTTTCTTCTTCCTAAAATGAACTTTCACATTAATTGCTTATGCACACCTTCTAATCTTGGGGTCTGTTTCTGAGGGCAATCCAATCCTTCTCATCTCCCCTCAGAAAACTAGTAAGAAATCTCTAATCATTTCCAAACTTTTCTAGGTAGAATTTTCTCATTGCAATTAACTTCATGAAAATGGAATAGTTATACTGGGATTGTTATTATTTTCTCTGTGATATGTGAAAATAGGAAAAAATCCTCTAGATGAGTGAACATAATGGCTGATAACACATTAGATGGGATGTAGGTGAGAAGCAGTCCTGCTTTTTTCCCCTGCACCTTTTCTTCCAATTGAAAATTTCTTCTTTTGCTGTCATGTTAAAGGTATCTAAGACCCATGAAAGAATTTTAAACCAGGTTTAAAAACACCAGAAAAAGAAGAACAAAGCTGGAGGTATAAAAATCTCAGATTTCAAGATATACCACAAAGCTGTAGTAATCAAAACAATATGGTACTAGCACAAAAATACACATAGATCAATGGAACAGAATAGAGAGCCCAGAAATAAACCCACACTTATATGGTCAATTAATCTATGACTAAGGAGGAAAGAATATTCAAAGGGAACAAGTCTCTTCAACAAATGATGCTGGGAAAACTGGACAGCTACATGCAAAAGAATAAAACTGGACCACTATCTTATACCATCCACAAAAATAAATTCAAAATGGATCAAAGACCTAAGTGTGAGACCTGAAGTTGTGAAGTCCCTAGAAGAAAACATAGGAATTAATTTCTTTGATATTAGCTGTAGAAATATTTTTCCAGATAGGTCTCTGAGGCCAGGGAAACAAAAGCAAAAATAAAACTACTGGGATGACATCAGCATAAAAAGCTTTTGCACAGTGAAGGAGACCATCAACAAAGTGAAATGGCAGCCTATTGTATGGGAGAAGATATTTGCAAATAATATATCCAATGAGGGATGATTATCAAAATATATAAAGAACTTATACAACTTAACAAAAAATACACAAATAATCCAATTTTTTTAAATAGGTAGAGGACATGGGTCCTCTTTTCCAAAAAAGACAGCCAACAAACACATGAAAAGATGTTCAACATCACTAATAATCAGGGCAATGCAAATTAAAACCATAATGAGGTATCACCTTATACCTGTCGGAATGGCTAAAATTAAAAAAAAAACCACAAATAACAAATGCTGGCAAGGATCTTGAGAAAAGGGAACTCTGATGCACTGTTGGTAAGAATGCAAATTGTTTCATCCACTCTAAAAAACAGTATGGAATTTCCTTAAAAAAGTTAAAAATAGAATTAACATATGATTAGTAATTCCACTATCTGGTATTTACCCAAAGATTATGAAAATACTAATTTGAAAAGATATATGCCCCCTCTGTTTATTGCAGCATTATTGACAATAGTCAAGATATGGAAGAAACCCAAATGTCCATCAGTGAATGGATAAAGAAGAAATGGTACATACATACACACACACACACACACACACACACACACACACACACACACGAAAGAATGAAATCTTGCCATCACAACAGCACAGATGAACCACAATGCTAAGTGAAATGTCAGTCTGAAAAATACAAATAACCATATGATTTCACTCCTATTAGGAAGAAACAAAACAAATGAACAAAGAAACAAAAAGACAAACCATCAAAAAGACTCTTAAACACTGAGAACAAACTCATGCTTGCCAGAGGGAGGTGAGCAGTGGGGCCCAGGCGGGGAGAATAGATAAAAGCAATTAAGAGTACACTTACCTTGATAAGCACAGGGAAATGTATAGAATTGTTGAATTATGTTGTGCACCTGAAACTAGCATGACCCTGTGTGTTAATTATGCTTGAAAAAAGAAAAAAAAAGAAAACACTTGACTCAAACATAAGCTCAGTTTTCAAATCTAATGCAAAAGAAACACAATCACTTTTGTCATTCTAACCTGTCACTTGGCAGCACAGTTTATGCTTTGATCCAATTAATTTCTACAAATCAGATGTGTGGAAAAACAAAGGTACAATTCATAAATCCAGTGAAATTGTTATCAACTATAAAAAGTAGAGAATATTGTCTCAATTCTCAAGGAAAGTTTAATCTAGTAGCAAGGGAAGACTCAACGAATAAAGAATGCAAGGAATCTGAAAATGTCTGTGAAGGTTGCATAAGCAAACACTTTTGGAGTTTGGGAAATGGAAAATAAAGATAGTCCAGAAGGCACAACCGATGTGAACACGGACAAAATTAGGTCAAAAACATATGTTCTGGCAGGCATGAAATTGATTGGTTTAGCCAATAGGACTTGATTAAGAATGACCTTTTCCAGATGTCCCTTACTCATGCAATTTGCAGATTGGGGATTTTGAAATGTTGCTTTTCGATCACTTGCATTTGGGTGCTGGGAAGGGATGAAGGGGGAGTGAAACTGAAAGGAAGAATTCATGTCAAGGGTTTGGGGAAAATATATGAAGCTGGTGACCTCACTTGTAGCTCGTTCTAGGTCCCATTTGTAAGTTTTTCTTCTCACAGGCCTCTTAATGTTGGCATATTTCCTACTTTCATTCTAGCTTCTTTTATTGCATTACAGCCTTGATAATCATGTTTATCCCAGTATCTTTAATAATCATCTATATGTTGGTGACTCCCCAGTTAGCTCTTCAGTCCAGAGCTCTCTCATGAGCTACAGACTGAGTTTACACAATTGCTTAATCAAAATCCCTACTTATAGGTCTAATATACACCTCAAACTTAACATGCTTAAGACTGCAATTCTCTTTCCCATAAAATTTGCTCTACCTATATATAGCCTTTCTCAACTCAGTTGATATCAACTCAGACTTTCAGTTGCTCAGTCCAAAAACCTTGAAGTCATTCTAAAAATCTTTTCTTTCATAACCACACATCCAATCCAATGTGAAATCTTGTTGGCTCTACCTTCAAGATATATACAGACCACTTCTCACCACTTTCATTGCTACAATCCAGGTCCAAGCTGTCATTTTTCACCTGGACATTACATTTGGCTTCTACTGGTTTTCAGTCTTTTATCCTTCTTTTACCTTGAGACTATTAGAAATCCTCATGTCATTCCTCTGCTCAAAACCCTGCTCTCCCATTTTTCTTACTTAAAACCAAGGCTCAGAGCAACCTGGAAGGCCTTATGTTATTTGGCTTCCTGTCTCCTCTCTGACTGCCCTTCTACTGATCTTCCCTTGACCAGTCTGCTCCATAGCATGTCCTCCTAGGCATTCCTGGACCCTGACCAGCCCGCCCTGTCCTGCTTTAGGACCTTACTTGTGCTGTTTGTTCTGCCTTTCATGTTCTTGCTTCAAGTATTTGTTTGACTCATGTCTCACCTCCTCCAGCTCTTTGCTCAAATACTACTTTCTCAGTGAGGCCCTGACCACCTATTAAATGCACTGCAATCTATAGGCACAATTCTCTCCCCATCTTATTCCCTGACACTTCTATACCAGTTCTCTATTGCTGAGTAACAAATGGTCAACAAATATAGTGGCTTTAAATAGTGTGATTTTATTAGCTCACAGTTCTCTATAGTCAGAAGTCTGGCATAGTTCAGCTGAGTTCTCTGCCTAGGGTCTCACAAGGCTGACATCAAGGTGTTAGCCAGGCTAGGCTCTTATCTGGAGGCCCTAGGGAAGAATCCACTTCCAAGCTCATTGAACTCTTTGGCAGAATTCACTTCTTTGCAGTTGTGCAGATGAGGTCTCCCTTCTTCGCTGGATGCCAGCCAGAATTCTTATTTTTAGTTCCTAAACACCCCAAAGACCTCCATAACAATCCTTTCACACATGGCCCTCCATCCTCTAACTTGCAATGGCACATTGCATACTTTCCGTGCTTCAAGTCCCTCTGACTTCCTCTCTGCCCTCACTTCAGTTTTTAAGAGCTCATGTGATTACATTAAGCCCTCTGGAAGAATTTAAATAATCTCCCTGTTTTAAGGTCAATTGGCTAGTGATCTAAAATGCATCTGTAAAGACCCTTTTGCCATATAATGTAACATATTCCCAAGAGTAATAACAGGGAGTAAAGGTGATGAGGGACAAAATTCTGCCTACTACCCTTCCCAAGCACCAAGAGCTATGCCTTCCTGGCATATGGTACATATGAATGATTACATGGCAGCAGACACCTGAGCTAGAGATCTTATTTGCAGAAAGTTGGTTTTTGCCTATTGCATTTGGAAGAAAAGCTTCTGAATCCTTCCAATTTGGATGTATTGGAATGTGAAAAATCACTTATGTTTGTTTTGATCTTTGAAGAAGGAAGAATCAGAGAATGAGAGAGGGAGAAGAAAGATGGTAAATGGAAGGATCAAGGTTGGGACAGAGTAGGAGAATGCCCAAGACCATGTGCATGGAGCCTCTGACTTTGTTTCACAAGAACAGAAAGTAGAGATTTTTCACATTTGTTAATATTGTCAGTCCCAAGACTCTCACTCTTGTGAGCCAGATGTGTTTTTCCAGGCTCTTAGAAATATAATTGTTTAACAAACCAGACACCCTTAGAGGTTTCCTTGTATCTACAGACACATATTCTGCCTGTAATAGGAATTCTGGTAGGTGCAGCAAGTTCGCAAGGGCAGTCAGGGACTGGGAAGCTTGGGATGAAATTCATGGCTTTTTCTCCTTGGCAAGAAGATATTAGCATTTTATCTTTCTTATATTAAAACATAAGATATTTGAATTTAAATATGAGAAATTACTTCATTTCCTACATGAATGCTTAAACTCATAGGGAAATTGATTTGGCAATTATGATAACATTTGAATATCAGAAAACTTTAGATTAATTAAAAATGATAAATTTGTCCTTTTTCAGCCTTGTGTCTGGCTTCACTCAACCATAAATATGCTACCAATTTACGATTTTTCTCCTTCAGACTGAACTCTCAGTGTTCACATTCAAAGTATGGGGCCACCAGGGGCACCTGGTGGCTCATTTGGTTAAGTGTCCGACTTCGGCTCAGCTCATGATCTCACAGCTCATGAGTTTGAGCCGTGTTGGGCTCTGTGCTGACAGCTCAGTGCCTGGAGCCTGCTTCAGATCCTGTGTCTCCCTCTCTCTTTGCCCCCCCCCCCCCTGCTCGCACATGGTCTCTGTCTCTCAAAACTGAATAAACATTAATTTTTTTTAATAAAGTTCTAGGGGTCCAGTTGCCAATCTTTTCCTTTACTATCCACACTTAGTCCCTTCAATTGGCTGACTAGTCAGCCTGATACCTGATAGAGAGGACAGCTTTGGGTACCTTTCAGGAGTACCATTCTGCATGGCTCTCTTACTTTCCAAGGAAATTATGCTAGGAAAAAGAAATTATGCTAGAAGAATTGCTTAAAGAAGAATCAGATGTTTTCCTTCTAATTTTTTTTCTTCTAGTTCTTCATTCAGTCATTCAACAAACCTGTGTTGAATATTATCTTACATGGCAAACATGGACCATGTATCAGAAAGACAGGATTTGGGAATTGGTCCAAATAGTTTGAATTAATTGACTGGATTCTGGTGGAGAGTTAGTGGTGTATGGGAGGGGGGAAATGCGTTTGGGTGAATGTGGGGGAAACTCTGACTTACAGCAGGAGTGGGCAAACTGTAGTCTCCACACAGACTGCAAGTTAGAAAAGGTTTTGCACTGAGAGTCCGGGAAGATGGTAAAGTAGGAGGATCCTGAGCCCACCTTGTCCCTTGGACACACTGAGGTGACAACTACATGTATTGTAATTCACTCTGAAAATGACCTGAACACTGACACAAGAGATCTTCCGTAGCTGGTCAGAGAGAGAAGGCCATATCAAAAAGGATAGGATGGGTGGAGACATGGTTGGGAACAAAACCCTCAGCATGACTAACCACAAATGAAAAAGACATCACATTCAGGGAAGAAAAAGGGAATCAGACTTCTCACTGGGCACTCACAGTACCCACACTGGGAAGACAAAGCCCTGTAATATCTGGCTTTGAAAATCAGCAAGGCTTAATGCCAGAAAGGCCAGACAGTTAGAGGAAACCAAGTTTCTGTTACTCTGTCCAGAGACAGCAGAAAAGCAGAAGCAGCAGTTTGAAGGTGCCTGGAGATTACATGAAGATTTACCTATTTTAGAACATGTGCCAGAGGAGCAGGAATCTGCAAGAGATTTTTCCAAGAATAAGAGTGCCAGTAGGTACCCTTTTTCTTGCCCTTCCTCAGTCAAAATAGCCGATGCTCATGGAAGCCAACATTTTCCATCTACCTTACTAGAATTCTCCTGTGTACCTGCCCTACCAAACACACCTGCCTGCAAAGTGACTACTGCCCTGAAGTGAAGGCAAGGGGAAAAGATAAACATACACACTGAAGCACCCACGGTTTCTACAGCTGGGCTTCTTAGCGGAGTGTGCAGAAAGCAAGTCCTACTCTTTGCTCTTTGGTGTGCCCAAAGCTATCCCAAGCATCAAACGTAAATAGCCAGCCCGAAGGCTGGCCCCAACAAGCCCCGACCCCCAGTGTGTCCACAGCAATTGTGTCTCAGCCACAACAGAAGAATGCCTATAGCTCACATAGGGAGCACCAGATTCTGGTGAACAGGGTGGATTGTGCTACAGGACACCACAGGACTCTGCTGCACAAGGCCACTGTTTTTAAGACCAGGAGACATAGCTGACCTACCTAACACATGGAAAGAGACAGTTAGACAAATGAGGAGATAAAGGAATATGTCCCAAATGAAAGAACAAGAGTAAAATCATACAAGAAGAGCTGTGAAACAAAGATAAGCAATATACCTGATAAATATTTCAAAGTAATGGTCATAAAAATACTAATATTGATAGCAGAGTGGATTAACTCAGTGAGAATTGCAATAAAGAGAAAAAACAAAAATAACCAGGCAGAGCTGAAGAATACAGTAACTTAGGGGATGCAAAGAACAGATCAGTGATTGCTAATACAAGGTAATGGAAAGCAACCAAGCTAAACAGCTAAAAGAAAAAAAAATAATAAAAAATGAGAATATATTAAGACACCACTCTGACATTGTCAAGCATAATAGCATTCACATTATAGGATCCTAGAAGAAGGGGGGGCAGAAAAATTATTTGAAAAAATACTGGCTGAAAATTTCCCTAATTTGGGGAAGGAAATAGATATCTATGTCCAGGAATCAAAGAGAGTCCCAAACAAGATGAACCCAAGGAAGTCCACACTACATCAATTACATTTATAGAAACTAGTCAAGAGATACACAAAATAAAAAGATGTAAAATATGATATATACACAAAACATGGGAGGGACAAAATTTTAGTGCTTTTAGAACATCTTCAAACTTTGGTAACTATCAACTTAATTTAGATAGCTAAACACCTAGGATGTTATATATGAACTCCATGATAAACACAAATTAAAAATCTGTAATACATAGCACACAAAAAAGACAAAGGAATCCAAGCTTAATAGTAAAGAAAGCCATCAAACCACAAGGGAAGAGAGCAGAGGAAGAAGAAAGGAACAGAGAAGAACTGCAAAAACAACCAGAAAACAACCAAAAAAAATAGCACTAAGTCCACACCTATCAATAATTACTTAAGAGTAAATGGCTAAATCCTCCAACCAAAATGTATAGGGTGGCATAATGGATTTTATATATATATATATATATATATATATATATATATATATATATATATATATAAAGATAGATACACACACACACACAGACAGTCTTAAAATGTCTTGGAAAAATTCAAGGAAATGGAAGGAAAAAAAAAACCTAGGGTAGCCATACTTAGATCATAAAAAAAATAGACTTTAAAGCAAAGACTGTAGCAAGATAGAAGGAAGGGCATTATGTAGTGATAAAGTAATCACTCCAACAAGAGGATATAACTATTGTAAATATCCATGCACACAACATAGGAACAACTAAACACACGAAGAAAACATTAATAGACATAAAGGGAGACATTGACCATAATACACTATTAGTAAGGGATGTTAACACCCTACTTATATCAATGGATAGATCACCCAGACAAAAATTAAAACAAAAATAATAAAACATTGACCTTGAACAACACATTAGCCCAAAAGGACTTAACAGATATATATAGAACATTCCTTCCAAAAACAGTACACATTCTTTTCAACTGCACATGAAACATTCTCTATAATAAATCACATGTTAAACCACAAAACAAGTCTCAAAATTTAAGAAAATTGAAATCATATCAAGCATATTTTCCAACCACAATGGTATGAAACTAGAAATCAATTATAGGAAAAAATATGGAAAAAAATACAAACACAGGGATGCTAAACATCATGCTATTAAACAACCAAGGGTTCAATGAAGAAATCAAAGACAAAGTTAATAATACATAAAGACCAATGAAAATGAAAACAGTCCAAAATATCTGAGATACATCAAAAGCAGTTCTAGGAGAGTATTTATGAATACCTCAAGAAACTAGAAAAATCTCAAACAACCTAACCTTACACCTAAGGAAACAGAAAAAGGACAAAGTCTAAAGTTAGTAGAAGGAGGGAAACAATAGATTAAAGTGGAAATAAAGTTGACACTAAAAAAAAAAAAAAATAGATTGATGAAATCAGGAGCTAGTTCTTTGAAAAGATAAAACTGATACACCTGTAGTCAGACTCATCAAGAGAACAGAGGATAAAATAAAATCAGAAATAGAGAAGTAACAATTGACATCACAGAAATACAAAGGATTAGAAGAGAATACAATAAAAAATTATATGTTAACAATTGAACAATCTAGAGGAAATGAATAAATTCCTAGAAATATACAATTTTCCAAAACTGAATCAAGAAAAACAAAAAATATGAACAAACAACACTTTACTATAATAAAATGGAGTCAGTAATCAAAAAACTCTCAACCAACAAGAGTTCAGGACAACATGGCTTCACAGCTGAATTCTGTCAAACATTTAGAGAAAAAAATAATACCTATTATTCTCAAACTATTCCAAAAAACAGAAGAGGAGGGGAAAATTCAACATTTATTCTGAGACCAGACCCTGATGCCAAAATTAGACAGACACTGAAAAAAAAAAAAAAAGAAGAAGAAAACTGTAGGCTGATGTCCCTAATTTAGATATAAAAATCCTCAACAAAATGTTAGCAAACTGAATTCAACAATACATTAAAAAGTTCATTCACCAGATCAACTGTGACTTATTCATTCCAGTGATGCAAGGATGGTTCAATATTTGCAAACCAATCAACATGATAGATCACATTAACAGGAGGAAAAAAACCATATGATCATCTCAATAGATGCAGAAAAAGTATTTGACAGAAAGTCAAAATCCATTCATGATAAAAACTCTCAACCAAGTGTGTTTAGAGGGAATTTACCTCAACATAATAAAGGCCATAAATGATAAACCCACAAAACATACTAAATGGTATAAAACAGAGATTTCCTAAAAAGAGAAGGATGTATACTCTCACCACTTTTACTCAATATTGTACTGGAAAGTCTAGCCACAGCAATCAGACAAGAAAAGAAAATACACCCAAATTGGTAAGGAAAAAGTAAAATTGTTGCTATCTACAGGTGACATGATACTATATGTAGGAAGCCTTAAAGACTCCAAAAAAAAACCCTATTAAAATAAACTAACAGTAAGTTCCAGGATACTGTATTAATTTATCAGCCTTCTACTTTAGAAGCCAGTGCTCTGATTTGTTTGGAATGCTTCACTTATTCATTCTTGAAGCACTTCCTGAGTATGATAGGAGATTAGAGAATTTTGATTAGCAAATCTTGGTCACCACAGGAATGAGTTTTGAGCCAGCAAAAGGGTTTCTGTTACCAGAATAGTAGACAAGGTTCTGAAGAAAGACAACAGATGTCTGCTTTGGTGAAACAGTAATGGAGAAGCAATATTGACATAGGATAGCCAACCAACAAATGCAGAATCTTTGGGCAGCATCAGAAGCACTGAAAATGCAACATAATTGGAATGGTTGGACAGTACTTCAGTAACTAGGTGGGCCAAGGAGCTGAGTAGAAATAGACATTGTCTGCCTGATATGAGGTGCTTCTGATATCAGGCACCACACTAAAATTAGACATGGGCCTAAGACAAGGCTTGAAGTCCCAGGGAAGTCCAGTTACAAAGTTAGATTTGTGATTATTGGACCCTTGCGCATAGCCTCAGTTTAAAGTGGCTCAGAGAAGTACCTGGTACAGAGAGATGAATATCACTTAGGACCTTGCAATATACAGTCTGTTTTTTTGTTTGTTTTTTTTGTATTTTGGTCCAAAGGGTAAATAGCATCTATAATTTAATATAGTTTCAGTGCTACAATAGAATTATACTGTGAGGCTTTGAATGCATAACAGAGAAACAGTGTTTGTGTTGGGTCTCCTGGAAAAGTTAGTTAAAAGGCAATCAGGAAAAAATCCTTGGGCAGATAGAACCATATACACCTGAGAGAACAAGTACTTCATTATGACTAGGGTAGAGAAGGCAGAACCAACATTTATTAGAACACAACTCTGTCCAGGCATTAAGCTAAGTGCTTTCAATTCTCTATTTGATGCACAGCACAATCCATATTACACTAGTTATGGTGAAGGCAGAAGATGAGGCTGCATAATCAAAGGATTGTAGGATTAAGGCTTATAGTTGGGGCAAATGGATTGGAGACTGGTTTTTTTTTAATTTTTTTAATGTTTTATTTTATTTTTGAGACAGAGAGAGACAGAGCATGAACGGGGAAGGGTCAGAGAGAGAGGGAGACACAGAATCTGAAGCAGGCTCCAGGCTCTGAGCTGTCAGCACAGAGCCCGACACAGGGCTCTAACTCACAGACCGTGAGATCATGACCTGAGCTGAAGTCAGAAGCTCAACCGACTGAGCCACCCAGGTGCCCCTGAAGACTGATATTTTTAAAGGAGGCAGAGATTAAAAGATAGGTATGTTTTTTCAGATTTGGAAAATTTGAATTCACCATGTCTATATGATAATCAGGTGGTAGTGTTTAATTGGTAGATGGAAATAGGGATCTAGAACTCAGAGAAATGGTTTAAGAATTTTCCATTTACTTTTCTTCTGGCATTTATGGGAGTTTAATAAAACCACTGTAATTGCTCATTATGAAGTTTGAGAATTTCACTAGATCAACTCCCTATGACTACTAACATCCTTCATTTTTTATTCATTAGTTGTCTTGGCTACTCATGCACCTCTAATTTTGAACGGAAAATATCTGGATGATAATCTTACATCCTGAATCTGCACAGCAGTTTTTGTATTAGCTACTTGGTGTACTAACTGCAATCCTTTGCTTTACTCTTGAACCAAAGAACCTAGTCTTTTGATTGTCCCCCTCCCTACAACTGGACCTTGTTTAGTCATCTTAAATTTCTGTTCTTAGAATCTGCTCAGTGGCTCCAATTACCACAAAGAGGAGAGCTATTCCTCTTATTCCCACCCCACATTTTCACTAGACTTTAACTTGTAAGGAAACAAAAGCTTATATTGTATATTGAGAGGAATAATTAAAATCTCATGATGTTTCTAGTTTGACACATGGGTCCTGTCCTGCATCGCAACCAACAGGACCGTTTGTTAAAAAAATGCAGACTTCTGGGCTAGAAGATCCAAAAAAATCAGAATCTCTAGGGGGTGAAGTCCAGAATCAGTTTTTTTTATAAGCACCTTGATGATTCTTATGCATATTTTTAAATTTGTGAACCACAGATTTAAAACAAGAAGAAATGAAACATACAAAAGAACCTTAAGAATTTACAACATGGTAGGCTGAAAACTTTAAGAATTGTATTTCCTTTATAAAATGATTTCTGAAAACAAATTTAATTTAAATCATTGGAAAATACTTGAAATTTAAAAATAATAAAAAATTATAAATATAAACCTTGAAAACAAGATTACCTACAGTTTCACATTCAAAAGGACAGTTAACATTTTAGTGAATGATCTTTCAATCTTTCATTTTCTAGAGGTGTATTTTTTTTTCTTTTATATATGTATATAGGCTCAAACTTCATATATAGTGTGTAATACATTTTTCTCACTGAACGTGTCACATGCATTTTTGAATTTAACTTCTTCAAAAATATTTGAATATATGTACTATTTCCCACCTGAAAGATATGTTACATTTTATATATCTATCTGTATTCTTCTGGTATTAACAAGTGTTTATGTTTGTGTCTGGGTTACTTTGCTAATCTTACTATTGCAACCTCAGAAGTATGCTCCCTGTCTTCTCTGGCTTGGTGTTTCTGAGAACCAGGGTGGCCTGAGATCCTACCTGAGTTTAAAGTATTGACATTATTAAGAGCAGCTTTAATAGCCCAAAGTGGGAATAGAAACCTAGCTGAGGAATAAATGGAGACAAACTAATGTAGAGTCCTGTCCTTTCTTGTGTGCAGTTCTCTTAGTCAGTTTTGTTAGTTATCCTCCCACCCACCCACAGATGGCAGGGCACTGATTCTCAACACTGTCGTCAAACATGTGCACTTTGTTTACATTACCTTTCCATGTCCTTACCTACACTCCTACCCCAACCTCCACAATGCACACATAGTCACAACGGAGGATGCATATGTGGCCTATAATCTTGGCATTCTCCATGCTGTAGGCATTTCTCACTACCTTCTCCTATCTTCTGCACTGCTACTGAAACCAACCTAGTTATTTTTTTTTTAATTTCTAATTTTTTAATTTATTGTTTAATTTACATTCAAGTTAGTTAGCACATGGTGCAACAATGATTTCAGGAGTAGATTCCTTAATGCCTCTTACCCATTTAGACCATCACCCCTCCCATAACCCCTCCAGCAACCCTCTGTTCGTTCCCTATATTTAAGAGTCTCTTATGCTTTGTCCTCCTCCCTGTTTTTATATTATTTTTGCTTCCCTTCCCTTATGTTCATCTGTTTTGTATCTTGAATTTCTCATATGAGTGAAGTCAATATTTGTCTTTGTCTGACTAATTTTGCTTAGCACAATACCCTCCAGTTCCATCCACATAGTTGCAAATGGCAAGATTTCACATTGGGTTGAGAGGCCAACTACTCTGAAAAAGGAGACAGCATGCTGAAGAATTTAGAGAGTAAGGTTGCCTAAGAAACATGAGACTAGAAATGATGGGAGGACAAGATCAGGAAGAAATTCTTCATGGATAATAGGAATAGTGATATCTTACATTGAGCTATTTTTCTGCACTATAGCAACGATTCATATAGCAATCAGTAAAAGTTATTAGACACACAAAACAAAGAGTGAAGGAAGTGGAGATGGATTAAGGCTTTTTCATTTACTAACTGATTGCTTTACTTGGGTAAATTAGATTGTCTCAGTTTCCAACTTTGTGAAATAGAATATTTACCTTGCAGGATTGTTGGAGACCCCTCAATAGATATTATTCTGTGTTTCTGGCCCTGAAGGGCTTGGTGTGTGATAGATTAACTGTAACAGAAAAACTGAAGTGGTATGTATGAATTCATGGCAGATGTACTCATGGTAATAATTATTCCAATTTTCCTTCTGGGAAATATTTTCAGTTTTATTAGGGGTCTTGAGTGCCTGAATTTGGAAGACTGCTCATTCATTTTGATAGACTTTTGTTTAGATTTGTCTTGGAGTGTGTGTTATATCTTGTGCTCTGGCAGGGCATGACTAGCTAGAAAGGAGGAAGGTAGCACTAGAGAGTCAAAGACCTGGAACCAGACCTAGCTGATGGAGTGAAGTGAATACCCTGAGGTATTGGAACGAACTCTAGTCTAGAAGGTAGAACAGTATTTGAGAATCTCAGCAAAAGACTTAGTAAACATCACAGAAGTCCAACAGGAAATAAAAGGTTGCTTTGACAAGTGGGTGGAACATAGTAATGATCAGTATCAGTAGCAGAAATCTTAGGTCAATATTTGGCATTGAATCAAATGATTCAGTGGCTAATTTCAAGGATATTCACCAGGAGAAAACAAGTTTTGGGACCAGAATGGCTAATAAGTAATAAGACTCCAAAATTCCTAGAGGCTGTGAACTACAAACTACAGGTTGTCAGGTTAAGAATCAAAGAAGAAATCAGATTAAAGGAGTCAGGGCAGAGGGGATAGGGTTTTATCACAGGCATAACTAGAACTGAGGGTAGAGTTGACTCAGTAACATGAACCACAAGATGCCAAATATTGAGCTGGAGCTCTTGAGAGCCCATCTTCCCCTTTACCTCCCCCAACTTCCACATATACATACACACTGAAGGTCATTACTGGTCTCAGAACACTTGCTATTGGCACATGGAAACCCTGCAGAGGGCAGGTAATCGATTGGAGAGAAGGCTCCATTACTTGAAAGCCAGGCTGGCCCTAAAAGGCTGCCTATACACTTCAAATGTGTTGATGGAAAGGCAGACTTGGGAATGATCCATTAACAATATCAAATCCGTAGCTGGCTGCTCCACGCAATCAACAGACATTTGTGCCATCACCTATCCCTTTGTGTCCAAACTCCTTAGCATGACACAAAATGTACTTCATGGCTCAACCTTCCCAGCCCCATCTCCTTTCTCTTCCCTCCTTACTCTCTGGGAAACACCTACACATCCTTCAAGACCCAGCTAAAATGTCACCTTCTCTGTGGAATGCATCTAACTCCCTTAGGCAACATGAATCACTCCTCCTCCATGTTCTCCAAGCAGAGTGCCTAGTATCCTTTACCATCCATCACATTACATCATCTTCATCTCTTTACACCTCCATCTCTCCCACTGGAGGTGAACCCCTCCAGGACAAAGATTGCCTTATTCACTCTTGTTTCCCCAGCACCTCATTCTGTTCTTGCCACGATCTCACACAGTTGCCAAGTAAGGGCACAATGGCCCAGAATGTTAAAATAACTTACCCAAAGATATCCAGCTAGTTAAGAGCAGAGCTAGTTGCAGCAGAACCAGGTCACCTGACTTCTAATCCAATGTTTTGCTCTTCCTATCATATTGTTCTACCTCCCATCCAATGATAGCAGTGCTCTTTTAAATTCTACAGCACCTTTAGTAACATTCAAACATGTATTCACTTATTTCATGCTTCTATCATTCGTCTGAAGTAGGTCAAGATGGCCTCATTGCCTCCTTTTAGAGATGCCTGAATTGAGGCAGTTAGTGCATTGTTCAAAGTTTCAAAGTCAGTCATTGAAAGATCCTCTAACTTGTGCTTATGTTTTGCCACCAGACCACCTGGTCATACAGTACAAGTTGTTAGCTATTTGACATGGTTATCAAAACAACAGGAAGAAACCAGTTTAGACTATGCTGGTCACCGCTTGAGCTATTATTTATTCTTCCTGCAGTTTTAGAAAAAATAAGTTAGAACTCTCCCTAGAGGAATTCTACTAATGTGGGTGATTTATCACTGTCCTTTTTCCACATATATGTTTTAGGAGTTAAAAGTAGGGAAGTTGGAAACAGGAGACCACCTGGGGCATTGTGAATTCTCTCTCTCAATCAGAGTCTTTGTCTAACTGGCATAGCTATTTGCTTGCTGTGCATAAAAAAAGCTTTTTACTACAATATATCTTAAAGAAAGGTACTTTATGTTAACACTCATTTCCCTAAAGGAACATTTTATTGGAAATCTGGGATAAAACACTATTCTTAAGGAACACACCCAATGTGGATAGATCACATTTCATTTTTGTTTACAAGAAAAGGGATCTGTGTAAGACCATATGGCACCATGTGGACATTTTAAAGGCAACACTTGTTTCACAGGTTACTCTGTAGTTTTCTAAATAGGAGCTCCAATGATTTGAAAGATTATGTCTTTCTCAATTACAATGTAAGTGGGATACTCTTACTCCCCAGTGAAAGGTTTTCTTGTCAGGGAGCATGCTTGTTAATAACAAATGATACTTTCTCAATAGTATCCTGATTCCAAATATGGATATATCTTATAAAATGTCATGGATAAAACATTTCTAGTGTTTTGTCCTGATATATATACATATATATATTTTTAAAGCCAAAAAGCCAAATCTAATTAGTCACATATGTAGAACTCTGTAATTTTAAGATTTTTATGCTCTTTTCATAATGAGAATAGGGAATAGACTTTCTCAGTAGGGTACAAGAAGGAGTAGGGGTCTTTGAGCCAGCAATTACAGAGAGCAGCCCTGGAGTTTGTGAGCACACAGGACTATGTGGTTAATTCCAGGACTCACTGGAAGCCGAGATGGGCTTAGGTATTGCTAGGTATTACTTAGGTGTTATTAAGTTAGAGAGAAAATAACTACCTTCTAAGGAAGAACATTTTTCTTATCCTTAAGTGACAATATTGCTACATTAGCTTTAAAAACAAATAATCAAGGCACAAACAGATGCAGTTTTCTCTTATGCAAAAATCTTACTTGGTTGAACATGAGCTTTTGAAAGTTATTTATATTTTAAGAAGAGAGAAAATTGGGCTAGCATTGTCCACAAGACATGTTCGTTGTACTTTTTCTTTATTTTCCACAAATTGTTTAAATTAAATCTTTATTTGATGTGATAAAGAAAAGAACGTTTGAATTGCTTCAAGAATGTTCGACTATCAGTCACAAGATTGGTATGCAAAAATGGACTCAGTTGTTCCCCTCACTCCCATATCTTCACTCCTTTCAATGTGACTTTATAGTTCCTCCCATCAGAAGATAGAATCTCTTCCTTTACAGTCTGAACCTGGGATGGCCTTGTAGTTTTCTTTGGCTAATAGGATATGGCACAAGTCATGATGTGCCAGTTCTATTTTTAGGCCTCAAAAAGCCTTGATCGCCTCTGTTCTTTCTCCTGGACATCTGCATCCACCATTAGAACCAGCCCAGGCCTGCTTGTTTTAGGACACAAGACCAAGTGGAACAAAGTTAAATCAACCCAGCCAAGGCCTTCCTAAACTGGCCAGCTCCTAGCCAAATTGCAACTGATTACAGACACATGAAAAGCCCAGCTCAGATAAGCCAATTTAGAAGCACCCAGGTAACTCACACACCTGAGCAAACTGAATACTGTTGGATGCCTCCGAATTTTGTATTTGCTTATTACACAACTTTGTTATGGCAAAGAAGTTAGTAAATATTTACTTATGTAGACATTTTCAATCATAATTCCAAAGCCCCTATAGAAATGAAACTTTCACTAAAAAGGTACATGATAAACAAAATTTATATATATATATATAAAATCATATATATATATATATATATATATATATATATATATATATATATATATATAAAATCAACCCTGCATTCCACCAGCAGATGGTACACTATGCCCAGTGGGACCTACCAACACACAAATTTACAGATAGCCTTTCACAACCTAATCTGTTTGTCAGTGGAGAACCTTCTGCAGAGGGGATGGTCTTTCTTAAGTTAACAAAGATTTTTTCATCATTGAAGTGTAACCCACATTAATTTATAATTTGTTAGTATGTTTTTCCTGCTAAGATGTTTACCTCCGTCCAATGTTTGTTACAGTCATTTTCTTTCCTTAAGGCATATTTTATCTGCCTATGTCTGGAATATAATTCTGCTTTAAGGAGCTATCCTTTGCAAAGAGGTATCTTATACATCTGATAAGCTGTAAAGTTCTATTTCAAAAGGAGACAAACAAGTAAGCGATTGTCACATAAGAGTTTAGTTTCTAGAGAGTCAAGGCTTACTGAACAGTTTGGACAGCAAGTGATGAAACTAGCCAAACAGGGTTGGACCATGGCTTAGCAAGACAAAGTAGAAGCCAAGAGAGTGAGGACGAGTAACTCAAATCCAGTAGACATTCAAAAGATATGAATTCATAATGAGGAAGTGCTTCTCTTCAGTTCCCTAATTCATTGCAGAGAACATTGGAAATCATAACTTGATGATTTTATCTTATAAATAAAAGATGCAAAATCCCAGGTCCAACTGTATTACAACTAACTTCTGCAACTCAGTTTCCTCACCTGTAAAATGGGGATAATAATAATAATACCTACCTCATACAGTTGGTAGGAGGGTTAAGGGACTAAATATTTGTAAAACAGTGCCTGATATATGGCAAATGTTTGTTAAATGAAAAGTTACAAACTGGAAGCTGAAGAGTTCAGTTTTTAACCTGGAAAATTATGGACTAGTAGTCTTACTTGATCCTAACAAATAAAAAGTTGAATTAAAATATCAACAATCCTTGTTAGAGTCACCCGAAATGTGAAATCATAGGGCAAAACACTGTCTGCGCCCCAAGTTATAGAGACAGAGAGGTGAATACAGAAAATCACAGGTTACCAGGACAGAAACCCACCAGCATACCACCTCAACAGAACCAGTGCCAGGGCAGGAAAACCTAAACTGTAATTCATGAACTGCTGAGAGCTCAGCCTAGACAAAGCTGAAAGCTAAAAGCTCCAGAGGGCTTTTAGGCGGTGGGGTGGGGGGAGCTCTCACACTGTTGTGAATTTTACCTCCAGAAGCTTGTCCAAGTTCTCACAGAATATGTCGGAGAAAAATCCCCCCATGTTTCCTGTAGAGTCGAAGTAAAGAGCCATTTTGAGATACTCCAGAGCATCTGTTCTTGTTAATAAGGTCTGCCCTCCAGAGAAAGTAGTTAACTAGAGCCCAACGTGCAACGTGCCGGAGTTTTATCAGAGCCTAATCGACTGCAGGGAAGGAAAACACCCAACTTCAGCTCATTCTAGCTATCCTGCTCCATCTGGGGGAGCACTGAGAAGCACATGTGACGTTCACACTCCAGAGGTACAGAGTCACTCAAAGACTTAAGCTACTCATAGCACCAGAGAATACTTCTCCTCCCACCACATCACCACCACATTACTAAAGGCCTATTTATAGCATTTCCTTTTACCCAATGCATCATGTCTGGCTGTCAAGAAAAGATTACAAGACAAATCAAAAGGCAAAAACCACAGTTTGAAGAGACAGAGCAAGCATCACAACCAGACTGAGATAGGGCAAAGATGTTGGAATTATCAGACTGTTAATTTTTTAAAAGATGATAGAATCATGATCAGGCCACAACATTAATTGGCAATCATTAGTAACATAAACTGTGGTCTCTGTTTCTGTGCAGATGGTGGTTCAGCTGGGAAGATGACATAAGAAACTTTATCAAACAACTCAGCAGCACAGGTATATAATACTGAGAACATGAAGTCCATTAGACTGTAGACTAAAGGAGTTTTCAGTATGGGGTTGTATCAGGAAGCAGGTTTTAGAAAAGCTAAGTTCTGGTATGGGTCCAGGGAAGGCCTAAGAAAATGAAAGTCAAAGATTGAAAAAGGAGTTGTCAATCTTTTTCATTATGAAACTCACATCCCTAGAATTACCCTAGTAATTACCCTAGTAAGCTAAAGATAGTTTACACTCCATCTCTTAACCGGTAGAAGGAGTTTATGCAGGTGTCAAAGGTAAAAAATTCAGACCCAGAAGAAAGTATACACATTGAGAGGATCTGGTCTGATATTTGAAATGCTTCTGAGAACATCATTTTCTGAAACAGCAGCATACTAAGAAGTCAACTGTGAGAAAGTGAAAATTAACTTATAAGCAACACTGGAATTGTCAACTACTTTGCTTCTTTTAATTTTTTTTTTTTTTTTTTGTCTTCCTGAAAAAGATGAATCTGGTACATGGTAATTAGCTGCTGTGCTTTGCTTCCTCTTTGCAACCTGATGGGCCCTACCTTATGAAACAATTGGTGCTCTGCACTGTAGACATTTCTTAACAAATGGTGAAAGCATGTGCTCACCCAGATAGATGAAAACACCACTTGGAACGACAGGAAGCTGTATTAGAGGGCAAGATTGCTGTGCATGTGCAGTCCCCCCATGGAAGGTGTTGGGGAGGTTCATTCTTTTTCAAATCTTTTGGGAAGGTGGATACAGAAGTTCAAGAAAAGAGATGCCACAATTCTGACAAGTTAATTAAGCTTTCACTTCTGAGTATTATATGTATAGCAAAGAAGAAAAACCTTAATTTTCTTTGTACTGTCTGACAAAAAAGAAACACAAGATAAATGCAGGCAGATTCTTTCAAAGTTGTCCTTATTACTGATTCCTAGTCTGCAGAACAGAGGTTTTAAAGCCTAAATCAGAACAAATGAAAAGTCTCAGCATCTTTTATCTTTCTGTAATTTACATATGTATGTACATATATCAATAGATATAAGGATGTTATTCACCAAGATGTGAAAGCTGAAGAACTCATACTTGGGTTCTTCCCTGTGTGTGCTTTCTCCACTTTCACTTCTTTTCACCATGTGGAAAATGAAACATCCATTGTGGGAAGCAGAATTTTGTCTCCCCCACCCATTTTTTACTCCATGATGTTCCACCTGGTTATGTTACATGGCAAAAGGAAGTTTTCAGGTGCAATTAGGTTTACTTTAAGGGGAGTATCCTGAATTATCCAGGTGGACCCAATATAATCACAAGCACTTAGGAGCAGAAGAGGAAAGCAAAGAGATTCAAAGTATGAGACCAATTCAACATTCCCCTGTTAGCTTCAAGATGAAAGGGCCATATGTCAAGAAAATGGGAAGCTCAGTCCTACAACAGAAAGGAACTGAATTCTATCAATATCAAATGAGCTTGAAAGACTATCCTAAGCAACAAATGGAAACCATTACCTTGACTGCTACCTTGTTTTTATGCTGATGAGATTTTAGATAATCCAGCAAATCTGTGCCAGGATTCTGACCTACAGAGACTATGAGCTAATAAGTGAGTGTTGTTCTAAGTTTCTAAGATTGTGGTGATTTGTTAAGGCAGCTATGAAAAAGTAATACAGCCATATTTTAACAAATGTGTTGTCTTACATTTAAAAAGTGATCATGTTAGGAGCACCTGGGTGGCTCAGTCACTTGAGCATCTGACTTCTGATTTCACCTTAGGTCATGATCTTGTATTTTGTGGGATCAAGCTCCTCAATGGTCTTGCACTGACGGTGTGAAGCCTGCTTGGGATTCTCTCTGTCCCTCTTTCTCTGCCCCTCACCCACTCAAGTGTGGGCAGACTCTCTTTCTCAAAATAAACAAATAAACTTAAAAAAATTAAAAAGTGATGATGTTATAATTTGTTATCCATTTTTTAGATATTATATACTACATTTTGACAAACACATAAAAATATTGAGTATACACATTGTATATACACATATGTATGTAAATGCAAATAATTTTCTAAAGGAGTTTTTCCCCTTCAAAAGTATTTCTTCAGGTAGGTCTTCAAGTGAGTTCCAACCTATTTCTGCATTAAGCCAATTTACATGAATTAAGGGGCTAACTAAATTTAAGACCCTATTAAATAGGGTTCTGGCTGGATATTTGAGGTCAAGGACTAAGGATCTAGGAAGGAAGTGCTATAATGGGCATCTCTTGTTTGCTGCCTGACACTGTCTCTCCTCTTTCCAGGTACAGAGACTATGTTTCCTTGAGCAACACTCACACACATACATGCGTACACCTCGTCCTCACTATTAGCCATGTTGTTTGTATAGAACTAAACCCACACCTACTTTGAGAGGTAGAAACTGATTGCATTAGGCTAATCTGAACACGCCATCCTTATGAAACGGTAAATGGTTTAAGAATGGGTTTATTGCTCAGACATAAGTCAATCAGCTCATAGCATTACATTGCCCTGGTCCAAGGATATTGGTTTGTGGTCTAAGTTGGTCCAATCAAGGTGAACCTAGAGGATTTTGCAAAGAATGCCAGGACATAGGCTCTTCCCTTCCTTGACAGACACAAACAAGGAATTATGAAGCCTCAGTTGTTGCTGGAAGCAGTCTTAGATCTACAAAATGGGAACCTAGCTAAGATTAAAACTAACATCAAGGAAGTGGAATGGAGGCAACAGAGATACAGAAACATTCTCATGAACACTGTTAGGCCCAAGTGAATTCTATTTTGCCCCTAGACTCCAGTGAGAAAAGCCAGTAAATATCCTTTTCTATTTTTTTAATTAAATTTTTTTTTAATGTTTATTAATTTTTGAGAGAGAGACAGAGACAGGGCATGGGTGGGGGAGGGGCAGAGAGAGAGGGAGACACAGAATCCAAAGCAGCTCAAGGCTCTGAGCTGTCAACAGAGAGTCCAATATAGGGCTCAAATTCACGAACTGTGAGATCATGACCTGAGCTGAAGTTGGACACTCCACCAACTGAGCCACCCAGGTGTCCCAGTAAATTTCCTTTTTTAAATAGAGCCCATCTTGGGTTTTCTGTGTCTTTCAACTAAAACATCCCTAAATTGCAGAAGGTGAAGGGATAAACAAGAGTAGAAAAGACACATGTCATACTTCACAGTGTTGCCCCTAGCTAGTTAGGCTTGCATTTAGCCTTGACCAACTTGCTTTTCCCAGGTATGAGTCTAGGTTATAATTGCCCCTGAATTCAGATTTCCCAGGGTAAACAATGCCATGAGATAGTGAGCATCTCACAGATTTCTTTTGCTCAGCCTTTTCAGTACCTGCCTTCTTCCTTTGATTGTGATTTTTTCTTTTTTCTTATATTAGTTTATTTATTCTGAGAGAGAGAGAGAGAGAGAGAGAGCAAGTGAGGAAGGGGCAGAGAGAAAGGGAGAGAGAGAATCCCAAGTAGGCTCCGTGCTGCCAGTGCAGAGCCTGATGTGGGGCTTGATCTTACAAGCCATGAAATCATAACCTAAAGTGAAATCAACAGTTGGATACTTAACTGACTGAGTCACCCTGGCATCCCAACATGCCTTTTTTTTTTTTTAATGTGGTGGTTCTCATATGATCATTCAGGAAAAGTCCAGAAGAGGTGAAAGTAAATAATCATTACCAGGAATGAGCTGTTGGGGAGACTTCTTATCTGGAGGCTGTACTTCTATTTGGGGTCTTCTTGCGTTCCAGGCCATTCATTTCATCCTCTGTCTCTATTTGTCTTCCATCCTTCTTTCCATCGGGTATATTTCTTCCTGTCACATTCTGAGCAGATTTTGCAAAAATGGTGAATGAAAAATCTCAAGTCTATTAGTGCTGGCTGAAAATAAAAACAAAAGATAATCTTGGCCTTCTGTTGCACATTCACCTGACAATTTGCCCTGAAGTAATTCAGTGAGGCAAATTGAGAAATCTGTGTCACTCATACACATTCTTGAACGGAACTGCCAAAGCTTGTCTAGGCAAGTTTTCTCACTAGGCAAAATCTATTTATGACAAAACCTTGTTCATTTATTTTCAATCTTACTTTGTGAAAGTATGTATATTTACACATATGAAATACACACACCCAACACTGAAAATCCTTAATCATGGGATAAATCAATTTCTTTTAGATTATAAATTATAAGAAATAAGATGTAGCTTAACTCTATATTAAGAGGAAATTGTAAAATAAAAGTAGATAAGGTTAGTAGTAAACCCATCTATGTTTTGGGGGGGTTTTTTTCCATGTATTGATTTAATTTTGTCATGATTTGGTTTTTTTTTTTAAGTTTTTATTTTAATTCAAGTTACCATCCAGTGTTATATTAGTTTCAGGTGTATAATAATGTAATTTTTTTATTAAAAATTTAAAGTTTTTTAATATTTATTTATTTTTGAGAGAGAGAGAGAAAGAGAGAGAGACAGCATGAGCAGGGAAGGGGCAGAGAGAGAGGGAGACACAGAATCTGAAGCAGGCTCCAGGCTCTGAGCTGTCAGCACAGAGCCTGATGCAGGGCTCGAACCCATGAGCTGTGAGATCATGACCTGAGCCAAAGTCAGACGTTTAACCCACTGAGCCAACCAGGCGCCCCCCATGTTTGCTATTTATAGTTAAGAATCTGTTTCTTGGTTTGCCTCTCCCTTTTTGCCCTTGCTTGTTTGTTTGTTTCTTAAATTCCACATATGAGTGAAATCATATGGTATTTGTCTTTCTGTGACTGACTTATTTTGTTTAGCATAATATTTGCTATCTCTATCCACATCACTGCAAATGGTGAGATTTCATTCTTTTGTAAGGCTGCATAATATTCATATATATATGAATATATATGATATATATATATGAATATATATGGTATATATATATATACATATACCACATGCATATGGTGTGTGTGTATATGTGTGTGCATATATATATACACACACACACATATATATACACACACGCACACATATATATATATATATATATATATATATGCATATACATATACCACAGCTTCTTTATCCATTCATCAGTAGATTGACACTTGAGTTTTTTCCATTGTTGAGCATCTTTTTCATGTGTCTGTTGGCTATTTGTATGTCTTCTTTGGAAGAATGTCTATTCATATCTTCTGCCCATTTTTAAATTAGATTTTTTTTTGTTTTGGTGTTGAGTTTTGTTGTTGTTTTTCAAAGAGATACAAGTTCATTGAATATACCACAAGGGAGTAGCGGGCAGGATAGCAAAGGAGAGACTCTCTGTGATGAGGCAGTGGTGAGGGGCCATGGTTATAGGGAGGAATGAGGGAGTATAAGGACATATGGAATTTCCCTTTTTTGGTAATCTTAAAAACTGTATCTGGTTGTAATTGGCTGGTTATGGCCTATGGGCATTTCAAAGCTGGTCACTTAGTGAGCCTGTGTGCATCAGCTCAGTGGTCACTTTGGGCCCTTTTGTCTTGGTTGTTGAGTTTTACAAGTTCGTTATACATTTTGGATACTAACTCTTTATCAGATATGTCATTTGCAAATATCTCCTCCCATTCCATAGGTATCCTTTTAGTTTTGTTGTTTCCTTCAGTGTGCAGAAGCTTTTTTTTAAAAAAAAAATTTTTTTAACGTTTATTTATTTTTGAGACAGAGAGAGACAGAGCATGAATGGGGGAGGGTCAGAGAGAGAGGGAGACACAGAATCTGAAACAGGCTCCAGGCTCTGAGCGGTCAGCACAGAGCCTGACACGGGCTTGAACTCACGGACCGCGAGATCATGACCCGAGCCGAAGTCGGACGCTCAACCGACTGAGCCACCCAGGCGCCCCCAGAAGCTTTTTATTTTAATGAAGTCCCAATAGTTTATTTTTGCTTTTGTTTCCCTTGCCTCAGGAGACATATCTAGAAAAATGTTGCTATGACTGATGTCAAAGAGGTTATTGCCTGTGTTCTCTGTGATTTTGATTGTTTCAGATCTCACATTTAGGTCTTTAATCTATTTTGAATTTATTTTTGTTTTAGTGTAAAAAAGTGGTCCAGTTTCATTCTTTTGCATGTTGCTGTCCAGTTTTTCCCACCATATGTTGAAAAAAACTTTTCACACTGGATATTCTTTCCTGCTTTGTCAAAGATTAATTGACCCTATAGTTATGGGTCCATTTCTGGGTTTTTTTATTCTGTTCTATTATCTGTGTGTCTATTTTTGTGCCATAGTGTTTTGATCACTACAGCTTTGTAACATAACCTGAAGTCCAGAATTGTGATGCCTCCAACTTTGTTTTTCTTTTTCAAGGTTGTTTTGGCTATTCTTTCGTGGTTCTATATAAATTTCAGGATTGTTTGTTCTAGTTCTGTAAAAACTGCTGTTGGTATTTTGATTTGGATTGCATTAAATGTGTATATTGCTTTGGGTAGTACAGACATTTTAACAATATTTCTTCTTCTGATCCATGAGCGTGGAGTATCTTTCCATTTCTTTGTGTCATCTTCAATTTCTTTCATCAGTGTTTTAGAGTTTTCAGGTCTTTCACCTCTTTGGATAGGTTTATTCCTAGGTATCTTATTGGTTTTCGTGCAATTGTAAATGGTATCGATTCCTTAATTTCCCTTTCTGCTATTTCATTATTGGTGTATATAAATGCAACAGATTTCTGTGAGTTGATTTTGTATCCTGTGACTGTACTGAATTCATTTATCAATTATAGAAGTTTTTTGTAGTCTTTTGGGTTTTCCATATAGAGTATCATGTCATCTGCAAATACAAAAGTTTTAGTTTTAATGAAACCCATATATATCTTAACTTTCACTTCAAGACCCTTCTCTAGGCTTTAATGACTGCCTAAAGTTCCTTTAATATGGATAGAAATTTTTATTTTACAATAATTGGTGAAAAGCTAAATGTACAAGTACAAATTTTTTCACACTAAAATTTAATTTCAGTTAAACCTTTATTTCTTATGAAGAAGGTTTAATAATGGATATGATAGTGGAGACCCACAGAAAGAAGTATAAAAATATGGAAAAGGGAGTCTTTAAGAAGTTGGAGACAAATTTCAGTTTCATAATAAAATTACTTTTTATACTTCAGCCTATAACAGCAAATTTACATGTGACTATTTTTTTCCAACTAAAATCATTTGTCAAGGACCTGAGAAAATAGCCAAATGAGTTTCCCCTATTTTGTTTTAATTGCTATATGCTCTGTTAGGTATTGCCTAATGAAAGATTAGAACTGATGGAAAGAAAATAGACTATCCTTTAGAATCTGTTTACATTTAGGGGGCTAAATTTCTTTTTCTTTTTTTTTTTTCGATCCACTTATTTCTATTTTTGTTTATTTATTTTTAATATAATTTATTGTCAAATTGGCTAACATACAGTGCCATTTTAACATGTTCTACTTCCCCCCACACCAGTTTGCTCAAAAATCATGTTAGATATCGGGGCACCTGGGTGGCTCAGTCAGTTAAGCATCTGACTTCAGCTCAGGTCATTATCTCATGGTTTGTGAGTTTGAGCCTCATGTCAGGCTCTGTGCTAACAGCTAGGAGCCTGGACCCTGCTTCAGATTCTGTGTCTCCTTCTCTCTCTGCCTCTCCCCAACTCACACACACACACACACACACACACACACACACACACACTCTCTCTCTCTCTCTCTCTCTCTCTCTCTCAATAATAAATAAACATTTTTAAAAAATCATGTTAGATATTGATATTGGTCAGCTAAGTTTGAAACATTCTCATAACTGGGATTTTTTGGAGCATCTTTTCTCAGTATCTTTACTATGTTAAAGCCCATTGTAAATCTCGAAGAGGGATAGATTATCCAGAGATTTTCAAACTCAGAATCTTTTTATTTTCTTCCAGAACACCCATTTACGCCTCATATGACCCAGTTGTTTCTCAGAAAACAGATATATACATATATATACATATACATATATATATGTTTGTGTGTATATATATATGTATATATGTGTGTATGTGTGTATGTATACATACACATGTATATGATAGTTACAGGAAAACTGCTGTTGTCATTAGTTCAGGATCAGGTTTTCAGCCCTTATTGAACCAGTAAATTTTGCTCTTCCTCAATACTTGAGCTTCTGTCTAGATCCTTTCCACCTTTCTACCAGGCTCAAAAGTGAGATTGAAAGTCATGATGCCATCACCATCAGTCCAAATTTATCCCAGAATTGAAAAAAAAAAGCAGTACCTGCTAAAGAATTTGGAGTAGATGCTATAGAATGATATCTGATTTTGTTTATCTAACCAAATGCCTTCTTTTCAGATTTTAACAATGAATGATAACAAAAAACTAAAAGTGTAATTAGAGTGTTGATTCCAATTACCAAATAATCATTTAATTTCAAACTTCCCATTCTTGTTTTATTGTATTGGTATTCCTGTCCTTTTGCTTGCTCATTTGTTTAAAAGTCAGTATTTTTATTTTTTGAAATATTTTCTTATTGTACTCAGTTGATATTAATACTATTGTCATAGCATCAAGATTACACCTTTTATTATTTATTTTTTTAATGTTTATTTATTTATTTTGAGAGAGAGAGAGAGAGACAGCATGTGCTTGCACGTGTGAGCAGGGGAGGCTCAGAGACAGAGGGAGAGAAAGAATCCCAAGCAGGCTCCACAGCGTCAGCAAGCAGCCCAGCCCAATGCAGGGTTCGATCCCATGAACTGTGAAATCATGACCTGAGCTGAAATCCAGAGTTGGACACTTTACTGACTGAGTCACCCACATTCCCCATATCTTTTACTATTTATAAGTGAACATGTGTTATTCAGAATTGAAAAAATGTATGTGGTCAAAACTATACAATTATAATGATCAAGTATTTATAAAATAAAAAATTAAAAAGATCAAACTATTTTAGAAAGAGGAACTCAGAATATCCATGCTCTGCAAGAGAAATGGGTTCTCAGAAACCTTAGGATTTAAAGGTGTGTGTGTGTGAGTGTGTGTGTGTGTGTGTGTGTGTGTGTGTGTGTTATGGATCTGCAGGATTAAATATGACCAAAAAAATGCTGATTGCTTCCTAAAGGGCATAAAGGACACCTTATCATGTGCCTGTTCTTACAGCCATATATGTGACTATAAACAGAACCAATAAAAGGAAGATTTATGAGATAAATTGTAACTCGTGTAAGTAACAGTAAAGACTAGATCCTCCGATGCCCTGTCCAGTGCTCAAAAAGAATGCCATAATGTTCTCCTGATCCTTGTTTTGATATCTTTAATGTTACATTTTTTATTTCTCTCAAAATGGTCAGCTATACTAATTGTGCCATTAACATCATCACAAAAAGTCCTAATATCCACAGGTTTATGCTAAAGACCTGCTGGAATTCATTCACTTTGTTTTTCCAGCTTTAAGGGAGGCACCTCAGCTAAGCTTGCAATCCTCTTATTTCTAATTGTTCTGTATCCAAGACATCCTCTGAAACAATGACTCATTGTTCACTGTACTGTTTTTCTAAGGTGTGCAGATTTTACCTTGAGTCCTTAATTCACCTTAGAACTATTTCATTTCTATTGAAATGGGACTACATATTATATAAATAACAACTTCACACTCTTCATCACTGACAAGCCAAGTTAATGAGGATGGAAAGAACTCAGAATTAAATGTACACTTTCTGACATTATTTCCTTATAATCTCCTTTTGCTTTCTGTGCTCACTTCTCCACTGAGAGATGGTTGTAGTAGTCCAGTTTTCAGCATTATCACCATGGTTCTATGTGAAGTTTGAGGTATGATTTTCCAAGAGGGCTTGACTTTAAAACATCAATGTTTAGTCTACTAACTAGAAGATAATGGGAATGAGCCACTCAAGGAAAAGATTGGGCTAATTATGGGGCATTAGACAACAAGGGCCATTTACCAATATTGTGTATTTTATTACCAGCTCAACAGATTTTGGTTCAAGTGTGCTCAGGCCTCTTATATGGTAGAAAATTACTTCCTGTTTATATAAAACACTGAACTTACATTTTGGCCAGTGCATGAAGTCTTGTGGGAATTCTCTACATCTTTCAACAAATGCAAAGTGAAGAATTAAGAATATGCAAGCTAAGTCAACAGATTTTAGTGGTTCAGGTTCAAATTCTTTCTCCACATATTAACCAATATCAAGTGCAAGGATCTGTTGATTTTTTAAAATTTTCAATGAAATTAGCATGGGGCCCTTTGCCTTGAATTAAAAGAAATGGCAAAAGTCCTCCAGGACCCCAAGAAATCCTGAAAATCACAAATGAGGATGTGTAACGATTAGAAAGATTGGCGCTTAGAATAATAAGAACGTGGATATGACTGAGTTCAAGTTTATCCAAACTATTGAAAACAATTTCCTATCCTAGATTATCAAAAGGAGAAAAAAAATAGTGTTAGTGGGAGTGAGAAGACTCAAAGGGCATTTGAACAAAAATGACTGTAAATGGACTGATAGCAAACTCTGGTAATTATACACAGCTGCGAAGGGTTTAGAAATTTTGGTTAGTATCTCATGGGTTTTAGCTTTGACACTTGCTCTATGTTGTGTAAAAGCATCCTTTTTTTTTCCTCCCCCATATCTTTTGCAATACTTGGTATAACTATTTGTACTTCTCAAATTGGACAAGGAATAGAACTATAAACCAAGGAACAAGAGGGCTCAATTACAAAGGAAATGGTTCATCAGTTACAAAATAACTCCTCCCTAGAAATATTTTAAATTCAATTCCTGCTGTATGCTACAAAGCTGTGGTAGAAATGAAAGTGCTGTTGTTTACACATAGCTGATCATACGTAGAACTCTCCAATGCTCCTGTTTGTTTGGGGCCTCAAAAATCTTCTGCGCCATCTAATGGAAACCATGCAAACTGCAGCTGCCTTCCTGGTCAATACCCTAAAGTTCTTCAGAGCCAATCAATACAGAGTAGATGAAAGCCATAGAAACTTAATAGATCAAATACCAGCCTCTAAATGTAATAGCTTGGAGGAATTGGCCCTCAGTTTTATAGTGTATACAATTCAAACATGCCCAGGGTAGTATTATTTCAACATGCAAATGAATTAAAATATAATGTATCCATTCATAGCAGCAGACAATGGCATTAACTCACATGATTTGCCAAACCAAATCCAGAATATTCCAGGTTTTATTTTTTTAACTAAAGTATTCATTTGCAAGTTAATGCTGTATTTCTTTTTCACATTATGCTACAAGCGCAATGTCATTTAATTTTCAAGGTGTTTATCACTTTCAAAAACCGTGAATTTCGTGAATATCATGTCAGAGTCTACACCTAGAATTGTCAACTCAAGCACAAACAGAGATAAGAAGGTATAATTTAAATTAAAAGTGATAAGGGTATGGTGTAGTTAAGTAGGGGTCTTGGCAAAATGAAATCACACTCCATGTCTGAAGGGAATGAATGCTATTCAGCAACAGGTGATTGTCATCTAGTGAGAATGTCCAACAGAGGTCGAAATCTGTACTATTATGTATATTTCCTTAGTTTTTAGACACTTGTTCACACCAAATGCATCTGTGGTCCAGATATGACCTAGAGCTAAGACCTACCATTTGTGATTGCTGATTTACCATAATCCAAGGCAATATAATAAGAATATAGTCCTAAGTCCCAGTTGCTGGAATCATTTGGGATACAAATCCTTTGAGAAAGAAGTGCTCTTATACTTTAATTAATATACATAGATTTGCCTTAACCCTAGATGGTAATGGGGAGTATCAAATCACACATATTGTACCATCTTTCTATTATTCTTGGCCAAGTAGTTTTAAGTCTAAAATGCACTGCACCCATAGCCAGACTGTCGCCTGCACAGCCCTGGGATAAAAGGCAGCTGTCCAATTTTGTCAAATCACAGTTTCTATTACTCTCAACCCTAGAGTTGGAGACAAGAACACACAAATGAATGAAAAGTGGATTTCAGCATTTGAAAGTTGTTTTCATGTAGTTATCAATACAGTTTTATATTTCTTGGACAAATAAAGAAAAGGAAGTGACTAGCAATTAACTAAAATTCAAACATGTAGAAAATATAAAGAATGATGAAAGATATACAAGATGTTGAATATTAATGAACTCAACCAGACAAAGGTGTGTTTTCCTCCTAAAAGTGTTTTGGATTTGAGGGAGGTTTTTTCAACCCTTCTCTCTACTTTTCAGATTCTGTTGCTTACTATCTCACTATTTTGAGTTTTTTCTGAAGACATAGTTTCTTTAAATAGAATGTGTGTTTCCCTCTCTCATAGACTCATAGGGTCTGGAGGAACTTCTTTTACCAGCCTTGGGACTGGTGAATGCCCGATTCACACACTTTCTAACAGTAGCTTTGAGAACAGATTAGCATCTTATGGATCAAAATGTCCCATCTTACTAGCATGTATCGACCTGCCTCTTCATCTGCCAATTGTTCTGTCCCAGGACTGGATCCTGAGTTCAGGAAACAGTCATAGTACAATGCCTGTTAAGTACTCAACACAGCAGTGGGCATATCCAAATGTACATAATCATTCTTATTCAAGGATTGCCAGAAGAGCTATTTCTTTTACATTCTAAGAAACAGGTAGGGATCTATGATGACAAAGAAGCTAGCAAGGGTTGAATCTCCTTCCTGTATGCTCCCTTTTGCATGGTGTACCCTGTGTTTTACAGTGTGGAAGTGGAGGAACTATTTCATGAGACAGTGAAGAAGGAATAAATGATGGTGGTGAGATCATTCCAGCTGAAGGGACTAGCCTGGCCATTACTATTATCATCATTACAGTATTTCAAAACATTTTCACATTCATTCTTGTCCATCACATTTCAAGTTTCTTGAAGGTAAGAACTGTGTTTCTTTTCCTTTGCAATCTTATCTATTCTACCTTAACATCCAGTTAAACATGTTATGGTTTGAAAACCGTAATAGGTTTTCAAAAAATGATTGACAAATGAGTACATGAGTAAGATACCACTTATTTTGGTTTCATTATAAATCTTGTCATTGGGGCCTCAGATGGTTAACAAGTTAATTGCATACAGTATTTTATTTGTTGTACATCAGTATTAATCTTTGTTTATGGAAGTTAGGATTCATTGATGACAATGCATTACAATCTTAGTAAGGTATAGAAATAGATGAGTTAATATTTACCAAATAAAACAATTTTGATGCTTGTGTTGACCATTCTGTGAGACTTAATATTGCTTAGTTGGTAGCATATTGAATTAATGGTCAAGAAGCCCAGATAAAGTTAAATCGTTAACTTACTTCTTTAACACTTAAATGAGAAATTTGGGTGGAATAAAAGGCATCCAAATCAGCAAGGAGTAAGTCAAACTTTCACTCTTCACAGAAAACATGATACTCTATGTGGATAGATTTTAAAGCAAAATTACATTTAGAAATGGGTATCTTCAAGGTACAAGTACTGAAGATTTTCTAAATAGCCCATATATGGCACATTGTACACTCCAGTCCTTTAATCTTACCTGAATTCTCACTTTTGCTATCTCATAAATGAGTCCCAGCACACCAGATGTTCTCTGAAACTATAATCCAGTAAAGCTGATTCACTATTCCCTCTATGAAATATTTTTACTTTGTTTTTTAATGTTTTATTTATTTTTGAGAGAGAAAGAGAGAGAGAACACAAGTTGGGAAGGGGAAGAGGAAAAGATGGGAACAGAAGATTCAAAGTGGGCTCTGCACTGACAGCCAGAACCAGATTCTCAAACCGGGCTCAAACTCACCAACCACCAACCATAAGTTCAATACCTGAGCCGAAATCCGACACTTAACCAACTGAGCCACCTAGGTGCCCCAGAAATATTTTTACTTTAATCTCAACTTCACCTTCTTCTGGACTCTTGGATCTACTGACCCTGAATTCAGGTTCTGCCTTTGGCTTTTCCCAGTGTTGATATTAAGTTCCTCAACATTTGAATCTGAAACATTAGTCTTCTCCACACAAGCCTAAATGTCTCTCTGTCCTAAATGTCCCATTTCTTTTAATGTCCCCAGTATTTTAAGGCACCATCTATTCTCTCTCCCACCACCTTCAGCCCTGTAAGACCCCAGCTACCATTCCTGGTCTAAGAAACAGCCACACAAAGAGCTTCTCTGTTCCACCCTGTTAATAGAATGGGGGGAAAAATTATGAGGCTTGAAAAACCGTCATCTTGTTTTGTACAAGGGACCCTAGGCAGTTCAGTATTGGGAATTCAGCAAATTTTAGATATATAAAATCCAATCACTTTAATATATTTTAAATGCCAAAATATTATAAAAAGATTATTCCCAAGACTTAACCATCTGTTTTGAAGGCATAAGTTGCAGAGGTTGCTGGGAAGAGAAGGAAAAGACCATTTCTCTTAGCTGAATCATGGGCACTAGGGATTGTTTGAGAACATTTGAGTGGAGTGAAGCAATTCCTATGGAATGAGCCTTGGCCAAGAAAATACACTGGTGTTGAACAGAGGGAATGCAATATCTATGGCTTCAGCTTTGTTGGAGCAAAATCTTATTTAACCTGATTCTCTCCCTTTGGCTTTTACTGTCTTTCAGATTTGCAAGGAAATTGGTTATAACATATGAGTACCTAAAAACCATTCTTTCCTCTTTGGAGTTTGAACAGCATCTTTTGCACAGAGGATTAAATATTAATTGACATTTATTCTCATATTAACACCGTGTATTTTCAGTTTTAAAAATAACATATGCCCATTATACAGTTTGGGAAATTTCAAAAGTATAAACAAGACAATTATTATTCACAAGCTAGATAACACAATTTGTTGAATTTTTGGTATGTTTCTTTTCAGTACTTTCTCCACATATCTTTTATCTATTTTTGATCATAATATTTTGCCTTTTATTATTTAAAAATTCCTTAATATTTTCTTCTATTCATTTAAAAATGCTTTTTGAGCATATTTTGTATATATTTATGTCTTTAGGATTTTTCCTATATAAATAGACTATAATTTGGTTCACTATCCTCCTTTATTACCCATTGTGGTTATGTTTGCAATTATGCTTCATTTCCTCTTCCTTACAGAAGTGAAGTGTAACTTCTAAAGCTAAGGGTAGATTGTCCCATCCTGTGAGGCCACAAACTTGCAATTAAAATGATGGAGGAGTCGGGACAACAAATTTTTGTCTGCCCATGACATAGTTCAAAGTTGGACAATGAACTGCTTAGCTATTAAATCAAATGTCTGTTGTCAAGTCTGATTTCTGGCAAATCACTTAGAAAATTATCTTTTTTTACATATTTTGCCAAGAGGAAGTTTGGGATTTGGAGAGGTTTGTTATCTGAAGCTAACTCAATTTTTCATTTGCAGAGTCTATGTTAAATGTTGTTTGATGTCTTCTTATGGAGTTTCATTAGACAGGAATGTTGGTGCCCTTCATTTATGCATATTTATGTTTTTATTTTAAAACACTCTTAACAAATTACTCTTTTATATATACAATATAAATCCAATCCAATATTTATAGAGAAAAGAAACAATGGGCATTTCTGTATTTTGTGTTCAATATATTGTTCATATTGAATTCTCCATAGACAGTAATAAGCAAACAATATACACCCATCAATATTAAATACGAAATCTTAATCACAAATGAGTTGTAATTGGATTCAATTGCAAATGGGTTTTTTCCCTCACAGCACAATTAAAATTTACTCACAGATTTTTTCATTAGAAAATAAAATCAGCTGCTTAGTTCTAAAAATGTACTGTGACAAAAGCAAGGACATTTTCTCTCTGCTGATTTTGCTTCTTGGAGTCTATAACACTCTGGCTTTCAGTACTCAGTGTCAGTAACCTATTCTAAAGAGGCAAGGACTCTTTTAAGATGTCTTACAGAGTGTAAGACGTTGTGAAGCAACAGCATCATGGACTACTTAGACTTCAGTTGCCCAGAAGCCCACGGTATCTTTACTCTGAATATATCCTGGGCTCATATATATTAAGATTAAATAAAAAACCACATTTCTGTGGAAGTTCATGATAGCCTCGATCCACTATTCCCATGTGGATTTTGTCTTTGCCGTGGACAGAAATGTATCAAACTAACAGGTCCCCCTTCATTTCTACTCTCTCAACAAACAAACAAACAATAGCAACAACAACAACAGCAAACCAGACAAACAAGACTTCAGATTCAAACCAGGATCCACTTCTCAAGCATTCTGGTTGAAGCCAGAATGGAAACACACAAGAGAGAGAAAGACTGAAGTTTGATAAAAATGAGACCAAAATTTCTCCACTTCTGATTAAAAAAAAAGACTCCTTTCCCTCTCTCTATAGGTTTTGTCAGGACACTGATAAGTGTTGTCCTGGATGATTAACTGATTAAAAATATTTCTGGGAGACACTGTGCCAGATTTGGGATAACCAAGAAATTTGGCTAAGCTAAGCCATTCAAAATGTGGCTGCCATTTTTATTCAAAACACACAGTTGCACGTACATCTTTAAGCTAGAATTTATTAACTCATCTTTATTGCAGTTACGTCTTACCATTATGTCCTTTAGCTTCTATCATTATGTCCTTCTCAGTAGAATTTGGATACCAAGAAGAGATTAATTCTTGAGCTCTGTAAATGTTAAATAAACTTCCATAGATTATGAGTATCACAGACCCAAAAGGCAAAGTTCATATATGTGTACATATGCACACACTCATGTGTAGATTCTCTGATCCCTTTTTAAGCAAGTATGGAAATGACAAAGGAAAAACAATGTAACTGTTTCGATGTCCTTTTTTTCTTCCCTTGTAAATGTAAGTCTGCATGCATTCCACCAAAAACTTTTAAGTGAAAAAGGCAAGATTCTAATAATAAATGTGAAATAGAATGAAGATCAACTCTGAAATGTAAGTATTATGAAGGTGAGCCTGTCAGGGCTCTAGGCCAATCTTTTGATCTGCTTTAAAAATATCACCCTCAAATAAAAAATAATTTTATGAGGTTTTAAAATAGTCTTATAATATTCAAGGAGAATATTTGGTTCTTCAATGCTATGTTTGAGGCAAAGTTCTCAAAAGCTTTATAAGAAACTAGTGGATATCTTACCGAACTCTGAAAAGAAGATTCTAAGCTTTAAAAAAAGAAAAAAAAAGAATAAGTTTTCATCTTTCCCCAAAGATTATGCTCTCTGTTGTAAATGAGCACAGATTTGATTTCTAGGTATAATACTCCTCTCCTTCCAATCCCTTCTCTACCCTTAGTCTTTCTTAGGTCTGCTTTCCAACTGAACCCATTAGTGAAGTAAAGACCAAAGCCTGGGGTAGCCTGGAAAAAAAAAATAGCAGGAACATCCTTTGTTCTCTCAGCTACAAATCTTAAAACGCTTGTCCCTGGTTACCAGCATAATTCCATTCCAGAGAAATCTATCATGTCACATCAGTGAAAGCTCATAGAAAATCTACTCTTGGGTCCTAATTACATCAACAATTCATTTACACATAGAACTTCCATGAGTTTATAATCTCTAGGGACAGCATTCAGGGATTTTATTTTTTCAAATGTTGAATGAATTTATACTGATTCAGTTCAGTTTTGATTGGTTCCCCTTGGCTGGTGACTATTGGTATGCAGTTTATGATGACTGGTAAGAGATCCAGAAGTAGTTTTTTGCTATGAAACTCAAAGAAATGCCATAACTCGTTTATATGATGAATATGCAATGCTCTTAGCAAAGATATAATCTGCCATATTGATATAGGGGATATCTAGTTAGAGCTAACAATGTAGATAGGCAAGAGGAGATTCTGGATGCCTGAATGAACAATAAGTAAGACAAAGGACTCTGACACTGCTTTCGAAGGGATTGCAGAGGCAAACCAGAACACTTGGGGGCTGATATCAATAAGAGTTTATTTAGATCTGTATGGGACTATGGAACAAAGTAATAGGACTCAATTTCAAAAATAGGATTTATCTAACATCTTAACTTTCTTTGTCTCTTGGTCCATCCAAAAGGATGGATGTTATTATAAAATCATTGCTTGGGAGAAAAACAAACCCAAAGGAGAACCAATAAAAATAGTTCAACTTAATCCCAATCTAAATTGTGTTGACCTTCCTTTTTGCCATTGCTTCTTATGATCAGAAGATGCTACCAATTGAAAGGGCATTAGATAATGTACTGGAATAGCTCCTTGGTGAATACATCTATTAAAACTTATCCTCTAAACTCATCTGCCACATGGTATCTGTTGCTGCACTGGCAATAAATCCTCAGGGATAGAGGATGAAAAACTCAGGGGGATCTGGCAAAGTCTGGAAATAGAAATAGACCATCTGCCTCATGGAGAAATTGACAAGAGACTCAGAACAGATGCAGGCACCCCTTCACCATGAGGCAGATGGATAAAGAGAGCAAATAGAACCCAAAGCTGATTCTGGGAGACAAATAAGTAAAAGGCACAGGAGAAGGCTGGTTCTGAAGGGTAAAGTACAAATTTATCATTCCAAGCTTGAAGCCTTTCCTAGTATGGCTCCACTCTGGTTTTCCACACCTATTCTTTACTACTCTCCGTAAACACATCTTTCCAGCCAGAAATACTAGTTTGGCATCATCCAGACATGACTTTTACATTCATGACACTCCTGCCTCCTTTTTGGCAATGCATATTTTACCCACACTTAAAGGCTCTTTTCTCTGCAAATCTTCCCTAACACAACTCATAATGATCTCTTCCCTTCATAAATGTTCAGCATATATTGTTTATGCTTCCCATTTTACAATGACATGGTATTGTGCTTTGGATAAAAATTCAAGTTTTTTCATCGCTGAAGTATAAGATTTTCTCTAACTGGACCCTATTTCTCTAATTTATCCTGTGTAAATCTCTGCATTCCCTTGCACCAGCTACATTCGACTTCTTAGAGGTTTTGGATGTGTCATGTTGCTTTCCATCTCATAACTTTGGCAGAAGACACTTACTCACTTGAGTATCAGAAAGAAAAGACCATTGGAATATTAAGGTGAAGGAAGCAGAGAAAAGTTAGGGAGGGCTGCATCTTAGGCAAGGCTGATAGCAAATGTGAGTGAGGGATAAAGGAAATGTAGGAGGAACACCTTTGGGAGCAAGTAAGCAAAGGACATGGTAGAGATTGCAGAATTTCCACAGGCTAAAGGGAGGGCATTCATGGAGATTCTGTCACTTGATAATTGAATTCCTTGATCTTGAAGACCAGGTATAATATTTGAAGGGTAACAGCTGGAAGCAACAGAGAAGAAGGGAAAGGGAACCATATTGATAGTGATGAACCCGGCATATGTTCTGTTTCCTGTCATTCAGGGTCAGGCTGGGCAGGTTTTCTTCAGCCTTCATTTTTCAGACTTTTTTATTCTATAGCTGAGGAATCTACCAAATACGAATAGGAAAACAATCATATCTAAGAAAAGTATTTTAAAGCCAGAATTGAAATCAGGAGGTTTTATATGTTTTATTCAGAGACCCAACATCATTCAGTAGATACTCAATCAAAAACAAGATTAACATGCACAGATTTGTGAGACTCTTAACCCCACCCATTTTGAAAAATTCTTTTTCTATCTCTAAACCTTATTATGTAACTATCTTCCACTATATATATATATATACATATATATATATACATACATATATATATATATATATACACATATATATATATAGTGTATGTGTGTGTGTGTACACCTTGGACATATTTGGTTTTCAAATAATATTTGTTGATTTTCTGCATAACCATATATGCCACCAGTTTTCACCAGCCCATGAATTGGAGTAAAATTGTAAATGACATTTTTACCACCTTGCATTGGCATTCCAGTATCTTAACATGCCTCTATTGTTTCTGTGAGACCTTGGCTCCCTACACCTTTCCCCCAGCCCCTTGTATTTTGATGGGCCTGGCAGTGCTTCACACGTTTCCATCTGAAGGCATGCTGCTGGACCTCAGGCATACCTGGGCTGGACCTCTCTGGCACCTGCTGCCATGTTCTCTAGAGATCTGTGGCTGTGGTTTGTACAAATACCCTGGAGAAAATGTACAAATCACCTGGGGAAAAAGAAGCCTAAGGTGCCATCTACTCAGCTACATAATCTCAATTTAGTCTCAATTCACATTCTTACTATTTATGTGTACCAGTAGACTTCAAACAAATGGGAACACTGAATAGGGGATGACATTTTCATGGAATATCCAAGATGAAAAGTTGTTTGCCCACTACCTTTGCAGCTCAATTTCAAGCATTTCTAAAAGGCCAAAGCCTTATTTCAGACTCCATTAATAGAACATATGTTCCAGGAAATTGTGTGTAGACCCCAAGGCAGCAGAATTATAGATGTATCCCATCGCTTTCTTAGAGACAACTATTACTGTTGCAAAAATTATACCATATGTTAATAACATACTAAATCATGAACAAAATAAATGTAGTAGGAATTTAAGCATAGTCTCTGACTCTATTATTTCTAACCAAGTGATCTAAAAGAGTAAGAACATTGCTATCATCTCTGTCAATGAAAAGAGAAAGAGCTTGATTATGTGCCATACTCTTGTATCATCTTGATTCCCCAGAATGGACTAAATCAATTGAAAGATAAACTCACTGTAGTCAGGCATATGCTGACATGTTGGCCCCTTCACAAAAGCTCATGGACAGATTTCCTCTAGACCCAAACAAACTATGTAAAGAGTCTGTTTTGATTCTTGTTAGCTTTGCACTCTCTCAGCAAGCTGCTAAGAAAATTCAAATATGGCTACTCTTTTGGAAAGAAATGGCATTCCAGAATCTTTCAGGTTTTTTTTTTTTAATATAAGACAAAGTTATTTTTACAGAACAGTGCTACTCTACAAAGCATTCTTAGGATTGCATACAGTTCTGACAGTTTGGTTAATTCAGAATTTGAGCTTCGTGTGTGGTTTGAAAGGCTTAAACTAATGAACATTATATGTAGAAATTGACCCTCAAAGTCATGATAACACTTGGCTCACTCTCTGTACCTGAGGAGCCACAGCTTGCCACCAATAATGTAGTCTGTGTGGCTTTAATGCCACACTATTCTCAACATGTAAAATTCTCCCTGGTGATTAAGATTTAGGAATACACAGTTAATATTTGTTAAATGAAAGAATAAATCAAGTGTGTGTGTGTGTGTGTGTGTGTGTGTGTGTGTGTTAGAAAATTAAAGGACTAATTTAATCTAAGCCTCTCGTTGCTCATATGAAAGTATGTTTATATGTTCCATCCTTGGCAAAGGGAAGTATCTGATAAAACTATACATGACTACCTTGTAAAAGACTGTTTTATCTTATCTCATTAATTCTTACAACTCTGAGGTAGGTGTTAGCTTCCCCATCAGGAAAAGCAGTATAATAAGATGTATTTTAAAATGAGTTTTTAAGAATACAGAGTTGTTAAGTGACAGAACAAAGGCTCAAACTGAGTTTTCTAAATTTAAGGGTTTTTTTCCCCTAAAATTACTTAATGTTTTCTATATAAGGACATTGAGTATAAGAAAAGTGGGAAATTAGGTACTTCTGGATCCCAGTATAAGGGTTTAGCAGTATATCCTACTCTGATTTAGGCAAAGCATTGACTGTCAATATTCCCCATAATCAGCCCTTAAACCAGAACATTACCTTTGACAGAAGGCTTTGTCCTGGGCACAATGGTATAAGAAGTCAAGGTCTGGATTATGTCTGAACCAACTTCACATTACAAGTTGTGAAATAATTAAAGTATTTTTCTGGAGTGTGTAGAAACATCATTCATTGTAACTGTGGGGGCCTTTTACTTACCAAAGTTGTTTCAGAGCGATTAATTTTCTACTTCAAAAGAGTAGGAAAAAAGAAACCCTGCCATCATAGTGCTTACCTGCTTATAAAGATCCCATCTCTGGAATAAATTAATAAGGCTTACATTATCTTCTTAGTTTTCCCATAATACTCTCAGCATAAAAAAAGAAGGCAATGGCTGAGAGACTCCAGTTGTGGAAGCAATGTAATTCTGAGGATTATAAATTCTTATAGTATTAAGAACAAGTAAATTGATAGAAAATAGTGGTGTTTTCTCAAAACCATAAGATATAGATAATTTCCTTGAGGCAAAGCAGTAAAACAATTATAGATCACCTGAGTCCTGACTACCGGACATTAGCTTCTCCAGTAGACAATACACCCTTGATGATCATTCTGGAAGATGTTATGGTTTAATATTTTGAGTACTTTTGGAATGAAAGAATATATTTCTCCAAGAGACTTTTTAATCATACAGATGACTCTCATTATCATCTTCTAATTTTACTCGTTAATAGAGGTAAGAGATCGAAAAAACAGAATGGATAACCTGAGGCTGTATGTAATTTAGATATAACTTATCCTTGGCATCAGACTCTAAATTAATACTTATAATTTGAATCATGGAATTTATAATATTTCAAGCAAATAATAATACTTTACAAAGAATACAGTCCATAAGAATTGGCAATTTTTTCATCATGGCACACTACCCAAAACTGTTTAGAAATCAGCTTTTCTCAGCCCTTCTTATATCAGTTCAACAAAGTTGTTCTATTTATCTATGCTGTCATCTGTCCCACATACTGAATCAATTTTATGACTGTAACAAGCTTTAAATTTAAGACACAAAAATTAGCCCATAATTAAAGCACCTTGATAGGAACCACCTCTATTCTCTTCTTGGCCACTCTCATAGTCTTGCTTCACAGACTAGATTTGAGGCTAAACATTTTTATCCAATATTCTTCACTTCAAACTCACCTTTCTAGAGAATAAGTCTATCATCCTCACTCTCCTTACCTTCACTCAGCTAATTCCTAATCATCCTATAGATCTCAACATAGATAACTTCTCCCAGGAAACCTTTCCTGATGCTTCAATGCAGGGTTAGGGGCACCCCTTAAGGGTTCACATGATTGCCTCTTTACTGGATATAACTCCTATTATATTATCATGTCGCTTGAGGACAGAGACCAAATCATGTTTATCCTTATGACCCCAACAGTTACCATGGTGCCTAAAGATGATTAGTATTTGTTAAATGAAAGTATAAAAAAATAATAAATGCACACACTATTTCTAAGTCAAATAGTGCAGTAAGCAATCTAAACCTCCAAGGGAAAAATGTTCCTCTGGAATCCGAGTGCAGTCAAATAGTTTCAACCAAAGAGAAGAGAACAAAGAGAAGATGAAAGATATCTGGTTCCATTGTTAGAAGGACATTTTGACTTCTTTAATGTTTGCTCTCTGTGTTGTCAATCCAGATGGCCTGGAATGGGGAGCATTTTCTGGTTTTATACTGGCGTTGAGATATAGATTTTTATACTATTGATATTTTTCTTAATATTCATAGGTTGTATCCAGGAGTCTCGAAGGTAATTTTGCAGTGTCTAAAGTTTCAAAGCAAATTGTAGATGTGATTACTTGGGATTTTAGACTATGGACTTTTTTCTAAATAATTTTTTTTTCTTGAATAAGAGCAATCTTTTACCTGATAGCCAATCAGAGAAAATTAAAGACTCAGCAAAATCTCAATCCTGACCTGAGGGTTTGTTAATCTAGGTTCCTTGAATTCCACCACCCCCACCACCATACTCTCAGAATGGACATCATCTTCAATTTTTTTTTTTAAAGCTGTGTGTGCATGGAAAGAGGACAAGGAAAACTATATTGAACATCTGGGAGTGTCAAGGTGTTTCTCCACTCCCAAAAGGGAATTAAGCATTTACCTCGTTGAATTTTTTTCCTCCGCCACTCTTTCAAAAGAAGTCTGTCTTTTTCACCATTATACTTAAACTTAGGATGCAGAATCAGGCAAATGTAATGAGAAAGACAAGGCTGAACAGGTTAAAGGAAAGGAAGAAGGATTTTTGCTAACTAAGTCAGTTGTTGGGCCCTTCATTGCTATGGAGAATCCAGGTGAAGGATCACTTTAAGAGGAGTGTGAAAAAACTACAGAAAGTCTGAGCAGTGGGAGAAGAATGGGGATCTGGTGAAAGGCAAAGAAAGCTGGTGAGGCTGGGTGCCAGGAAGATAATTTGGAGGGTTCAAGTGAGAGACTGTAAATATGAGAAAGTGTTGGAGTGGATTATAAATTGGGGTACTCTAGTATTGCATATCCATGTGCCCTTTTTTTTAATTTTATGGAGTATATCCATATCTTTTGTCACATTTTCAAAAGGGCCTAATGATCCAAAAATGTTAACAAATATTGATATATACTCAGTCACATTAAAGCATTCTGGTCTCAAAGAACTTCTACTAGGAGCTATAGCCTTTCCATAGAAACATTGTAATACAAACGGAGAAATTTTCAGGTACAAAGGACCCATTTGAAGAGAAGAGTTATTGAAAAAGGAAAACTGTCTTGTATAACCTATAATTTGTGTACTGAGTTGTACCATTCGGTCTTTGACCTTCCTTATAGTAGAGCATTAGAGTTACCTTCCAGTAGAAAGTAAGATTATTGAGTAGCTACCATGTTGTATGTCTAAAAGAGTGCAAGTATAATGAGACCACATTTACATTTATGTCCAAATGATGATGGTTCTCAGCCCGCAACTGCATTACTAATATGATTTGCGTCGTTTTTGGTAGTTTTTCCCTGCAAATTTTTCAAAACCTCTAGGGCTTACAGCCTATGTCTATAAAATGGCTATTTTCTCACTTGTCTTTCTCCACTTGCTGGCTAGTGGAAGTAGAGTTGTAGTCCCGAGGACTGAGCTGTAACACTGCCGATCTTTCTGATAGCCCCATGGAGATACCAGAAACTTGAGTGAACAAAACCTGTTAACCTTGGTTGTATCATCAAAGTCTTCTGTTCTGTTCCTGGTAGGAGCCAAGGCTGCCTCTTCCTGACAGCTCTATGGAGTGATAGTTCACTTAGGGTTATTTCCTGAAATTGTCATACAAATTTTATAAGAGGTATTCCAACAATTTGCTGATTTTGCAATGTTTTCTACAAAGTAAGGGACTATTTTTTATTTCTGCCTTTTTTTTTATTAAGGAGTACCCCACAGCAACCCTGCTGAGTGCCTGTGCTATATAGCTTTTTAGTGACTCTGTTCTTCAGTTCTCACTCTCTCCTTCTCTCTTTCATTCATTGTGATGGGTTCTTTTTAAGCAACATAGTGGGCTCAAAACCTGTAACCTTCCACCTCCTTCATTCTGGGAGGCTATTTTTAATTCACTGGTTCCTATTCCTTCCCCCTTTAAGGTTTGCTTCTTCTCAGGAGTACGTGACTCTCTCTGCAATCTAACCTCCATCCACAGTCACTCCATCAGACATGTGTCCTTTCTCTGTGGAATCCTTTCTCCTTAGGTGGGCTGAGTCTTGTGTGTAAATCAGTGGTCAAAAATCAATACTCAGCAGGATGAGCTAAGAATCCAGCTACAGTGCAGATAGATGTTAGGAAGGGGGTGGTTTAATTCCACTAGCCAACAGAATTGGGGTCTCAGATTATTTATTAAACAATTTTACAAAATAATCCACATAAGATATCATTTGTCCATTTACTGTAATAAAACTATTAGATGTGTTTTAATTTTTGGCTTCCCAGTCTGTTTGACCAATTGTTTTTTTATACTTTTGTTATTTATATGTGGAGAATCTACCTTTCTCATAATTTTTATCTAAATTAATTTAACATACAATGTTAAATAAAATTTTTATTTTCTAGTGATTTCAGTCAAAGTTCAGATTTATTTTCTCTTTAAATAAATCATTATTTCTGTTTTTAGGTTTATCTAAAAAACCCAAACTGAAAATCTTTATTCCCTTTAATATGTGGAGCAAAGGGAAAAAATAGAGGAATTTACAGAACTTACAAAGTTACCTAATATTTGATATTTTAATAAACCAATACCAGAGACCTCAATGTCAGAAAAGCTATCTTAATTACACGCAAGTCTTACCTATGTCATGCATGTCTGTTGTGGGCTGCCTACAGGGGGATTCATTTGGATACTTAAAATATGCAGAGATGACAGCAGGGACAATCCTGGAAATCCAAGACACTGATGTTCAAAGATCCCATGAAGAGGCTGAAATCTTTTTGGGGGCGCCTGGGTGGCTCCGTCAGTTAAGTGTCCAACTTTGGCTCAGGTCGTGATCTCACAGTTTGTGATTTCAACACCTGCATCGGGCTCTGTGCTGACAGCTCAGAGCCTGGAGCCTGCTTCAGATTCTGTGTCTCCCTTTCTCTCTGTCCCTCCCCACTTGCACTCTGTCTCTCTGTCTGTCTCTCTCTCTCAAAAATAAACATTAAAAATTTTTTTAAAAAAGAGGCTGAAATCTTTCAAAGCTCTATTGAGAGTGGCTACACCACTAGGTTTCAGTTTTGAAGAAGAGTAAGGACTCCTGTAGGCTCTATGCATTCACAGTTTTGTAAAACAGGGAACTGTGTCTTGGTAGGTTATTCAGCACAAATTTTCTGACAATAATGCTTATGAATCAGCAGTATCTGGTCTTCTGTGGTAGTTCTATGAGCTTCCATGTGGACAGTTCTGAGATGGATGGAACCACTCCATACCTTTACTCAACCAATTTAAGGAAAACAGTGTGGGGGAAACACTCACAGACTTGGTCATCTGCCTCTATTTTTATCTGCCCCAGAACTTAAAAGACGTGGTTTTATGGGTAAAGATGAGTTCTGGAACATGCAGGGTCCTAGTATCTCCATTGCTATTTTGGGCATTAGACTAGGCAGTAGGTCAGGAGATGGAGAGTGGTGAGCCCCTCTGGGTCCACAGAGTTGTGAAGAGCAGATGCTTGTCTCCTAATCTTTCTCTTTCACCTTTTAATCATCTTCTTACAACAGTAAGCTTGTTGTTGTTTTTGTTTGCTTGTTTGTTTTGTTTTGCTGTTGTTGACTAACCAGGCATTGGAAGGAGCATTCAGATAAAAAAGCATTGATACAATGTGTTATCCTTCCTTGGCATTTTAAAAGAAGGTAGGCAGGGAGAGAGAGAAAACAAAAAACAAACAACAAACAACAACAACAAAAACAAAGGCTTAACACAAAGGCATGCATTTCTAAGTGTGGTCTTTTAGTCTTCTGTAAGAGAGGGGTTTTTGTTTGTTTGTTTCTTTTTTTTTTTTTTTTGGTTTGGTTTTTCATCAGCATGACTTTCTAATATGATGCCATATCAAAATGATACCCTGTACTTGCCTTAAAAAGACAATAGTCTTGGGGCACCTGGGTGGCTCAGTCGGTTGAGCGTCCGACTTCAGCTCAGGTCATGAGCTTATGGTCGGTGAGTTCGAGCCCCTCATCGGGCTCTGTGCTGACAGCTCTGGGCCTGGAGCTTGCTTCTGATTCTGTGTCTCCCTCTCTCTGCCCCCCCCGCCGCTTGTGCTCTGTCTCTCTATCAAAAATAAATAAACATTAAAAAAATTTTTTAAAAAGATAATAATCTTAACAACCAGATCCATAGGAAAGCAAACATCCTAGAACAATATCATTAAGCTCTGTTTAAAAGTTATGTGATATTGAATAAGGCACTTAGTCACTCTGAACCCTAGCTTCCTGATCTTCAGACAAGAATCATTTTAACCCCACAGAGTTATTCTCAGAATCAAATGACATACTAGTTTGCACAGATTTACACTGCTAAACAAGGCTTGGTTGTGAGGAGTATGGACATCTAGCAATGGAAAGGTTGCTATAGGGATTGAGCCGTGAAAATTAACATTCTGAGAACAGCAGGACTACTGTACTCAATATTGAGTTTATAACTTATAATTCACAAACTGCCACAACGTGGATTAATTATAGAATTCAGTTGTGTGTTCTTATTTTGGGGAGCTGAGTTATGGATTTCTACAGAGTCAATATGACTATGGTAATTTCCCAAGACAGTCTTCGCTGGATCGTGTTGTGAATGATGCTTAGAAAGTAGTAGAAGGATCGACTTTAGGTCTGTTTCAGTCTCCATCTCTCTAGATCTGTGTAGATTTGGGTTACACTAGGGAGCTTGAGACTGCCCACATGAAGATAAAGAAGAATACAGTAAAATACTGGATGAGCCATCAGTGATGGTGGCTTGGAGCCACTTGGAGCCTCAGAGAAGGGGCTCCTATGATTTCCACATTAATATCATTGGTATAGACCTCTTGTGCATACATGATAATTAGTCCATATTCTTTTAGTTTCAAGGGGATATTTGACAGGACTCTGTCCTGCCCATTATTTTCCCCTTTGTAGACCCTGGATAGCCAGGATGTGATTCATTCTTCATCCAAGTTATTCCAAATATTTCTCAGTAGAAGCTCTAATTTTATATCTCCTGGACATCTTTTTCACCATGAACATCCATTTCACTGTGTAATAATCAGGGTTCTCTGTTGCAAGCAACGGAAACAAAGTCTGGCTAAGGGATTTATTGGAAGGGTATCAGCAAGAAGGTTATAGAACCAGGATTGGCAAGAGCCAAAGGAGGCAGATATAGGCAGATCTCTACCATGAAGCTGGTCTGTTGAAGGAAGCCATTGATGGTTTCATTGCCCTTACAACTCCTGTGAGTAATCTCTAACTGACACCACTCATATTTGGCACTCCCTGAAGGTTCAAAGTTCTGCAAGATCTTCTGACTAGCTATACAGAGGTCATAGGCCATGCTCCAGCAGGCTTAGAGGGGATATCACCCTTAGCTCCCACCTATGATGAGATTTTCCTCAAATAGAAGGATATTCATATGTTCACTAAGCATGATCAACATGACGGGTGGTCTTCTCTTTGGAGGATTGGTTGTCTTTAGAGGGTCTTTGTCCCATCTTCTCAGAGCTTTCTGTTATCTTCAAACCTCACCATCTTTCTCAATACTGACTCCTTTCTCTCTGGGCCTTGACCCTTCTCTAAGAATCAGGGAATAAGCTTCCTTCCCACAGTCTTGATCACTTAGACTCCTTCCCTCTTGGCACTCAAAGCCTGGGCTCCTTTACTTACTGTTGTAAGGTAGAGAATTCCCTCTCTCCCCTACCCCTCAAAGATCACTCTTCATGAGAGATTCATGATTATTTTCTTTTCCTTAGATGTGTTCATGTCTATCATTCAATTCTTGCCATTACCTCTCACTTCCCTGTTACCACCAAATACCTTGGAAAGAGCCTCACTTTGTATATTTTACTATGTCAAGAAGCAATTTTATGCTACAGATGGAAGGAAAATGTTAGTGCAATGTTACATCTCTTCACATGCTTATAACCCCCCCCACTCCTTTTTTCCCTGTAAATGCCCAGATTTATGACAGACATATGGGACAAAATACATATATTATTGTAGTAGTTCTTGGGTTTTCAATAATTAAAAAATTGTCAGTAAACATGATTTAGTTTTAAAGAACAGATGATTTGGAATGAGATAGATCTACCTTTAAAACTTGGCATCACCACTTCCAAGCTTTGTGACCTGTAACAAACCCTTAATCTCTAAAATCTCAGTTTCCAAACACCTTGGATTATTGTGAAGATTTAATGAGAAAATTAATTGAAGTAAAAAGCCTAACACATAGTAGGCACTCCATGAAAGTATTGTTGCTATTAGTTCTAAAAGAGAAGTATTTCCAGAGACCTTCATAGATTCCCAAATCCTCATGTGACCTATGTTTCCACAGACACCTGTGTTTCTCTAGAATCTAATTCCCATGAAAATGGATGTGTTTTCTATAGATACATGTTATTAAATTCTATGTCTCATTTGATGGTTGTTTCTTAACATAAAATTAGAGTTATTCTAATTAAAATGGTGGGAAAAAAAACAATAATTCCACGTGGAATTAAGGAGAGTTGGCTAGTCATATAGGGGTCACTCACTCAGCCCCATAGACTTTGTGTTTCAAATATAATCCTCAGCCAAACTCCAAAGTATTTTACATTTTTATTACATTATTTCTATTTTACAAGGTATTTTGCATTACATTAATTATTTTACATTACTCTCAGTTTATAAAAAAAATTGTCAAAATCATTTATTTTACATTTTTGAATTCCATGAGGATAATCTGCACTGAGTATAGAACACACATATGACGACTTCAAACATTCTAACCTGTAACTACACCAATCTGTCATTTTAGTCTTCATTTAAATTCTGGATTCAGAATTTCATTGTTTACACTTGAATACATATGGATAGTTCTAAATCAAGCTGAATATTTCAAAATATCATGGCAAGGAGTAAGCTATTCTGATGAGATTTCTCCTTTACCAGCAAGGTGACTGAATGTTAGGATTTTGGCTTTCTCAGTAATTCTGAGATGAGAAAATTAAAGCCCCCTGGAATCAAGGAAAATACATTCTGAGGCCCTTCTTAGATCTTGGTTGAGACTTTTGCCCACCAAACTTGACTTTTTCATTAGTTTTATCTATGTCACTTTATAATCCCATGAATTGCCAACTTACTGGCACAACTCGCTCTAGTTGGCAAAATTCCTATTTCCTGAACACTTTTAGGAATGAAAAACTGAATTGAGGACAAATGGAGTGATGACAAAGAGAGACCCTAAGAGTGCACCAGAGCACACAACAGTAGTTTCACTTGTGTTTATCCATCAATTAACCAATCACTCCAATATGATTTATTGATTACTTCCTCTGGGTCACCAGGGCTTGTTCCAGTAATGCAGGAGTCTACAAAGGCTTTGGTCATACACCTCTTTCAATAAAAATATTTTTTGTCTTTGCCTCTAATATATGCTATTTATTTATAAAGTATACAATGATACCACTCTGCTAATATATTATGTACACTGATCAATGCTTGCAAGAATATAAAATAAAAAGGAAGAGATAAAAATAGATACAAATAGCAGTTTTAGTATTTCCTTCCACATCTGCTCCAATGGACCAGTTGGCACACCTATGGTGGTATTTGAATTTTATTTTGAAGACCATTGGTCTAAAGGTATTGGATGGCTCTCAACAGGTTAAAGTAAACAGTTTTGTACAATGGCCAGCTTTTCCAAGGGAGGCTATGATCTTCATTTCTAAAGAGTGTAGGCCATATCTGGACAAGCTGAAGTTAAGCCAGTTTTCCATTCTCAGGCTCTCACTAGGTGTTAACACACTGGCTCCATAGAATGCTAAGTGTGAAAGATAATGGAGAGGGAGAAAGTTTGGGGTAAATGTGGATGTGCTAATAGCAGTTTTAAAGGGAGTGTAACAACTGGAACTCAATTCCAAACAAATGAATGGCCATTCTGGTTCAACTGCAGGACAAGTAGGAATTAGACAACCGGAGTACATGAAGTCAGAGTCCATCATAAATGTTAAAGTCTCCAGGGTGATATAGAGCAAGGAGGGTAGGAAGTACAAGGAGGACGTTGAGAAAAAGCTATGGTAGAAAACAAATCTCAGATGCACATCTAGAAAGGAAAAGAGGGGGCCCCTTAATTCAAGGGGTAAAGTATCAGGCACCTAGGTGACAACAAGAAGTTCCAGGTTCCCAGTAGTGCTGATCATAAGAAGACACAGACTGCCAGATTCCTCTAAGCTTTACTGCTCCCAACTCACCACCTGAGTGTTTTATTAAGATGCCATTGCTGCCTTTGCCTCCAGCAAGCTGATCTATGAGGCTCCTGACAGTTCCTTATATCCTTCTTGGAACAATATTTATTGTTTATATATATTGAGAAAAGCTGAACAAAAGGCAAGAACTGACATGGAGCTCTGGGGACTGACCAGCATCTTCCTCACAAGGAGAAAAAAAGGAAAAATGTAGTGCTTTCATTTTGTCTGCCTTATTATTTTTATGCCTTTCTTTCTAGTTTCTGATATACATCTGGACCTCTATTTTCTGATTCATGTGGTCATTCTATTTTAATAAACCCAGTGGTTACTGGAGATTCTGCTTTACCCCTTCATCTCCCCCCAAATAATTCCTGTGTCCATTTGGCCAAATCCTGAAGCCTGAAGTAATCCAAAATGATGATAATCCTCTATTGCATTTTGAACTGCCAGATCTTCATACCAACTGGTAGAATCACGTTTAAATTAAATGATTGAAATATATCATACAACCACCCCATTTGTCTTTCTTTCCACTAGGGAAACAGGATAACTATAGCTACATATTAGGCATAGAAAGTTAGTTTTACCTGGAAAAACAGGGCCAAAATTAGACATGACACCTATTTGTGTATCAAATACCATGGTATGAGTGGCAAGATGTCACAATGAAAAGAATAGAGGAAAGTCAGGAGACCTGAGTTCCAGTCTTATTCTTCATTAAGCCATAAAATGTTTAGTCTATTTATAACTCACTTCTGATCTGTAAAATTAGACAAACAGACTAGAGCATCAGAGATTCCTTCAGGAATTAATATTCTATGATTCTATATCATAATGGTGTGGCTTAAATAATCTTGATATAAAATATTGTCATCCCTAGTTTGGAGGGGTTGTTAAATGAACTGTGCCGCAGCTACAGATTAGTACAAAACAGAAATATAATAAAAGCCAACTGCAATCATCCCCTACAACCCCACCTCTGGAATAATAGCAACTTTCTTTTCCTTGCATTGAGTCTGCTGAACCACCAATTCTATGGGAAGGCTAATTAGAAGGAGATATGTTTGTAAGAGAGTGCTGCGAACCATCCAGGATATGTTTATTCCAAAGGGAAACAGAAACTCATGCAAATTAACAAGACTGTTGACTTTGAAAATAGCATATTATTAATTCAGAGAATATGTACTTAGCTCATAATAACTTAATAGTTTCAGAAAAGGGAAGGATGGGGCTTGCTAAAATATGTCATTATTTCTGAAGGTATGTTTTCAGAAATGCTCGCAGGAAGAACGAGTTGAAACGAGTCTACCTGTTTGTTTCAGCCCAGAAGGCTATTTGGATAAATTCTGAACTCAACAGGTTCTTACATGTCACCTGAAAAATATTTGTTGTTTGGGTGTATTTGAAATAACTTTCAAAAGACCACAGTGTGAACATTTAAATTTTTTTCTTTCTAGTTGAAGTCAATTGCAGAAACTCTTTTACTCCTTTATCTTGTCCTTTAGTTTTAGACCACACTTCAAATGGTTCTTGGCTCAATTAAAAAAAACATTAAATTTTTTATTTATTCTCAAACATAAGAGCCCAGGTTGGGGGGAAAAAAACTCCCTTGTTTAGAAAAGTAGATGCTATTGTTTCTAAATGATCTCTTTTCACTGAGAGAACAGAATGTAAAGAATGACTGTTTCTCTTTCCACTAGTAAATTATATGGAAATAAAACCCCGAATTCAGCATTTTTCAAATATGATTTTCAAAGAATGACATATAACATTTTAAGGGCAGCAAAAAGTTTAACCTTTAGAACAAATAAAACAACATGAGCAATAAGTATGTAATTTCAGAAGGGAACACATTGCTTTCTGGCTGCTCTGCTAACAATTGGCTACTGTACATTGTGCAATTCTTCCAGTAATAAGATTTCTATATATGCTGGGTCTATTATACTTAAAGGCTATAATCTGGGAATGCAAGATATTATTCTGGTAATTTTTCACTATCATCTACCTTTTTGGGGGGACTAAGTAAAAAAAATATATTAAAAATATGCATGTTGATATTTTACAATAATCAAGTAGCCTATAAAAATTCATTACCATATTTGGAATGATTCAAGTGAAAATGGGCAACTTCTTAGAAAAGGCAAACAGAGGAGACAATTTCTTAAGTTATTAACCTGAAAGGAGGACTTTGAAAGTGTCAGAGGAAAGAGATTGTGAAATCCATGTGTTTACAAAATTTTGGTGATTCTAAGCAGACTCCTTAGAGAATGTAGGTAGAGTCCACATTTGGTGGCTTCTCTTTCACAATTTGAGCACACAGAAGCAAGAATACCATTTGTTGACTCTTTAGATTTATAGCAAAAAAAAAAAACCTGATTTGATCTACAGTGGAAACAAATCCAAGGTATTACAATGTTCTTTATGGATTACAAATTAACATGTAAAATACTACATCGCAGTTATAATAGGCTAACGACTGTTTATGTTCTTTATATACATTAACATATTTAATACATCAGTAAGATAGGTATTATCATACTTTGCAATGTAGAGACTAGACCCACTGGTGGGAAGACCTGCCCAAGTATGCACAGCTTGAGGGGTACCCTGGGATCTGAGCTCAGGCAGTTTGGCTGAGGCAGAGTCTCAGCCCTTAATACAGCCCGCCTTCCCGTCTTCAGTCATAGAACCTAAAAGCATGCTAAAAGTCAAGTAGTTCAGCCCTCTAACTGAAGCTCAGAGAGATGAAAATATGTTTGTATACCACAGTAAGTTGGTCACAAAGCCAGAAACAAAATACTGATTTCATTAGCCCCACTTGAGAACTCTCAACTCCATTTTTTTTTTCCCTTGGAAAAGCAAAGTACTTAATAATGCCTTTAAACATTTATAATTAGATCATTCTGTCTTTTCTTTGGTCTAAACACGGTTAGTCAGTTGAAGAAAAACTAACTAGAATTGTCATTGCCCACTTAGCGGGAGATGAGGTATATACCATTTGCCAAATGACCCAGAAGCAGCTGGAGGCTCAGACAAGGGAAGATCTTGCAATACATTTCAAACAAAGCACTCTTTTCCTCAAAATTCATTTTCCCTCCAGGCCACATTTCCTACAAGAAGTATACCTTCGATTATTTGCTTTGGATTAAAGCACACAACTTTGTTTTCTCCTTTCTCCCTCTGTCTCTGTGTTTCTTTGGGAAAATGGAAAACTAGATTATTGAGCTCCTGGAATGCTTCTTCCTCTTCCCCTTATGGTGATGTCTTAACCTTTTTTCCTTCGTTCATAACATTTCTATCAGGTGGTGGCAAGGAAAAGGAAAGAAAACTTCTGTCATTTCCGTGAAGGCCTTGAAACAACAAAACGTTGAAACTATTGGCTGGATTCAAAGTGCTTCTACAGCATTCTTCACATTTCTGGATTCTTCACTGTGGTAGGAGAGAAAGCTGATGTTCACATGCAGAGTTCACTGTCACAATCACAAGAATTTTATGAAAAACTAAAGCTTCGTGAATAATTTGCAGTCACAACTATTAGAAGTTGTTCCTTATAGACTGCATAATAGACGGAGTAAGAATTGGAGTAAGATGGAGTAAGAATTGTCATGTGCACCCTATTTCTGTAGATGTAACCTCACCCTTTTTCTCCCACTCAAATGAACATACTATAAGTCATGTTACTTACTATAGGAATCACCTTGATATGTTTTGCCTTGTTTTTTTTAAGTAAATATTAGATATATTTTAGTACTTTTCTTAACATTCCATTTAAATGCATCTCACAACCCACTGGTGCCCCAAAACTACAATATCATTAGATGACCAAAGAATTCATAAAGCAGAGTCAAGCAAACACTCATTCATTTATTCAACAATATGTATGGAGCCCCTGTTATGTGTTAGGCTCTGTGCTGGGGACTGTGAGATACTAAGATGAGTAAGAAAAGGTCCTGGATCTCAAAGCTCACATGAGAGAGACAGAGAAATCCGCAGAGAAACAGTGGTGGACTTAGGGGGAAGGCTTATCGGGTCGCTCAGGATATTTGCCTTATCTGGAGTCCAGGGAATGCCTACAAAGTCTTCTTGACTTTTTGGAGGAGGAAATGGCTGGGAGCCTTTGGGATAGGTGGTAAGTGGCCAGGTGTAGTTAACCATGTAGATTTGCCTGTAGGACTTACACGCACTCTTTCCCATAGATGCTCTGAGACTTAAAAGGAATTATCTTCATCAGAAGAAATCTTCCTGGAGTAAGGTCATGCCCCCCTCATGGAGACATTGGTATGCAAAGACTTGTTAATAGGGAAGGGGAGCAATTGAAAGCCCAGCTCTCTTGCCTCTAGGCAGATAAGTATTGAAGGTCCATCCTAGTTGCTGAGTTCCCCTGGGATCATCTGAGCATTTTGTTGTACATTTCTTTCTTAATCTTTTGTTTGTTTTTATTATTGAGAGAGAGAGAGAGAGAAAGTGAAAGAGAGAGAGCTTGAGCAGGGTGGAGCAGAAAGAGAGTAGGATAGGGGATCTGAAGTGGGTTCTGCACTGACAGCAGCGAGCCCAACGTGGGGCTCAAGTTCATGAACCCTGAGATCATGACCTGAGCTGAAGTCGAAGTTGGAGGTTCAACTGACTGAGCCACCAACACCCTGTTGTGCTTTTTTTATTCCTTTCTGCCCAATCCTACTGTCTCCACCTCCCTACAGGGACACTTCCCAGTAAATGTTTTTTCTCACAACTTTTTATCTCAGAATCTATTTTCAGGCAACATTACTGAAGATAAAGACTGTAGAAGCAAACAGAAGAAAGATCTTTCTGGCAAAAGGAACAGATTAAACAAGAGAAGGGTAATTTTGTTAAATTACCATTTGTTAAGTAGAGACAGGGGTGTCAGATGGTGAGCTACTGTTCAACAAGAGACCACAAAGGAATTGAAATAGAGAAGATTGTTACCCATAGGTGCAACAGGAAGTACAGAGCCACTCAGGGTACTCAAGGCAGGGTGCAGGCAGAGAGAGAAGCAGGCCTTAGAGCACGTGCCTTTATTAGGGTCCATGGATAGAGTGGTTTCAGGCTCCTATGCTAAGGCCAGATTGGTCAATTTAAGCCAAAACAAGTGGGGTTTCAGTCAGTTCTTCTTTTTTTTTTTTTTTTTTTTGAGAGAGACAGACAGAATGTGAGTGGGTTAGGGGCAGAGAGAGAGAGAGAGAGAGATGCAGAATCTGAAACAGGCTCCAGGCCCTGAGCTGTCAGCACAGAGCCCGACACGGGGCTCAAACACACAAACCTCAAGATCATGACTTGAGCCGAAGTCGGTCGCTCAACCGACTGAGCCACCCAGGTGCCCCAGTCAGTTCTTCTTTTTAATGTTTTTAATGTTTATTTGTTTTTGAGAGAGAGAGAGCGAGAGAGAGAGAGAGAGAGAGAGAGAGAGAGAGAGTGTGTGTGTGTGTCAGCAGGGGAGGGGCAGAGAAAGAGGGAGACACAGAATGCAAAGCAGGCTCCTGGCTCCAAGCTGTCAGCACAGAGTCCCATACGGGGCTCAAACCCACAAACCATGAGATCATGACCTGAGCCAAAGTCAGATGCATAACTAACTGAGCCACTCAGGCACTCTGACAGGCATCTTATCTAAGAGGTATACAAGGGGAAGATCCTGGGAGGTGGAGGAGGTTTTGTATCACAAGGGAAGTCCTATCAGGAGCATAACATCTACTTGTAATTCTGTAGGCTGATATCTAGGGCACTTGTGTGAGGGGCTGTGAGCTTCAATACCCACTTCCTCACTAGCTACTTGACCAAAAGAATGGATGCCAAAGCAACAATATCAAAGAGTAGCTTAGCTAAGCACTTAACACAGAGACAAGAAATAATATGTGCGTTTCATATTGTAAGCGCCTCATACCTGTTGTACAACTCCCCCGTTATACAACTTAAACAGAAGATGAAACTGGAAGGTGAGGTGGACATCAGGACTTCAGGAAGCTTATAATCAAATTTTAGGGAATTTGGCAGCATCATATAGGAGCTGGTGAGCCACTGAGGGTTTTAAAACAGAGGAGTAAGTTGGTAGTGCTTTCTGTTTTTAATGGAGCGTGCTGTTGACTGTGTGAAGAAGTCATTTCAGGGGCAAAATGTCAGAGGTAAGGAAATCCATTAGAGACTGTTATAGTAGTCTAGGAAAAAAAGAATAAGAATCTCAACTAGCTAGTGGTAGACTCCAGGCAGACAGAAGGGTCAAGATGACCTTGCGATTTCTAAAATAACTAAATGGATGGTGGTATCATTTACTGAGTTAGAGAATACTAGACAAGTTGAAGTAGTAAGGTGGAAGTCATGAGTTCACTGTTATGCTGTGGTTTTGAGGTGCTTATGAAGACATCCAGGTTGCCATGTCCTGTGATAGATACTTAGGTGAGGTTTCTGGTGGAGATAAAAATGGGAATATCCCCACCACATGGCTGAGAGCTGAGGTCCATGTGTAGGGGGGTAGGACTGGGGGAGCATACAGAGATGAAGCAATTGGTATCCAAACACAGTAGCTTGGTATCGATATTTTATGGGTGAGCCAAGGAAGAAGAATCTGCTCCACAGACACCTTACTTCACAGGTGGAAGAAGAGAGCAGAACCTGAAGCCTTCTCTGGCAGGACTTATTATTGTGGAACACAGACTCTAAGCAGAGATACTTTTCTATCAGTGGTTTTTCCGACGGCTGTGTTATGCATCACATTGAGAATTCTAAAATGACTTCCTCCCCTTAGTTGTTTACCCCATCATTCATTCATAACAGGATACATCTCATCACCCCTTTGCATTTCCATGCCTGTCGGCGCACTAAATAGAATTATTTCCACACTCGATGTAAGGATACTATGTGTTGTGTACAAAAAAACACCGTTAACAGATTTTCTGAGAGAATATTTTCAAGTTACCACTTCTGAATAAATGCTGGGTGCAGTCTGAATATTTTATGGAATGCTGCCTGTCCTCATTTCAGAGCTTTTTATTTAGATTGATAGATCGTGACGAAAGTGGCCTCCATTGAAGTAGGTTCATAAGCAAACTGTCTCTGTGGCATGTTTTTACCATGTTACTCTACAGAGCCACTTCTTAGTTCTTGCCATCATAATGCTTTTGAGATTACGATATAAGGAGCTAATATCACACAATGTTAATCATGTTAGATATTTGGCTATATAGGAGGGAAATGAACACTCAAAATGCTAATTTTGGCACAACTTTGGTCACTGGCAGATAACGTTCCTGAGTTTTTAGGTGCCTGGAGTTCTCCTGGAATCCCCTAACTAGCTTGTTTTTGCCACCTGTTTTCTGTATCAAATTTGATGTTCTGTGCAAAAGACATGGGCTATTTCTGGTAGGAATGAAGTGACATAGATATTTACAGAAATACCATGTAAAGTCCATTTCTTATTTTCTATGTCATCATTTATGCTGTCATCAAACACGCCCACTCTACTAGAGGAAAAACGCACATGAATAAAAATGGAGATAGCCTTCCTAGCACAGAAAATCCAGAAATATAGAAGGCAAGATTTCACAAACACATTGTTGCCTAGTTAACTATCATTCTATCTTTGGCCATGTTCTTAAATATAAAGGTTCCTCTGAAACCCTGTAGGAATGAGAACACTGTCCAGTTTCAATTATTTTCGAGTTTTCTATTTCTAATCTGCAAATAACTTTTGGATGATGTCTGTGGCCATTGAGTGGATGCTTCAATCCATGAGTTTCACATGAATAAATGTGATATCTTAACTTGGAACTAGACATTTAACTTCTGTACACCTCAGTTTCCTTGAATGCAAAAGCAGAAAATAACATTTGATGTGATAACACATATGAAACCACTTTGGAAAGTTTGTAAAGCAGGCTACAAATGTCAGTGGTTCTATTCTGTGTTCATTAAACACTTCCTGGTGTTCCCAAGTTATCTACAGCAAGGTGCTCCTTGGGCCTGCCTTAATAAAGCTGAAGAGGAGGAGTGAGGAGGAAAGAGGTTTCCGTTGCTTAGCAAAGCTGTGAATGCATTACTGTAGTGTTTGATGGATCTTGATGTTGAATTTGAGGTTCATTACCCCACTTTTGCTTGTTACCTAGTTGTGGTAATTTACTGAGACCAATGGGTTCTGCTACTTCATGTAGGAAAAACTCCTTGGACATTAGTGCAAAGACAGGAAAAGCTCTTTTATATTTGTAGAAAATAAATGTCATTTGGATTCAAAGTGGTATTGTGGGTATATGAAGAGAAGTCCTCGGATGAAAGCATTCACTCAGAAAGACAGTTTCCAATTTCTGTTCATAGCACTTCAGGTGATCTTACCTGTCAAAATGATAAAGTTATTTATTGCCTTTAAGGACACAAATTTGAGTCAGCCCAAATTGTTCCTTCAAGTACTCATATTAAAGTTGTAGTTTTGTCAGTAATATTAAATTGACCCAGAGGCTTTATTTTCACAAGGGAATACTTACTTGAGCTTGTAAAAGGGGTATTTTTATTCTTGATTGAACAACATACTGGAAGGTGTTAACACTTTTTATTTCCAAGGCGCTATACACACATTATCCTACACTCATACTATCTATGCAAACTGGTTTGATATTCTTGTCAGCAGCATCAAATTTATAGCCAAAGGACCTCCAGGGCTTCAGTGATTTTTTTTTTAAAGGCAAGAAAATATAGTTTCAGAGTGCCCGATCAGTCCTCCATTCAGCCCAATCCCCCATGGTGGACTCTGCCTTTTTGCATGCAGAAATCCCTGCCCACTTGCTCAGACACACTTCGGGGGCCTCCCTTCTTTAGGCAGGTTCGTGACCTGATTTTAAATAAACACATTGCTATCACTGGTTGAGGGAAGGCTATTTACTCAATTGTTGGCACTCCATTTATTCTGAAATAATTTGAAATTTAGCCTTTTCAATATGTCAGTTGAGAAATTATGCATAATTAATATATTTGAGAACAATTTAGAGAGGACTTCAGACATAGATGTAAGAAAAGCCAATTTGTGAAATGTAAATTGTCACCAATCTCAATAGCAACTATAAATATTTAAAATATACCCTAGGGAAAACAGAGGGGTGAAAAGAATGTGTGATGGCCAGTCTTCTAATGAGTCCCACGGAAAGACACTGTGTTTGGGGTTTTATAGGTTTATTAGGGAATGTAGCAAAGGATGAAAAACTGAGCACCTACACTACTCTGGGCATCTTACAAAGTGCTTTGTATAAGTTGATGATGCCATTTGTTCTTCACAATTCTTTGATATTTGGATTATTTTTAAGACAGAGTAACAGACTCTGAGAGGTTAGGCAACAATAAGGTTAGGATTTGCAACTGGACATTCTTCGGTGTTTTTTATACATTTGTTTTGATTTTTTTTTTTAAAGAGAGAGAGTGCCAGCAGGAGAAGGGAGGTAGAGAGAGAGACAAAGAGAATCCCACGCCGGCTCCATGTCCAACACAGAGTCTGACGTGAGGTTCCATCCCACAATCCTGGGATCATGACCTGAGCCAAAATCAAGAGTGGGACACTCAACTGATTGAGCCACCCAGGCACCCCAGCAAATGGCATACTTTGATTTGAATCTATTAAAGAAGAGACAACAGGCCCAAAATAGAGTCACTTGTGCTAAGCCATGTCACTAAACCAAGATTTAATAACTAATTTAAATACAGCTTCAATCTCTCCCAGGAATGGAATCTTAACCCAGTCAATCTGGAATTATCTGCTCAGCACTAGTGAGGTATTCTGTCTGACAGACTCCTGCTGTCCCCCAGAGGAAGGTGACTGTACCTTAAACTATCCACTTTGTGCTAGTAACTTCCTTGTCTTACCCTCGACTGCCTATACAAGTCTTAATTTTCCACAGTTCTTCAGACACCCTTTCTATTTTGCTAGATAGGATGATGTCCAGTTCACAAATTGTTGAAGAAAGCCAGTAAGATCTTTAAAATGTACTCAGTTGAGTTCTGTTTTTTAGAAAGCCTAGCTCTGTGCTCCTAACCTACAGACAACGCCACCCCTAGACTCAGCAGGCAGCAAAGGAAAGGAATAGAAAGAGGCTAATTCCTTTACAGATAGGGGCAGTACAAGATGAATATTCTATGTCTATCTAATCCAAGCCTGTTCTTTTGCTAGTTGCCAAACAAAATTTTGAGTGCCAGAGAAAGGGTTAGAATTAAACCAGATTAAAAATC